>NC_031994.1:41008333-41012103 GCF_001879085.1 Nicotiana attenuata | reverse complement strand
GCATACTTCAAGTGAAAAATTGGAAATTTATGAAACAACGACTGAATTTCGGAAAAGAGTTAATTTTTTTTGGAACAAAAGGAAAAATTTTCTATGTCCAAACGGGCGCTAAAGATATGTACAGAGAATGATAACTATAGTTCCTCAAATATGAGCTGCTAGTGGTCTTTGCTATTTTGGCTGGTTATATTAGGCTTTCTTTACATTCAGTGGTTTTGCTATCTTCGTGCATTTTTCCCCTTATGTCGGGAGCGTGAGGAGAGGGAGGCAAAGAGGCCTCGAGGTTCAGGTAGTTTCAGTGGTGCTCCGTCTAGGGGCCAGTTCCAGCGTGGAAGAGGCCGTTCCTTCGGGCTTCCTCAGTCAGGTCGTCCAGAGTACAGTGGGGCCTCTTCAGGCCGTGGTCATCAGGGGTTTCAGCAGGGCCAGACTTCACTTAGTGCCCTTCCAGCTCAGAGCTCTACACCTGCCTCTTCAGCCCTGGGTTCTTCAGTAGCGAGGGGTTTCCATCAGTCCCCTTCTCCAGCGCCGGGTAGTTGCTACGAGTGCGGTGAGTTCGGTCATATGAGGAGACAGTGTCCTCGGCGTCGTGGTAGTCAGTCTCAGCAGAGGGATCAACCCTCATCATCTGCTCCAGTTTCATCAGCACCCACCCAGTCAGCTAGGGGTGGAGGTCAGGTAGCCAGGGGCCACCCCAGGGGTGGAGGCCGGACTTGTGGTGGTCAGGATTGATTCTATGCTCTTCCAGATAGGAAGGACGCCATTGCCTCAGATGCTGTTATCACAGGTATTATCTCAGTCTGCCACAGAGATGCCTCTGTCTTTTTTGATCCCGGATCTACCTATTCCTATGTATCTTCATATTTTGCTCATCACCTGGGTACTACCCGAGGTTGTCTTGCCTTGCCTGTTCACGTATCTACCCCTGTGGGTGATACTATCATTGTAGATCATGTATACCGATCCTGTTTAGTGACTTTTGGGGGTCTGGAGACCCGAGTTGACTTATTGCTGTTAAGCATGGTGGATTTTGATGTTATTCTAGGTATGGATTGGTTATCTCCGTACCATGCTATTCTGGACTGTCATGCTAAGACAGTTACGTTGGCTATTCCGGGTATTCCGAGGATTGAGTGGCGTGGTACGACTGATTATGTTCCCGGCAGGGTGATTTCTTTTCTAAAGGCCCAGCGGATGATTGGGAAAGGTTGTCTATCTTATTTGGCTTTCGTGAGAGATATTGGAGCTGAGACTCCTAGTCTTGACTTCATCCCCGTCGTGAGGGACTTCCCTGATGTGTTTCCAGCAGACCTGCCGGGCATGCCACCGGACAGGGACATCGATTTTGGTATTGATCTGGTACCGGGCACTAAGCCCATCTCTATTACTCCGTATCGCATGGCACCAGCAGAGTTGAAAGAACTAAAGGATCAACTTCAGGAACTCCTAGATAAGGGGTTTATTCGTCCTAGTGTGTCACCGTAGGGTGCACTGGTGCTATTTGTAAAGAAGAAAGATGGCACAATGAGGATGTGCATTGATTACAGACAGTTGAACAAGGTGACAGTGAAGAACAAGTATCCACTACCTCGTATTGATGATTTGTTTGACCAGCTCCAAGGGGCAAGGGTATTCTCGAAGATTGACCTCCGTTCAGGCTATCACCAGCTGATGATCAGGGATTCGGATATTATGAAGACTGCCTTCAGGACTAGATATGGGCACTATGAATTCCTGGTTATGTCTTTTGGGCTGACTAATGCCCCAGCCGCGTTCATGCACTTGATGAACAGCGTATTTCGGCCGTATCTGGATTCATTTGTTATCGTTTTTATTGATGATATCCTGGTGTACTCGCGTAGCCAGGAGGAGCATGCTCAGCACTTGAGAGTAGTGTTACAGCTGGTTCGGGTTTATTCTGGGTATAGATGTGAGGTTCTGATCTTGTGTATGATTTCGAGCAGTGCAATGTGGTTCTACGGTTTATGGTCTTGATGGACTGTGAAATTTCAGCTATGATGTATTATCGGACCTATTTGAGATAGGGTGACGTGGGATCACCCCGGATATATGCGTGGTAAGGTTATTTAGCTGTTGGTTGGCTTCTAGTACAACTCTGGGTACGCTCGAGGACGAGCGTTTGTTTAAGTTGGGGAGGATGTGACGACCCGACCCGTCGTCTCATGTGTTACTACTCTGTTTTCCCCGTTTATTGCTTCTTCACGTTTCGTTATCGGTATGTGGTGTGTGAGAGTTGATTTGGATTGGTTTTAATAAGAAATGAGACACTTAGTCTCTTTAAGGAAGGCTTAAGTTGGAAAAGTCAACCGGACGTGACTTATGAGTTAGAAGGTTCGGATGTGATTTCCGGTGATTCGGTTAGCTTCGGGGGATGATTTGTGACTTAGGAGCGTGGTCGGAATTGATTTTGGAGGTCCGGTGGCGAAGTTAGTATTTTTGCGAACTCCGGTTGATAGGTGAGATTTTGATCCGAGGGTCGGAATGGAATTCCGAGAGTTGTTGTAGCTTCGTAGTTGATTTTAGATATGTGTGTAAAATTTTAGGTCATTCGGACATCGTTTGGTCGGGTTTTTGATCGAAAGTGCATTTCGGAAGTTTTTGAAGAACTTAGGCTTGAATTCGATGAGATTTGATGGTTTTAGCGTTGTTTGATGTGTTTTGATGATTGGAACAAGTTTGAGTGATGTTATGGGATAAGTTGGTGCTTTTGGTTGAGGTCCCGGGGGCCTCGGGGTGATTTCGGGTGGTCAATCGGACCATTTCTGGTCTTATAGTATTGCAGGTTTTCAGCTGTGTTGTTGCAAAAGTGTTGTTCATCGCGTTTGCGTGGGGTGTGTCGCGAACGCGTAGAGCAAATTTGAGAGGCCTGGAAAATGGCCTTCGCGTTCGCAGCCTTAGGAGCGCGTTCGCGATGAGGAGTTGTGCAGACCATCGCGTTCGCGAGGGCTGCTTCGCGTTCGCGTAGAAGGGGCCTGGGGCCCTGCCTGGTTTGTGCATCGCGTTCGCGGTTGGTCGAACGCGTTCGCGTAAGAGGGTGAGCTGGAGCATCGCGTTCGCGGACCTGGAGTCGCGTCCGCGTAGAGGTAATTTGTGGTCAACGGAATTTGTTCATTGCGAACGCGGGGGTGTTGACCGCGTTCGCGTAAGGTAAAACCTGGGCGTCCAGAGGGGTTTTTATATTATTTTAACCGCGATCCCATTCATTATTTCCTCCATTGTTAACCTTCTTAAGAGCTTTGGGCAAGAAATTTCGAGGGTTTTGACTGAGAATCGAGCGGAGGTAAGTTCCTTGGCTTAATTACTCGAGTTTATGGTAAATTTATCATAGAAATCAGTGGAAATTCATCAAAATGGGGTAAGTTAGGGCTTGAGAAATTAGGATGTAAAAATGGAATTTGGAGGGTCAAACGAACTTCGATTTTGGTAAATTTTATATGTACAGACTCATGGCGAGACGAGGAATCCGGTGATGTAAATTTCGTAATTTTTCGAGAAGTGGGCCCGGGGCTCGGGTTTTGCCAACTTCGTGAATTTTGGTGTTTTTCGAGTCTTTTCGATTGGGTTATGTTTCTTTAGCCTATTGTAATGTATTCGTTGTGGTTTTAATCAGATTCGGCGTGCGAAGAGGTTGATTCGAAAGGCAAAGGCATAGCGAGCTAGACTTGTGGCCGGCTTGAGGTGAGTAATAGATGTAAATGATGACCTGAGGGTTTGAAACCCCGGTATATCACACTGTGACGCTATATTGAGGC
>NC_031994.1:40980135-41008325 GCF_001879085.1 Nicotiana attenuata | reverse complement strand
TTTTATTATCAGCAACGGGTGAGTTAGAGTTTAATTGAATTGGTTTGGATAGGAAATGAGACACTTAGTCTCTTTAAGGAAGGTTTGGTTTGGAAAAGTCAACCGAACGTTGACTTATTAGTTAGAAGGCTCGGATGTGAATTCCGGTGATTCGGTTAGCTTCGGGAGGTGATTTGTGACTTAGGAGTGCGATCGGAGTGATTTCGGAGGTCCGGAGTAGAATTAGGCTTGAATTGGCAAAGTTGGCATTTTGGCGAATTCCGGTTGATAGGTGAGATTTTGATCCGAGGGTCGGAATGGAATTCCGAGAGTTGCAGTAGCTCCGTTAGGTGATTTTGGATATGTGTGCAAAATTTCAGGTCATTCGGAGGTGTTTTGGTCGGGTTTTTGATTGAATGCGTAATTTAGAAGTTTTTAAGAAACTTAGGCTTGAATTCGATGTGATTTGATGGTTTTAGCATTGTTTAATGTGTTTTAAAGATTGGAACAAGTTTGGATAAGGTATTAGGATGTGTTGGTGTTTTTGGTTGAGGTCCCGGGGGCCTCGGGGTGAATTCGGGTGGTTAAACGAGCGTTTTGAGGTGTGTTGCAGGTTCAGTTTTTCTGTCATCTGGTATTTCCGCTTCTGCGAAAATGGACCGTAGAAGCGGGTAAAGGAGCGCAGAAGCAGTTCGTAGCCTGGTGGAGTGTTTCCGCAAAAGCGGAACATTTTTCGCAAATGCGAGTCCGCAGAAGCGGACTATAAACCGCAGAAGCGGTCTTGAGTGGTTCGCAGAAGCGGATGAAGAGACGCAAAAGCGGACGTTGGGTTTTTAAGTGAAGACCGCATAAGTGGAATTTTGGCCGCAGAAGCGGTCCCGCATAAGCGGAAGCGGGACAGCATAAGCGAAAATCGCTGTTGGCAGAAGGGTTTAAAATATTAAATTTCATCCGCGAACAAGAGGTAGTTTCCACCATTTTTAAGCGACTTGTAGAGCTTTGGGCGAGGATTTTCGAGGGTTTTGACTGAGAATCAATTGGAGGTAAGTCTCTTGGCCTAATTATTCGAGTTTATGGTAGAAATTACATGTAAATTGTGGAAAATTCATCAAAAACGGGTCAAGTTAGGGCTTGGAAAGTTGTGATGTAAAAATTGATTTTGAAAGGGCATTTGAACTCCGATTTTGGTAAAATTGGTATGTGTAGACTCGTGGCGAGACGAGGAATCCAGTGATATAAATTTCGTAATTTTTCGAGAAGTGGGCCCGGGGCTCGGGTTTTGCCAACTTCGTGAATTTTGGTGTTTTTCGAGTCTTTTCGATTGGGTTATGTTTCTTTAGCCTATTGTAATGTATTCGTTGTGGTTTTAATCAGATTCGGCGTGCGAAGAGGTTGATTCGAAAGGCAAGGGCATAGCGAGCTAGACTTGTGGCCGGCTTGAGGTGAGTAATAGATGTAAATGATGACCTGAGGGTTTGAAACCCCGGTATATCACACTGTGACGCTATATTGAGGCGAGACACGTACTCTATGACGAGTGCGGGATCGATAGTGACTGGGGATTTTGACCTAGTCTGTTTCGATTGATGTTCGTACTGTGTTCTTGACTAGAAATTGATTGGTAATCATCCTACTTGGATTTTAAGAATGTGTTTGGGGCTTTGTGCCTATCATTTGCATCCTTCAGGGATCCTTATCACTGCTTTCATGATGCTTAGCGTATTTCATGATATCAGTCCTTAGTTAGACACTGCCTCGAAATGGTTAGTAAATAAATAAAGGTTTAACACTTAGCTCTAAAATTCCTAATAATTGACACTAAAATGAATAATTTGACTGTGCCCGATTGGCTTGCATGCATATATATACCTGGACTGAGTGTGGATCGGGCTGCACGCCGCAGGGAATGTTACGATGATATTGCGCTTGGGCTGTAGGAGCCCCTCGGGAGTCTGAACCCCCACAGTGAGCGCGGGTACCCAAATGGATCGGGCTGCACGCCGCAGCGATCATGTGCATTGGATTGCATTCATGCATTTATACCTAATTGTCTTATTTGTCCTGATATTGTTGTTGTTTCATCGTTTTATGTGCTGAATCGCTGATTATAGCTTTATATTATAATATTTCGGAATTTATTACTTTCAGCCATTATATATGTTTATTATTCACTGAGTTGGAAGTACTCACTTTACTCCCTTCACCATGTGTGCAGATTCAGGTGCTCCGGAGACTTAGTGGAGCTGTTTGCTGTCTTCTTGGATTTCGGTTTAGGAGTTGTTGAGGTAGCTGCCTGACGTCCGCAGGACCCGACTTCTCCCCTTTATTGCATTTGTCTTTCCCTATCCTAGACTTTCTATATTACTATGAATATATTACACTGTTACATTTAGAGGCTTTAGACTCGTGACTCCAGATCTATTGGGGAAATGTTTGGTATATTCGTTATTATTTTTCGTACTATTTTATCTAGTTCCGGATTGGAAACTTGATATTTACTATTTTAATCGTATTATTTGTTAACGGATTGCGAATTTGGGTTGAGAGTATTTAATTGGTCGGGCTTGCCTAGCATTAGTGTTGGGCGCCATCACGACCGGGATTGGGGTCGTGACAGTTTGGCATTCCCGAGTTCCATGGTTTTAGCACGGTCGCTTTAATCATACTTGACTTGGTTAAATTGTCTAATTTCTTATTTTAGAACCTATGTGCATTCACCTCTTTTATTAGGAAATTATCTTAAAACAGGTCACTCGTACGTGTACCCATTTGTTTGGCGCGTCAAAAATCATGTCACGCGTACGTGTCCACAATTAATAACGCTTTATTATTATTAATACAGTTTAGTCGAAGTTGCGCGAACGCATACTCCAGTTTTGTTTTTAAGATCATGATTATGTCACGCGAACGTGTACACAACCATGATGGTATATTAAACGTGCCTAAAGCAAGCTGCGGATATTCATATTTTAAACTAAGTTAAAGTTAAATCTAAAACTACTAATTGTAAGTATGCTTTGGATAATACACTAGGCTTTTAATTATTTTGAGAAGAAATGGGCCAGCAACACGCCCAATTTGTTATCTACCGGAGTCATTAAGGGAAAACATGGCTGGTAGGCATTGGGCTCGAAATGGAGCCCAGGAGTGAGGAAAAAGAGGGGCAAAACGGGCCTGGTCTAATCCGGCAGATCCGATTGGGCCAGTACCAGGCCTAACTTTCAAATACAAGCTTTCAATGTTACAATCCATTTATTATATTAACAAAAAATTTAAGAAAATGTGCTGAAGATACTTGGGCCAAAATTGAGCCCAGAAAGTGAAGGAAAAACAGAAACAAGTCACATGGAGCCTGGTTCAAACCCAGCTGCCTCATCTGGGCCAAGGCTAATGGGCCAGGCGGGTTCTAGTAGATGAAATTCAAAGTCCAAACTGGATGGCCCGCATGGCTCATTTGCTGAAATTCAGTCTCTTCTAATACACAAATAACTACACCATTACTCAATTTTGAAATCGAATATGCTGAACTAATTTAAACTATTGATTAATGACGTTAACATCACATGCATAAACACTTTATCATTACTAAATCCTAAGGTAGCAAATGCGCATATCATTCAGCAATTGAACAATGATTTTTCTTTTGAAAAGTGTATGACCCTGGGCCTTGGACTTACACCATGGCCAGCAAAATACTCAACATGCCCTTTCAATGAGACAGACGAAAGAAAAGGGCTAAATAATTATGCAGTTATCTTGGATTTCCAGCAGGTCCAATATATTAAAATAAAACTACCTAAAGCATTCAATTCTGAACCACCCAATATCTTTATACATCACATCTATTTATAGGGAAATTCTGTATCTATTTAACAGTAACCACGAACTTTGAATCATTGATGAACAATTAATGATTAAACAAAAGATCGAACACGACTCAACCTATGAAATAGTAAACAGACTCAACCTAAACTATCAAAACCAAATATCCTAATGTGTACAATTGAAAATTTGGACCAAAGTCTTTCATAAAGCTGCCAGCTTTTCCATACATGAGTAAAATTATGTTTCAGCTTTGAACTCACATGGATCTGACCATGTCGAGATCAGATCCATCAAGAGCATGGCTACACCCACGCTGATCAGTGTATTATCACATAAACTCAGCCAACAAAACAAGAATATTAGACGAGAAGGAACAAATGGAACAACATATATAACCCAAACCCAATAGATAACGAATACTGCATTTAAAACACAAGAAAACACATTTTTATAGCATCGTTAACACTAAATTAACAGAGATTTACATGGTCAAGAAAAGTCAAAGGTTATTGCACCTATGAAGATGAATTGCATCATAACAACCTATCATTCAAACAAAATTTCTTGCATTCATGTTAAGTCAGATTTACAGAGGTTTTAGCATAAGGCAGGATGTGTACCTTGTTGCATAAGAACTGCTCCAAAAGTGCTAAATAGATGCAAGTAATTCAAACAGCAAAGAGATGGACTTTCAGCAAGAAATCAGTAGAAAGCAAGCAGCAAGAAACAGCCAACCACAGCCTCAAAATTAATCCATTTTTCGACTTATGGAAACCAGAAATCCCAAAGAAGTTCTTAAAATTTTTTTTAAATCAGAGGAAGGGTGGGTCAGCTCTAATGAAACAGTGCTGAACCTTTAAGAGTGTTTTAGGGTTCTAAAATCTCTGACTCTAAAATGAGTGAAGAGAGAATCTTTTTATAGGCATTCAAAATGCCATGTGCTGAAAAAGAATCAGGGAATTATTCCGTTCAGGCACAAAGGCATCTTTTAACAAACTTGGACAGCTGGTTATCCCTCATTGGCTTCAGCATTTTGTGTTAACCAAATGAGGCCAGCTGCCCCCTATTCTAGAACCTTCCAGCATGGTCTTTATCCTATTTCATATTTACCCACCCTTCAAAAAAACCCCTTAAGTTTCCCTTTTATTCAATTAGCCCCTAGAAATTTCCACTGATTTACAAATTAGGGTAAACACAAATGAGCAGGCCAATGAAAATCAAACAGCAAAAACTAAACAATGATTGAATTCTGCACATCTGAATACTAAAAATAAACTTAAAATGACCCAATTTCACGATGAATCTTTGATTTTAACAATCAGAAATCTAACTCAACGGCTAATGACAAACTAACTTAAACCACAACAAAATACTACATAACAAATTGAATCTAAGAGACTAGCATGGGACATTCAAATCAAACAGGTAATAATAACACAAAATAACCTAAATAACCTAAAGCATGCAACTAACGAAAAGGAATAAGAAAAACAAAAGCAAGAAAAGGAAAACAACCCAAGGAATCTATCCTAAATATATTTAATTAAAGTTATTGCTTAATCAACAAAACAAGAGAAGACAGAGATGAAATAAACTCTAACAACATATTTTTCCATTTTCTTTTAGAATAAAATAAAGAAACAAGGCAAAGGGTAATACCTAGTGAGATACAGGAAGAAAGGAACGGACCCGTGTTCGCCTTCGATACAGCTTAAAATCGACCCCAAATGGTTGTTCTCGTCAAGAATAACTGTTTGGGGTGAATCTCAAAACTAATCGAATAGAAAGAAATAATGAAGAAGGGACCTACATGACTCAGTGTTTCTTGGGATTCTTAGATCCAAGATTCAAGGAATTGAAGGGGATTTTGACGGGAAATGTTTGGTGATTTGTGGTGAGGAGGAGAAGGAGGTTGTAGGGTGTGAGTATGGCGATGTTTGGGTAAACTAGGGTTTGGGTTTGATTTTCAGATCTAAAATTGATGGATTTGGATGGTGATTTTGGGGAAATGGATAGTGGGATAGTGTTTGGGAGGGCATTAGGATTACAGGTTGTGAATTTGGAGCGATTTGCTGAAGCTCCGCTGCCGTAAGGCGATTTTCGGGCGGCGGAGCGAGGCGGAGCCGGGGAGGAGTTTGGGGTGGCTAGGGTTTTCATCAGAGAGAGAGACGAGGGTGAAATGAGAAGTGTTCATTGGGGGTGGGGGGGTGTCTGGGTTTGGACAGTTTTATTGCAAATGGTTGCCTAGTTCTTAGCCGTTGGATCTCAAGGATGCAACGGTTGTGATTGAGAGACGGTGAAACTGGGTTGTTTTTGTTTATTGGGGGACCTGGACTGGGTATAGGGATTGGGCTGGGGTGGTTTGGGCGAGATTTGAACTTAATTGGGGCAAATTGGCCCAGCCTGTCAAGGCCAACTTAATCCCCCTTTTTTTCATTTTTCTTTTCTTTTTGTTTTTTTAATTAAATAAAATTTTAAATTAAATCCTAAATTAATCTAATTTGCAAAACTAAACTATTTATAATATTTACAAAAATTAGTTTGTCCTAAATTAATGAATAAAAAATATTATTCTAGCATTTTAAAGCTAAAAATGTAAATTAATGATATTTTTTGTGATTTTTATTTTAATAACAATTAATTAACCAAATTAATCCTAAAATACGAACACACAATCTAATATACAATGCATGGAATTTCGATATTTTTGGGGTATTTTCTACGCTCTAATGCATGCAAAAATGCAAATAAAATGCAAACACTTGAACAAATATTTCTAAAAATTCTATAAAATTAAAATGACCTACAAAAATCTATTGTGAGATTCTATAGGAGTATTTTGTTTCGGGCAAAATCGTGTGAGCAGAGTCGCCAGAGTTGTCACACCTTCTTTTTCTACCCCGCAGGAGATATAAGGGAGTTTTTCCAATTTACATGACAATCAAAACGGGATTATTATCAAATTCAGAGTCGCCACTTGAGATATTTTATGGTGTCCCAAGTCACCGGTTTAAAATCCCGAATCGAGAAAGTTGACTCTGTTATACAGTCCGTGAAACACAGAAATCTGGGTAAGGAATTCTGTTAACCCGGGAGAAGGTGTTAGGCATTCCCGGGTTCCGTGGTTTTAGCACGGTCGCTTTAATCATACTTGGCTTAATTAAATTGTCTAGTTACTTATTTTAGTACCTGTGTGCATTTACCTCTTTTAATTAAGAAATTATCTTAAAAACAGGTCACGCGCACGTGTACCCATTTGTTTGGCGCGTAAAAAAAATCATGTCACGGGTACGTGTCCACAATTAATCACGCTTCATTAATGTTAAGAAGGTTTAGTCGAAGTTGCGCGGATGCATACCCCGATTTTGTTTTTTTAGCATCGTAATTATGTCACGTGAACGTGTACACAATCACGATGATATATTAAATCGTGCCTAAAGCATTTTCTACGAAGCTAAACCCATAAAGTTTATATCCTAAATCCGCCTTTAGATTATGCAAATCTTTGTATCAATTCAAATGATTAATCTTTTGGGCTCAGCTCATACAGACGCAGCCATATTTCACTAAATTTCTTCATTCCGTTGAAAAGAACAAAACTAAAGCAGATTAATGGCCATTTACTTAATTATTCTCTTTGCCTGAACAGTGTGATATTGGTGTTGACACTTTGAATAGAATCTTCCAACTACAACAAAAATTAGCTAAAATCAACAACAGAAACTGAAATACAAAGGATTGAAATCATCAATTGCAGCACAAAAAAAAATTAAAATAAAAATGTTCATTATCATCCAAACAACAGAACATCACTTCAAGTTAAAACATTCATAAATTGGTAACATATGTCATGGAAACAAAAGCAGCAGAAATTATGAAGAGGGAAACGGAACCTCTCGTTAAATGAACAACCCGAGCCGACATACAAGATACAGAAACTTTATCGGACCATAGCTAGGACCCCGACGAAATTCGAATCGGCACCAGAAAGCTCGAGAATGAAACTATTATATCAACTACAAATCGGACTGCCACCAGAGCATTAGAGGAAATTGACGTCGCTACCACGGGCCACGCCGGAACAACGCTAGAAACGGATGGGACGTCGCCGGATTTCACCCGTTCGGCCAACTTTGAAGAAGAAGAAGAATCTTAGGTCTTGCAAATGTGAATGAGAAGAAGAGATGTCTAAGTTAGGTCTAACACAGCTAAAGGTTGGTGGAGTTAGGGCTCTCTCATGGCTGCTTCTTTTTTTAAGAAGAAGGTGATACCCAAGGCCTTGGTTTTTTTTTCCAGAAATGGCTGCTCCCTATTTTTCTAGGTCTAGGGTTATCTAAGAAGGTTGTATCTAGGTTAGTAGAGGTTCCCCCTATAGGAAACGGCTGGTCCCCCCTTTTTGTTAAAAAATCTGATCTCTCTTATAGAAAAGGGGTCAAATTAGGTCTTAGGGTCAGGTTAGTGGGTATTGGGCTAAGGGTAATTGGGCTTGAATTTAGGAAATTGGGTTGGACCATGTCTTTTGGGTTTGAATCTAGGCTAAGAAGACCAAATAGTGCCATGTATCTATTAAGTGTAAAAATCACTCTAATTAATATAAACTTATATAAAACTAAATACTAAAAGCGAAACTAATTTTTGTATATTTTTAATTTTATGAAAGGCAGACAAACTAAAAATAACTAAATAAAATATCAAGTAGCTAAATAAAAGAAAATATTTTTGTAATTTTTATTTTTGTGAAAAAATAAAGTAAAAGGGTCAAAACTAGTTAAAATAGAGATATTAGCCCTAAACTAACTATTTACGCTAAAAATGTGTAAAGTTTTGGGGAGGGTAAAAAATTACATGCCTACATCTCCTACTATATAAAGCAGGTGATTTTTATTCAAGAGGGATACTGTAACACGCATATCAAGGCAATATAGACTTGTTTTCTCCGCTTCTAAGTTATTCAAAGATCTTATTTTTGCTCATAGTTTTTCATAAATATTTGGTTCCGAATCGAGGGCAGAGCAATCACTCCGCTCGTATCCGAGCTCGGACTTAACATCACGACTGGTTTGGTTATTTATTTTATCTTTAATTCGCTTATCTAACATTATTGATCGCTTGTATTGAACTAATCCACGTATCCTTAAAACCACGTTTAAATTTAATTGTTATCTATTATTAATGGTAAATAGTTTGGCGTCCTCCGTGTTGCTAAGGATAATAGTGGTGGTTTGATACAAATTTCTATAACACACTCTATTTTAAGCTTGTTCTTTGAGAGTTTAATTTCAGGTCAACCTAAATATGTCAAACTCTCAGTTTGCTCACTTGAACATTGATGCTGAGTGACAACAACCATATGGTGCCTAGCAACGAGGTGCCCCTTGCTGAACCCATCGGAGTCCCAGTTGTAGACCTAGTTGATGCCAACTCGCATGTGGCCATCGATGCCAACCTGCTGACCGACCATAAGAATAGCGTTCGTGGAGGATCCCGACCAATGGCTCGAGGTACGCCTAAAGGTGAAGGTGACGGGATCAATCTGCGGGTGATCTTTGAAATGTTATAGGCCCAACAGGCAGCGATAGCACAACTGCAGAATCAAAGTCGCGCACCCAACAGAATTGAGTACGATCCTGGGAAAACACCAGAATAAATGAGCAGGTCATAGAAAGGTCGGGTGAAGCTGAGACCGGGACCAACCCCGAAATAATGAAAATGCTTGAGGAACTGACAAAGCGGGTGGAATCAGAGGAGAAGAAAATTGAGGCCAACGACAAAAAAATGGAGAAGTATAACTCCAGGGTCGATAAAATACCAGGAGCGTTCCTGATATTGAAAGGCCTAGACTCCAAAAAATTTGTCCAAAAGCATTTTGCTCCAAGCGCGGCACCGAAGCCAATCGCGAAGAAGTTTCGTATGCCTTTAATTCCAAAAGGAGCAATGATATGGTATCACAACATGCCCTCAAATTTTGTTGCTTTGTTTGCTATTCTTGCATATGCTTTTGTGAAAGCGCATGCGGGAGCCATCAAGGTCGACACAAGAAAATCGGATCTTTTCAAGGTAAAACAAAGGGACAACAAAACGCTTAGGGAATTCGGATCTTGGTTTCAAATGGAACGGATGGACTTGCCTCCTGTTGCGGATGATTGAACCGTTCAGACGTTCACTCAAGTACTTATCCTCCGAAGCTCCTTGTCTTCGCAACGGTTAAAAAAAAATTTGGTAGAGTACCCGGCGGTAACTTGGGTCGGCGTCCACAACAGGTACCAATCAAAAATCAGAGTCGAGGACGATCAGCTCGGGGCCCCTTTTGGGTCCGTTTATCCCATCAGAACCAATGACAGGTCTAGGAAAGTTGTCAATCATGAGCCGAGACCAAGAAGAGATCGGTACCAACCGTATAGTAGAGATCGAAGGGGTAACGGATCTGGGTATCTCCGTACGAGGAACAAGAAGAGAAGCGATCAAGGCTACAGTAGCCGGGGACTGATGAGCAAAAACGGTTTCGATAAGCCACTCGAGGCTAGGGAGGCACCAAGGTTATCAGAGTATAACTTCAGTGTCGATGCTGCCAACATCGTATCTGCCATCGAGCGTATCAAGGATGCGAAATGGCCTCGACCATTGCAATCCGACCCTACCAAGAGAGACCCTAATTTGATGTGTAAGTATCATGGCGCTGATGGCCACAAGACTGAGGACTGTTGATAATTAATAGAAGAAGTGGCCCGATTATTCAATAACATGCATCTCTGGGAATTTTTGAGCGATATTGACGCCACCAAATCGACGGTCGAGGAGCTAGAGAAAGTCATATTAACTGAATACACACCAGATTGATAGGTATACTAGGGCACGAGGTTAACCCTCGAGCTAAGGAAATAACTCACTAGTTTCCTTAAAACTAACGTACTTGTTTCTCCTGGTCCCATCTTGATATGATAGGGATCCCGCCGGAGATAACCACTCATAAGTTGAGTTTGGATCCGAAGTTCCACCCGGTTAAACAGAAGAGGAGGCCTCAGTCCGAAGTCAAGCATGCATTCATCAAAGAAGAGGTATCTAAACTCCTTAAAATAGGTTCAATTCGGGAAGTTAAATACCTGGACTAGTTAGCTAACGTACTGGTAGTGCCTAAAAAAGGAAATAAATTAAGAATCTGCGTAGATTACAAAGACTTGAACAAGGCATGCCCTAAGGAATCTTTTCCTTTGCCTAACATCGATCGCATGATCGATGCGACGGCAGGGCACAAGATACTCAGCTTTTTCGACGCCTATTCCGGGCACAACCAAATCCGGATGGACCGGGCGATCAATAAAAGACTTTTTTTATCACTAAATTCGGCACCTATTGCTATAATTTAATGTCATTTGGGTTAAAAAAATGCCGGAGCCACTTATCAACGCCTAGTAAATCGGATGTTCGAAGAACAAATAGAGAAATCAATGGAGGTTTATATTGATGACATGTTAGTCAAGTCCCTGCAAGTAGAGGACCATTTGAAACATTTGCAGGAAACTTTGACAAATTAAAGAGATACAATATGATGTTGAACCCGAAAAATGAGCATTCGGGGTCGGATCTGAAAAGTTCAACAGGTTCATGGTGTCCAACCGAGGGATCAAGATCAATCCCGATAAAAGCAAAGCAATAGAAGACATCACCGTGGTGGATAGTCTCAAGGCCGTTCAAAGGCTAATCGGGCGTATAACCGCCCTGGGTCAGTTCATATCGAGGTCCTCAGACAAAAGCCATCGGCTTTTCTCACTATTGAAGAAGAAGATTAACTTTTCTTGGACCCAAGAGTGCCAACAAAATTTGGAAGAACTCAAATGGTACCTTTCGAGTCCACCCCTGCTCCATACCCCAAAGGTGGATGAACAACTGTACCTTTATTTGCTAGTATCCGAGGTGGTAGTAAGTGGAGTCTTAGTCCAGGAGGAGGAAGGTACGCAATTTCCTATTTACTATGTTAATAAAACTCTAGGCGAGGCCGAAATAAGGTATCTTCACCTAGACAAATTGGCGCTCTCTTTGCTAAGCGCCTTCAGAAAGTTAAAACCATACTTTCAATGTCATCCCATATGTTTCGTAACCTCCTACCCACTTAGGAACATCATGCACAAACCCGACTCTCAGGCTGGTTGGCCAAATGGGCAGTCAAAATTAGCGGGTACACTATCTAATATCGACCCCGAACCGCCATCAAATTATAGATTTTGGCAATCTTCGTGGCCGACTTTCGCCGGCCTTAATACTCGAATTCAAAAGGGAATTATTATTAACCTCGGGGATTACCTCGGGAGATTGGACCCTCTTTACGGACGGTGATTCGAACGCAAAGGGTTCCGGGCTTAGCATTATGCTGAAACCACCTATGGGTAACATAGATAGGAAATCCATTAGAACTGTGAAATTGACTAACAACGAGGCCATGATTGAAGGTCTCGAATTGGCTAAAAGCCCTGGGGCCGAGGTGGTCGAAATTAAGTGCGATTCCCTCCTTGTGCTAAATCAAGTCAATGGGAAGTTCGAAGAAAAAAAAGGAACAGATGCGAAGGTATTTAGACAAGTTGCAGGTAGCGCTGCACCAATTCAAGGAATTGACCCTACAATACGTGCCCTGAGACCAAAATAGCGAGGACAATGCTCTCGCTAACTTGGGGTCATCGGCTGATGATGATGAATTCAGTTCGGGAATAGTCGTACAACTCATGAAGTCAGTGGTAGAAGAAGGACATGCCGATGTAAACTCGACAAGTTTAACTTGGGAATGGAGGAACAAATACATAGATTATTTGAAGACTGGGAAGTTTCCCTCGGCTCCTAAAAAATCGAGAGCTCTGTGCACAAAGGCGGCTAGGTTTAGCCTGTCCGAAGGGACATTGTTGAGAAGAACATTTGATGGCTCGCTCGCCATATGCTTGGGGTCGGGAGATACCGAATATGTCTTGAGAGAAGTTCACGAAGGCACTTGCGGAAACCATTCAGGAGAGGAATCTTTAGTTCGGAAATTAGTCATATCCGGCTATTACTGGATCGACATGGAGAAATATGCAAAGGACTTTGTATGAAGATGCGACGACTGTCAGAGACATGCACCGATGTTCCATCAACCTGGAAAGCTACTCCATTCGGTCTTGTCCCCATGGTTGTTCATGAAATGGGGAATGGACAGCGTCGGTCCCTTGCCATGGGCACCTGGTAAGGCTCAATTCATACCGTTTATGACCGATTATTTTTTTAAATGGGTCAAAGCTCAAGAGTTCGAGAAGTCCGGGAAATAGAAGTCAGTGACTTCATTTAGGACCACATAATATGCCGGTTTGGGATACCAGCCGAGATCGTGTGTGATATTGGGAAGAAATTCATCGACAACAAGATAAATAAGTTTTTTGATGACCACAAGATTAAAAAGATACTATCGACACCCTATCTCCCTAGTGGGAACGGACAAGCAGAATCCACAAACAAGATCATACTCCAAAACCTGAAAAAGAGGTTGACCGATGCCAAAGGGAAATGGAAGGAAATTCTACCCGAAGTCTTTTGGGAATACCTTACAACTTTGAAGTCTAGTACCGGGGCCACCCCATTTTCATTTGTCTATGGTGTCAAAGCATTAACACCAGTCAAAGTGGGAGAACCAAGCCTCAAGTTCCGATATGGAATCGAAGAATTGAACGGTGAGGCCATGAGCACGAGCCTGGAACTATTGGATGAAAGGCGTGAGGCTGCCCTAGTCCGGTTGGCCGCCCAGAAACAGCCGTAGAAAGATATTACAACTGAAGAGCCAACCTCCGACACTTCAAGAATCGGGACTTGGTGTTAAGGAAAGTAACGCTGTATACCGGAACCCGAATGAGGAGAAGATGGGAGTGAATTGGGAAGGACCATATCGTATCGTTGGGAGTACCGGCAAAGGCTTGTACAAACTCGAAGCAGGAAACGGTGTACAACTACTGAACAACTGGAACGTGACACACTTAAAGCGGTACTACTGCTAAGGTTTGATCTCATTTACTTTTTTAATAATATTATGAATCATACTAACACTTGCAGGAAACGGCCAAGGGAGAATGTGACTATTAGGTCTGAAAGCACGCGTTGCCCTCTTTTTCCCTTGAACCGATTTTGTTCCAAATGGGTTTTTCGGCAAGGTTTTTAACGAGGAAATTGTAAATCGTACTAACTTAGATTCGAAGGCCGATCTTAAATTGGAGTCAATGGGCGCAACAACAGTATCCGAGCCCTCTCAAGATCGACCTCGAATACTGGGGACCATCACCCTCGAGTTAAGATTCTTAGCATGGAAAGAAGGAAACTTTGTACTGAATAGCTTAAGCTCGGTGGTTAGGATTTATTGTAAGGGCCAAACGCTCAAGTGAACCGTTCCCACATAGGCCACCTTAGCCATGATACAAGCTTTTACACGCTTAGGATCATGTACTTTATACACAGAAATGAAAGAAAGTGTCTACCTTGCTATTACGCATTTTTGCCTATTAAAACATAGATCCAAAGGGCCCATGGGCTACCCCTATTTGGTGACTATTAAGCCCAAGGGCTACCCTTATTCGGGGACTTTCAAGCCCAAGGGATACCCTTATTCGGGGACTATCGAGCCCAAGGCCTACCATACTCGAGGACTGTCTTCCAAAAAAATGTTCAGGCAACTCGGGCTAACAAATACCGGATGCACAAAACCTATTAGGTAGTGCCTAAACACAAAAGTCTACGGCCACCCTAAAAACGGCTCGGAGACGTCTGAAGCTCGTAATCAGAACATAAGGCCTTTATAAAAATTCAAAACCTGCTAAAAAGTCACCCTCAGCAAAAGCATCGTCTGAAATCACTTAAGCATCTTGGAAAAACTTCCGGTCACACCGAGTTTTCAAAGCCTCGAGAAAACAAAGTTGCATCAAAGTCAGGCTCTGTTCGGACCTCTGAAAATGGAATGACTTATAACTATATTTGATTCTATGCTAAGGCATTAGAAATATTTGCAAGAATAGAAATTATGAAAATATGCTAAAAAAGTAGAGACACGAAATTGCCAAAAGGGAAATTTTATATATTCCGGAATATATTTACAAAGGCCCAAAAAACGGCCTCAAAATAAACAAAAAACATACACAAGACAAAAGCTAAAAAAGTTCTAAGGCATTCATGCCTGGTCTTCACCGGGGTCCGACTCGTCGCCAGAACCATTGGAGCCTTCGGATCCCTCAGAACCCTCGAAGCCTTCGGCACCTTCTGGCTCGGAAAGTTTCTTCGCCTCGGCCTCAAGCTTTATTGCTTCCTCGATCTCGGCTGATAGGTTGAAGCCTCGGGCATGAATCTCTTCGAAGGTCTCCCTTCCAGATAACCGCCTTATATATTCAGCCTTCGTCTTCAGGCGGGGCTCGGCAGCCACAATATCGGCCTTGTACTGGGCCATCATCTCTTCAGCATCGGTGGAGATTGTGTCCAACTTGGACTTTATTTCTTTGTATTCTCTACCGAGGGCGTCAAGCTCCACGGCAGCCAAGCTAAGTTGTGCTTGGAGATCGTCATTCAGTTGGGACCGCTTGTCAGCTTTCTCCTTTGCCACTCGAAGTTAGAACTCTACCGATGCCAGATTTTCCTGGGCGGTTTCCTTCTCCGAAGCTAGCAGGTGCATTTTGCTTTTCCACCCATCCGCCATGGCCTGGACCTCGTTCATCTCGACTCGGAGTTGGTCGATCTGATCGATCTTTTGCTGGACCTACGAGGTTTTGTCGTTAGACGCTGCGACTAGATCCTCGTTTTTAACTTCAAAGACCTTTACCTTTTCGACTAGATCAGCATGCTCCCGCCTCAGGGTCGAATATTCCCTCTGAGCCTTGTCTAGCTCGGCCTGAAGGTCCTTGATGGCCCCGTCTTGTTGCTCATTGAGGAGCTGATACATATATTTCTTTCGAACCTTCTCCTTAAACTCAAACTCGAGCTGAGAGATTTCGGAGCAGAACCTAAGGAAAATCTCATGGTATAGCACTTAGGTATTGAAACCAAAGTGGAATCTACAAAGGCGTATTGATGCCTTACCCGGTTCGACGCCTGCTGAGCCTCGTTGAAGAGACTCAACCCGTCCACCTCGTTTATCTTTGCCTGGTCCTCTTCAGTCACCAGACATCAGAGGTAACTGGCTATGCCAACTTGAGCAAATAAAACCCGAGCATCCTCTAGGATTGTAAGAATGATTGTTCTCCTACTACCAACATGGTCCGCACTCGGAGCGGGAATCTGCTTCACCAGTTTTGGGCTCGAGCTCGGACCGTCAGTTTTCGAAGGCACGTCCTTCTATTGGACCTCCAATTCTCCCAGCCCGGTAAAGTCATCCAAATTCGACATATCCACACAATCAAAGAAGGAATAGAGGGGGTTATCTGCGCCTTGTGCTCATTCACATGATTTCTCTTTGCCCGCTTGGGCCTCGTCGAGCATAGAATCGGTATAGGAGGGCGTCTCAATGATGTCAATAACACTAGTAGCCTCCTTCAAGGAAGGAGCAGTTTCTTGAGAGGTCCCGGCCTCCATCTCGACTTCAGATTCTCGGACCGGGAGAGGCCCGGCCTCATGACTCTTCTCCTCGATTGCCGCCTGCTCACAGGGAGGGGTCGATCTGTTGGCAACAAAAATGTCATCTTCTGCCGACTCATCCTTGAGCTGGAGAAGCGAGTCGGAATCCATCACCCGGGAGTTGGTACTCTTCTTGGCTTATGAGCCACCCTCTTCTTTGGCTTTACCTCAGAACCCGGGGAGCGCGAAGATTTTCTTTTCCTCTTCTTCTCCTTTCTCACAGCAGCCCCCTGATTCCTGTAATAGAGGGATCAACGGACAAGGACACATCCTCATCCCCTTCAATAGGTCTAAGTTCAGTGGTCTTAGGCAGACCTATAAAAGAAAGAAGAAAGGTCAGTATGACGTGAGTTAAGAGCACGGTAATAGCTATTCAAAGAAGAACCTGACCATAAGAATGGGCCTTCCATCGGTCCTTCGAAATCTTGCGCCATGAGCGCTCGAAGTATGACATCTGCTTGTTGATGCCTTCGATCCACTCCTTGAGCCGGGGGACCGGATTTGGAACCCGAGCAACCGCTGCACAACCACAAATACGAATGATGAGAAAGGAAATGAAGAAAAATTGACACTTAAGGAAAGGTTGCATTTACGAGATGCATTCCACTTCTCGAGGAATGGAATGAACTCGGGATGGTCAAGTCTTCAGTCTTCACCCAAATAAAGCGCCCATGCCAGCCTCGGTCTCGATCTTCGTCAATACTCAAAAAGGGGGCCTTCTTGGCCCGGTGAGTCAGCTTGATTCATCCCCGTCGGAAAACAGGGAGTATATAGACGAAGCAAGTGTTCGATGGTGAACCGACAAGACTCGGTGTTATTCACAAAATAACGGAGGAGGATCACGATCCTCCAAAGAGACGGGTGGATTTGCCCAAGGCACACCTCGTATCTCTTGCAAAAGTCCAAAACAACTGGGTCTACCGGGCCTAATGTGAAGGGGTAAGTTTAAATACTTAAATATTCATCCACGCGGGTAGTAATAGCATCCTCAAGCCTGGGGACTACTACGTCCTTGCCTTTCCATTTACAATCCTCTCGGACCAATGGGAATGACATCTTAGGTAAGGAGCATATATACCTTGATGCTCCTTCACCCCGGTCCTATTTGGATGATGGTTTCTCGACTTTGAAGCCGTCCGCGATTGAGAAAACCCCGGGTATAAAGCTAGGAACCTCTCAAACGAAGGCTCAAACAAAGCTCCTACCACCGGAGCCATCGAGACCACGCCCCCGGATCCGGTTCGAGCTCCAAGACCTCGGAAAGTATTACCAAACATCTGCACATGACTGACAAAGGGCCGTGATATCTGTGCCCAATCGGATATCACAACATAGATCTCGGCCCGTATCGGCAACATATTAGTGATCAACAAAAAAGAAGATTTTTACCTTTCTTAGAATTGTACTAGGGAGGACACTCTCCTACTATATAAAGGGGGGATTTTTATTCAAGAGGGACACTGTAACACGCATATCAAGGCAATATAGATTTGTTTTCTCTGCTTCTATGCTATTCGAAGTTCTTATTTTCGCTCATAGTTTTTCATAAATATTTGGCTCCAAATCGAGGGAAAAACAATCACTATTCTCGGATCCGAGCTCAGACATAACATCACGACTGGTTTGGTTATTTATTTTATATTTAATTCGATTATCTAACGTTATTGATCACTTATATTGAACTAATCCACATACCCTTAAAACCACGTATAAATTTAATCGTTATACATTTTTAAAGGTAAACATGTCTAAAGTTCAAAAAAAAGTAGAGCAACAGCAATTTAACGAAGTTAAAAACAATAATCATAGCATGATTAAACATGTTATTTTGGAAAAGATTATAGATCGCCTGAAGGACTTGTCTTAACATAATCGTTAAAAAAAAATAAGTGGAGAATACAAGGCATTTGAAAATAAAGCATGTTATTTGCTACAACATGTATGTGACTTAATAGTGTAAAATTTTCTTTACGTTGTCGGTGTGTATATATTGAACTTTTTTCCTACTCTTCAAATATTAGATACATTTCAGTATTTACCTTGGGTAATGTATTATTGGAATAAAGACATGACGCGTGGATTGTCGGCAAGCTGACGAGGCATGATACGTGAAATGTTGACATAAGGAATTAACAAGTGCAGGAAAAGGCATGGGAGAAACACCCACGGAGTTATATTGAGGAGAGAACCGGACCTGACTGTTGTAAAGAGGGATAAGAGCGGAATGAATAAAGGCTACAAAGATGAAAAGATACACAAACAAGAATTAAATAAGGAAGGAAAATCGTTGCAATTACAAAGAATCCCTAGTCATAAATGTTTCTATTACTGTTACATGTTGTAACGGGCAATCAATACAATAAATTTCATTAATGAGCCCAAATTAAATAAGGGAACTGTTAAAATTGTGCGCTCCTATATAAGGGTTGACATTTCATTTGTAAAGGGGCAACGATATAATTGAAATCCATACTATTATTCTTTGTTTTATTCTCCGAGCTTTCAGACTTTTGAGAGGACTATTGGTTCATATCTTATTTTCTCAGTCAATTATTTTCATTTTTTGATCCATTTCATTTAAAATCCTTGGGAAAGTGAAGTAAATCTTGGTTACCAGTAACCCGATTTCTTCTAGATATTGACTTTGATCGAGATTTCTATTTTTTGTTAAACAAATTGGTTCTGTTGCCGCGATTCTTATGACCTATTCACTTTTCAAAATTCATATTTCAACAACCAAGTATGTCAACTGTTAACGAGAACGATCAGCTGAACCAACAAGGTGGAACTCCACCACACCACACACCTATAGGATCCCCTCGGCAATTCCGTGAGAATTCACCTGAAAGGTCTGTGTCACGACCCATTTTCCATAATAGGTCATGATGGCGCCCGACACCATTGTCAGGCCATCCAACGCGGAAGTGTAATTTATGTCCTCATTTTACTTTTGCCAAAAACTAATTATAACAGATTTTCAAAGTTAAGTTAAGGCCAAGAGTGGTAAATAAGGTATCAAAATAGTTATACAACCAAAAATAAATGTCTACTAACATGTGTGTGCCAGAACCTGGTGTCACAAGCTACGGGCAGCTAGTAGAATATACAACCAAAAGAATACTACACTACCCTACTTTCTGGATCAGAATAGACAGAAATAACAGTACAAAGAGAGACTTCTTCGGCTGCGGATCGACATGGAAGGAAAAGCAGCTCACCGTAGAAGTCCCAAGCCTGCTCACAACTGCGCACCAGAGAAATAACCGGATCCACCTGCCTTAGACCCTGTACATTTAAGTACAGAAGCGTAGCATGAGTACATAAACAATATGTACCCAGTGAGTATCCCGCCTAACCTCGAAGGAGTAGAGATGAGAGGTCGACTTGACACTCACTAGGGCCAAATAGTATCATAAGTTTAAGTTAACAATAAAATCTATAACAGGCATCAGTTTACCACTAGGCATATAAATCATATTCTCGCTGAGATTCCAATTAATCATTTACTTAATTCACAATTATCAATTCCTTTCTAGTCATGAATGTGTAATTCTAATAGTTAACAAACTCGGGCAAAGCTATAAAAGCATGCGCAAATATGCCGAGACGACGGCCCGATCCTACAGAAATAAACTGTGAACTTGCCGAGGGTCGACGGCACGCCTATAGATGCATCTATTCATACCGAGGCGATCGGCCCGATCTACAAATAAGTAGGAATATCAACTATACACACAAGTCACATCAATAGTCATAATTGCCAAGCAAGACTTCAACATTTATACAAGTACGTTCTTATTCCCTTTTTAAAATCCCTAGCATATCCTAGGTGCTCCTAGTAACAAGATATTAAATAGAGTCATATGAAATAAGCATGATGTGGGTCCTAAGCTACCCGGACCATTGACATAGTAGTAGCTACGCACGGACTCTCGTCACCTAGCGCGTGCGTAGCCCCCGCATTTAGCACAATTATTCAATTATTAATCCTATGGGGACAGTTCCCCCTCACAAAGTTAGAAAGGAGACTCACCACGCTCCAAAGCGCGCTCCCGAATATCAAGAACAAGCCCAAGCTCTTAATTCGAAGCCGAACGATCGCAAACTAGTTAAAATAGGTAAGAACTAGTCAATAAAGGCTCAAGAGGCTGAATTCTAACTATTTAAGTAATTTCCCAAACTTTCCCACAAGTTTCCTAAATTCCGACCCCAGGCCCACGCGCCCGAATTCTGAGATTTTTCGAAGGAAATTATTCTCTATGCCCTAAGGATCGATAATATATGATTTCTAGTTCATTACATAGTAAATTACACGATTAAATCTTAGTTTTATCAAAACCCTAGGTCTAGCTCTAACCCTTGATTTTTACTTAACTTCTAGTGTTTAATCTATCTAGTGTTCATGTAATTAAGCTAAGGGAGAGTGGAAATTACTTACCTTGTGATGATATGTGGAAACCCTCTCTTTGGAAGCCCCAATTTCGCCCAAGTGTGGAGAAGAATGTGAAGTAAATGCACTTAAGTTCGAATTAAAAGAGTTCACTGCCCAGCGATTTCCGCTTCTGCGGTTTGGGGACCGCATCTGCGGCTCTGGGCTAAGGGAGGCTGGACCGCATCTGCGGTCTGAGAAGCGCTTATGCGGAACCCCTTCTGCGGAAATAAGGCCGCATCTGCGGCTTCCCTTGGGCCTGCCTTGGGCCGCTTCTGCGATCATTTGACCGCAGATGCGGTTATGATAGAAACAGCAGCCTTAAGTCTTTTCTCAACTTTCTAACTTCACTCGAGCCTCGGTCATTTGACGCTCGGGGCTCTCGAGCCCCGCCCGAACATACTGGCAAGTCTGAACTCACGAGGCGGACCTACTCGAACCCTCGGAACTCCCAAAACAACGCTAAATCTTATAATCACCCCCTAAAACCAAATGAATCAAACTATTGAATCCTTAAGTTCTTAATTCTCCTCTAACGGGTCAAAATGCCCTTAAACTACTCGGATTGACGCCAAATTTTACGGGCAAGTCTTAAATGACATTATGGACCTGTACCAAGCTTTGGAACCAAAATCCAAGCCCGATACCTAGGGAATCAATGATTTCTTAGTTTCTTGAATTCTTTAAAGCTTCCATTAAACAATTTTAGATAAAAATTCATTACTCGGGCTAGGGACCTCGGAATTCGATTCCGGACACACGCCCAGGTCCCATATTTTTCCACAGACCCTCACAAATTGTCAAATCACGGATCCGGGCCCGTTTTCCCAAAATGTTGACCGAAGTCAAACTTGGTCTTTTTAAGAAATCATAAAGAAGCAAATGGGCATATTTTTGCTCAAAACTCTACCAATCCCCGAACCAATCGCCCCCGCAAGTCGTAAACTAGTTAATGCAAGTACGGGAGGCTTTATATAGGGGAACGGGGTTCAAAAAGGCTAAACGACCGGTCGGGTCGTTACAGTCTGCTTCGCGCACTGATGATCATCAAGGAGACGAACTAACCGAAGAGCAGTATGCTTTAAAGCAGTTGATTGCAGAACACGTAAACAGTGCACTACAGGCTTTTGTCAGAGGATTACCTAATGCAACGCAAACTCCTCCGACAGTTAACATGAAAACTTTGGAGAACCCGCGTTCAAGGCTTGATAACTCAGGGAGTGGAGAAATTCCTAATGAATCTCGCGGTGGATGGTCAGGTATACCAAAGAATTTTAATTTACAAAGTATAGTGCTAACTTGGCAGAAACATATGAAGGAGCAAAACGATCGCATTGATCAAATACCTGGCGTACCATCATGGAAGCCGAGTGAAGCACCTTTACCAATTCCTAAAAAGTTTAAAATGCCTGATATTCCCAAATATGATGGAACAACTGACCCTCGAGATCATGTGATTGTGTTCACTACTGGCGTAAAAGGCAACGATTTAACCAAATAGGAAAATGAATCGGTTTTGGTTAAAAAGTTTGGTGAAACACTCACAAAGGGAGCATTAACGTGGTATTCTCTTTTACCTGAAAATTCTGTTTATTCTTTTGCTGAGCTTGCAAATTCATTTATAAAAGTACATTCAGGAGCTCAAAAATTAGAAAAGAGGATGGAAGACATTTTAAGGTTAAAGCAGGGAGTACGTAATTGCTCAGGGAGTTCGTAGATAGATTCCAGCGGGAAAGGATGAGGTTTCCTCTAGTACCTAATAACCTAGCAGCTACGATATTTGCGAGCAACTTGAACGAGAAAAGTTCAGAAGCCACGAGGAGATTGAAGGAAAGTTTACGAGAATTCCCTGCAACAACTTGGAACGACGTGTACAATAGATACAGTACGAAGCTGCAGATAGAAGAGGATACGGTCGCAGCTCCAAGGGCCAAAGGAAGATCGGGTTCGAGACACACAGAATCAGAAAGGCGGTTTGGTAAAAACAGGTACGAACTATACATGGGACCTGCAGGACGAGATTCTCGGTCTAAAGGGGAGAATCCACGATTTGATCCGAGGTCAAGGAAAAAAGATGCGGGCTTTTCATCCAGATTCAAAAAGGAGCGGGATACCCGAAATAATGATTCTGATACTCAAGCAAGGATATGGGATTACAGCTTTAACATTAGTACCTCTGAATTAATGGTTGTTTTAAGAGGTATGGGAGATAAGGTGCAATGGCCAAAAGAAATAAGGTCGGATCCGAACAAAAGAAACACGTTAGTACCTCTAAATTGGTGGCAATATTAAGAGGTATGGGAGATAAGGTGTGTTGTCCAAAAGAAATGAGGTCGGATCTGAACAAAAGAAACCCAGATTTCTGGTGTGAATTTCATAATGATCATGGCCATAGAATAGCAGATTGCAGGATTTTGCAAGGAGAGGTCGAACATATACTGATTTGTTAAGTGAGGAAGGAAGACAATCATACATGAACAACATGCAGGAACCCCTAAAACCTCCATCACCAAAAAGAACAGTCAATGTCATAACTGGAGGAGATGAGGTTAACGGAATAACATATATAGCGGCAAAAAAGACGTCAAAGATCATTGTTACTCACGGGAAGCGAGTTCTCCAAGTCGTGGATGGCGATAGTATAACATTCGTCGATGAAGATGCGGACGGCTTGATGATTCCTCACAACGGTGCACTGGTAATATCTTTGCTTGTAAATGATACTAATGTAAAATGAGTTTTGATTGATCCAGGTAGCTCAGTAAACATCATTTTACTGAGGGTGGTAAATGAAATGCAAGCTAATGATAAGATCATATCAAAAGCACGAACCTTGTCTGGGTTTGATAATTCAAGCGTAGTTACGAAAGGGGAAGTCGTACTTACCACATTTGCAAAAGGGGTCATCAAGGATACGAAGATCCAGGTGATAGATGCGGATATTGCCTATAATATGAATTTGGGAAGGCCATGGATTCATGATATGGATGTTGTCCCATCCACTTTGCATCAAGTCATTGAATTTCCTTCACAATGGGGAATTTGTCAAATCCGTGGAGACCAGCAAGCTTCACAATATCAACTCGGTGGTATTTGCAATCACATAAGCCAATGATTCAAATGCGGAATAGCAATTACAGAATTCAGTTGAGGACGCTAATTTTAAAGTCTCAACTGAAGACACACTAGGGAAAATTGATATCCACTCGATACCTGATGTGATTCATGTCACAACCCAAATCGAAGGTCTACGACTGGCACCCGGTACCTACTCAACCGAGCCCTACGTACCTTATCCTTCTTTACTATAAGACTTGTCACGGGCCATGATAGACCACATCTATGTATATAATTAAAAATATTAGAACTTAATTCACATAACTAATTCAAAAGGATTTATATGGATACATAGGGACCAACAAGACTGTTGACATGTTTTATGCCTAAAACTATACACAGGACACTATCTGCAAAACCTCTAAGAAAACATGACCATAATATATAAGTCGGGACAGGGTTCCCGACATCCTCATAAAACAAGATAACATATATAGAACGTGACTCGGCAATACACTAGGAAGAAGTGGAGCTCACCAACCAAAAGCTGATATCTGGAGGCAGCATACAGTGGATGGTCCTTACCTCGCCTATCTACACTGCATAGCATAAAACACAGCGCCCCAGGAAAAGGGACGTTAGTACGAAGAATGTACCGAGTATGTAAGGTAGAAATAAAATGCAATAATAAGATACTATCTCGGGGAGGGATAAGAGTCAACTTATAACCTCTGACTTACCGCTAAGGGCCATAATATATAGAATAAGACCCATCTTGTGTATATAAAGAACACTACAATATAATAGTTCTGGTTACATCATTCTCGTGACGGTAACTACCCAACTGATCAGTGGTAACTGCCCGTCCGGCCGTAGCGCGATGGTAAATGCGTGACTACCCGACTGACCGTAGCTCGATGGTAAATATGTAACTGCACAACCAGTCGTAGCTCGGTGGTAAATGCATGATTGCCCGACCGGCCATAGCTCGGCGGTAAATGTGTAACTTCCCAACCGGCCGTAGCTCGGTGGTAAATGATGATGCATATAATACCATTGTGAACATTAACATCTTTATTAAATACCTCAATAGGAAACTAGATACATACTTAGACATGCTTGAATATTATTTTACGTAGACCTTCTTAGTTACTAAGAGTAGAACCATTTATGAAATAACGCTATGTTTGTGTATCGTTACTTGGATCATACCAAAAGAAAGAAGGATTAGCCTTAACATACCTGAGTCGGTTCTCTTATCAATCTCTCTAATACTCGTCATTGCAAAAAAACACATCACGCCTGATCTAAGTAGGGAAAAATCTTTAAGATTTTCTTGATAGCATAGCACGTTATTTCTTATCCGACAAATATTCACTCCATATTCTACATCACCAAACAATTTTCTTTTGGCCTTCTTCTTCCATGTATTCCAAAAATTCCTCCAAGATCATTACCAACAATGAAACCAAGACAAAGGAAATTATCAAAGACAACTTATGTGTTATGTTACACCCCGTAAGTTTAACAACCTTTATACCATTATATATTTATATATATTCGATATGGTATTTTGAGTGGAACATTTTTGAAAAAATGAAATGGTTTAAAAAATATGATTTTATATAGTTATTAATATTACTACTTTCGAATATATTTATTATTATACGCATAATATGAGAAAAGTTTATGAGATTTTCTTTATTGTAAAGATATGAATTATTTATTTATTTTTATAGGAAAAGAAGGTTATCTTTTTTTTTTTTTTTTTTACCATTTTAAGAATTAAGTGTATGAAAATTTGCACTCTTTATATGAGATTAGGAAAATTATAAGTTGAGAAAATATTTTGATGAAATAATAGTGTATGAATTTATTTTACATGGTACCATATGACCGTAATAGTACGGTGTATAAGTGTATTAAAAATAAGTAGAATTTTAAGTAATTTGAGATAATTTTTAATTATGCGGATAATTGGTTAATTACCGGATAACGGGACATTACCTAATTAATTGGGGATGTATTGGATAGGTATTAAAGAGAACGGGGTGGCAGCCCCTCCATTCAAATCAAATGACTCGTGACTTAGAAGGAAAAGGTGGCAACTTGATTGATAACGGCAAGACAAATCAATTAGTAAGCCATCTGGATATTAATGAAATTTTTACATTTTATAAAAAAGTTTGATCAAGGAAAGCCTTTCCGTATTGGCTATCACTTATGAGGAAAAGAATCCTCTGGAGTAGTTGTGATATACATATTTTTTATTTTCTATTAGCTAATTGCAAGTGATGTTGATTTCTCATGTGCGTTTGTTCCCCCTTTACCCACTTCATTATGTTTGTTAGGAAAGGATGTATTATAACGGGATAGAGTTCTGCTATGAGGATACATGGAAAGCAAATTAAAGGTGAGGCCAATTTGGATACCTAGCCCTCCTCTTCAATTAAATGCTGGCTACTTGGTGATGTGGTTTTTAACACAAATTAAAGGTGAGGATAAGTGGATAACATACACTCTAGGAAGGAGCTATTGTTTTAATGGTTACCATTTGTTTTCTTGAACATGGGGTTTGTATGTTCATACTGCTAAAAAGGAGAGATACCGAAGAGAAAGCAGTATGGAAATGAAGTAGTAGGTGTTCCACTAAGAAAAATGTATAGTTAGAGAAGGCGAAAGCTGTCCTCAGTTGTTACAAGAATATCATAGGGATTTTTCCCTACTCTGATCTTGTTGTCATGTGTTTTGTCGCAATTAACGTGTGTTAGAGGATTGTCAAGAGAATCAACTCAGGAATGTTAAGGCTATCCCTTCTTTATTTTGGCATGATCCAAAAAATGATATGTAAACGTAGCGATATTCCATAAGTGATTCTACTCTTAGTAGCTAAGGATGTCTATGTTATTCATTCTTATAAAGTGATATTCAAGCATGTCTAATGTCATGGGCGGCTTTCCAGCCATGCCCCATGACCCCTTGGGCGCGCCCCGTGGCGTCCTAGCGAACCTCCCAATGTCTAGCGCCACGGACGGCCCCGTGGTCTTGGCCGCGCCAAGTGACAAGCGCGCAGGTGCCTCTGTCGCCCCACCGATATCCCTCGCGAGCGCCAAGCCGCAGGCAGAAACCAACAGCGCCGCACGCGCAGACCGTGATGCCAAAGACACTGCTGCTGACAACGGACCTGCTGCTGCCTTATAGAAAACTAAGTCATTTTCATTGTAAATATAGACTAGTTTTATTTCATGTACTTCCATTATGTTTCTCTAGCTTAATCAAGTCTAGTCCTGTAACTTTGGATTATTTTTTTTAAGTACTATTAGGGGGGAGCAAGCAATCAAAACTTTCTAGCAAGCAAGCAATTCTCTGTACTGGTGTCTCTCCCCCTCGACACCGCGTTGCTTTTCTGTAATAGCTTTCATTAATGCAATCAAGCTTTCTTTCATTATGAATTCTCATTTCTGTTCTCTCAATTGCTCTTGATATTGGTTTTCCCGTACGACACTGACAATCTCGTCTAGCGTACGGAGGGGACCTCAGTTGGCGGACAGCAACTGCACTGACATCAGTTGCCTAGCCTTACGTCGCCCTTCCAAGGAATCTCAGGAAGGCGCCACGTAACAGTTGGTATCAGAGCCTAGGCTCGACATTGGACGAGGGAACGTATTGACATACCACCATTTCTGACCATGGTGAATCATGGGGACCGCATTGTGGCCCTCGAAGGGACGGTTGAGGTATGGTGGCCTATTATGGATACGGTGCCTGAACTAAGAACCAGCCTACTGCAAAGGTTGGACGACCTGGACCGCAGGGTGCTTCAGGTCGAAGTTGACGTTGAAAACATCAGTCGCGACTCCGAGGGAGACCTACAGACGGCAGCCACAGAGGCAGCCGAAATCTTTGAGAAATTCGAGGGGCTCCAACAGGAGCGCACCGAGGATTTAGCCCACAGGGCACAAGAGGCAGAAAAGGTGACTGCCATGCAACAAACCATTGACAAATTGACAGACCAACTCAATGTTGTCAACTCGGCTTTACAGGGCCTACTCCGAGGAGGTGGAAACCGAATCGGAGGTGCTGTGAACTCCGCTTCCGCGACAAAGAAGCTGAAAATTCCTGAGCCAAAGCCATACAGTGGAGCTAGGAATGCCAAGGAAGTGGAAAACTTCATCTTTGACGTCGAACAGTATTTCGATGCTGTTGGGGATCTGGAGGAAGCTAAGAAGGTAGCAACTGCTGCCATGTATCTTCAGGGTGATGCTAAACTCTGGTGGCGTGTGAAGTACGAAGCCATCAA
>NC_031994.1:40839221-40979151 GCF_001879085.1 Nicotiana attenuata | reverse complement strand
AAGACGACCTGTGTGACAAGATATGGGTCGTACGACTTCCTGGTCATGCCGTTCGGCTTGACCAACGCCCCAGCTACATTTTTGCACTCTCATGAACCAAGTCTTCCGAGAGTACATCGACGAATTTGTGGTGGTCTACTTAGATGACATTGTGGTATATAGCCAGACTTTGGAAAAACACCTAGTGCACTTGCGGAAGGTCCTAGCTCGATTGCGGGAGAATGAACTATATTCAAAGTTATCCAAGTGCTCCTTTGCTCAGAAGCAAATTGACTTCCTCGGACATGTCATCGAGGAAGGACGCATCAAGATGGACCAACAGAAAATTCAGGCCATCACAGATTGGCCGCCGCCTAAGGATGTCCATGCCTTGAGGGCGTTCCTTGGCCTATGCAACTTCTACCGGCGGTTTGTGAAGAACTACTCCCTTATCGCAATGCCATTGACAGAACTCCTCAAGAAGGTCACACCTTGGGATTGGGGACCAAGGAAAGCGGAGGCCTTCAACACATTAAAAGCGCCTATGTCTAGTAGCCCCGTCTTGGCCCTCCCTGATTTGGCCAAGCCGTTCGAGGTACAAACGGATGCATCTGACTATGCCCTCGGCGGGGTCTTGCTACAAGAAGGGTACCCTGTAGCGTACGAGAGTCGGAAGCTGAAGGATGCAGAGCGGCGTTACGCCGCCCATGAGAAAGAATTATTGGTTGTCGTCCACTGCTTGCGCCTTTGGAGGCACTATCTGCTGGGAACCCCGTTCGTGGTCAAGACGGAAAACACAGCTGTCAGCCATTTCATGACCCAGCCGAAGCTGAATGGTCGACAGGCCAGGTGGCAGGAACTCCTAGCTGAATTCCACTTCAACCTGGAGTACCGCAGTGGAAAGACTAATCATGTTGCTGATGCGCTCAGTCGGAGAGCTGATCTAGCATCGGTGTGCCTACTCCCCCCCCCCCCCTAAAGGGGAGCGAAGTAGCCACACCCATCAAGGACCAGATACAGGATCTACTCATCAAGGATCCTACTGCTCAGTATTTGGTTGATCTGGTAGGACAGGGCAAGACTCGCCAGTTCTACATGGAAGATGGTTTTCTGAAAGTGAAAGGGAATCGACTTTATGTTCCTAAAGGAGGAGATTTGCGGAGGAATCTTCTAGCGGAATGTCAGGATACTCTGTGGGCCAGCCATCCCGGTGAAGAACGCACCTTGGCGTTACTTCGTCGTGCCTATTATTGGCCTCAATGGCCGATGATGTCGCTCAGTATGTGAAGACTTGTCTAGTATGCCAGAAGGACAAGTCGGACCGCTTGACACAAGCGGGACTCTTGGAACCACTTACTGTCCCAAAGAGACCTTGGGAAAGCGTTTCCCTGGATTTTATCACCGGATTGCCCAAGGTCGGAGATCTCACAACCATCTTGGTTGTGGTGGACCGGGTTTCCAAGTATGCCACCTTTATTGCAGCCCCACAATATATATCAGCAAAAGATACAGCTCGACTCTTCTTCTCTCATGTCGTCAAATATTGGGGCCTACCCAAAGACATTGTTAGTGACCGCGACTCATGCTTCACTAGCAACTTTTGGACCCAACTCTTCAAGTGCCTTGGGTCAAAATTGAGTCACAGCTCAAGTTTTCATCCGCAATCTGATGGCCAGACGGAGCGGTTCAATGGTATGTTGGAGGAATATCTCCGCCACTTTGTAACCGGATCGCAGAAGAATTGGGTGAAGCTTCTGGATGCTGCTCAACTGTGTTTCAATTCACAAAAGAGCTCTAGTACCAACAAAAGCGCTTTTGAAATTGTTACCGGACAGCAACCGCTACTCCCACACACTGTGAATGCACCAAACATGGCTAAATCTCCTCGAGCTGCCAGCTTCTCAAAAGAGTGGAGGCGGAATTTGGAGATAGTGCGGAGCTACCTTGTCAAAGCCCAAAAGCGGATGAAGAGGCATGCTGATCAGAATCGTCGCTTTGTTGAATATCAAGTAGGAGACAAAGTGATGGTCAAGATTCCAAAGCGGTACTTATTTGCAGGGGTCCATGACCCTCGCCTATTGCAAAAATACATTGGACCCTTGTCCATTAAAAAGCGTATTAGGAAGGTTGCATACCGGGTGGATACCCCAGCTTGGTGGAAAATTCATCCTGTCTTCCATGTCAGTCTCCTGAAACCTTTTCGGGAAGACACGGAGGATCCTTCAAGGAGCCAGCTCACAATACCCAGTATTCGAGGTCCCAATTCAACCGGGAAAAGGCGTGTTGAAGCTATCCTTGATGACAGAGTGATTCATGCCTCAAGGAAAGATCACCAAGAGTTTTTGGTGAAATGGCAGGGCTGTTATGCAGAAGAGAATACTTGGGAGAGGGGAACAAACCTCAAATCCTACAAGAGCCTCATTGAAGATTATTTTGCAAGTAAGGCGCCGAGGACGTCGCCAACTCAGGTGGGGGAGAATGTCATGGGCGGCTTTCCAGCCATGCCCCATGACCCCTTGGGTGCACCCCGTGGCGTCCTAGCGAACCTCCCAATGTCTAGCGCCACGGACGGCCCCGTGGTCTTGGCCACGCCAAGTGACAAGCGCGTAGGTGCCTCTGTCGCCCCACCGATATCCCTCGCGAGCGCCAAGCCGCAGGCAGACGCCAACAGCGCCGCACGCGCATACCGTGATGCCAAAGACACTGCTGCTGATAACGGACCTACTGTTGCCTTATAGAAAACTAAGTCATTTTCATTGTAAATATAGAGTAGTTTTATTTCATGTACTTCCATTATGTTTCTCTAGCGTAATCAAGTCTAGTCGTGTAACTTTGGATTATTTTTTTTAAGTACTATTAGGGGGGATCAAGCAATCAAAACTTTATAGCAAGCAAGCAATTCTCTGTACTGGTGTCTCTCTTTCTGTAATAGCTTTCATTAATGCAATCGAGCTTTCTTTCATTCTGAATTCTCATTTCTGTTCTCTCAATTGCTCTTGATATTGGTTTTCCCGTACGGCACTGACAATCTCGTCTAGCGTACGGAGGGGACCTCAGTTGGCGGACAGCAACTGCACTGACATCAGTTGCCTAGCCTTACGTCGCCCTTCCAAGGAATCTCAGGAAGGCGCCACGTAACACTAAGTACGTAACTAGTTCTCTGTTAAGGTATTTGATAAAGATGTTAATGTTCGTAATATAGTAATACATGCATCTTCATGCATATGCATTTACCATCGAGCTACAGCCGGTTGGGCAGTTACATATTTACCACCGTGCTATGGCCGGGTTGGAAGACATGCATTTACCACCAGGCTACGGCCGGTCGGACAGTTACCACCGGTTGGGCAGTTATGTATCATTAGTTACCACCGGTTGGACAGTCATACAACTACCACCGTGCAACGGCCGATCGGGCAGTTACCGCTGATCAGTTGGGCAGTTATGCATCATATGATATGGATAATAGTTTCAAAGAGAAGCATTACATGTAAGTATAATAAGTATCTTTATACGGTGGCACTTGAGAGATTCAGGTTGATTCTTGTATGTCTTTAATTAATTTTGAATTATGGTTATGTTTCAGTTCTGCCTTACATACTCGGTACATTATTTGTACTAACGTCCCTTTTGCCTGGGGAAGGATCGGTAAGACTTCATCTCAGTCGGAGTGCAGCCGAGTCTATGAGTCATCGTGTCAGAGCTTTACTACATACTTATGGGTCAGCCGGTACCCTGTCCCATTTGATGTCAAATAATCTTAGAGGCTTTATATTTCTTACTATAATATACTTTACTATCATGGTCGTGTGGTATATTGCATAGCACTAATACATAAATACGGGATATTATAGCTTGGATTGTATTTTATCACAAAATGTCAAACTTTGGCGATACTTAATTTCTTCAATTCGTTAACCCTCTGACCTTTATAGCACTTACTTATCACTTGATACGAATAGCATAAATGCTTATAACCTCAAAAATAATCTCAATCCCGATTCTACGTCGATTAACTTACGACGAAACTTTAACGTACGAAATGTGGGATGTAACATCCTTCCCACCCCCCTAGAAATATTCGTCCTCGAATGTATAAACTTGCAAGATGTACATAACATACTCGTCAGTTATAAATGTATATACCTTCCTGGGCTATACTCCAATGAAACAAATATCAGGCTCTCACGGGGTCAGGAAATCATCCCTCCATAAAACTACTTCCTAATCCATTCGTCACCTACGATTCTGTTAATCAATCTTCTAGGCGTTGGCACCTACTAGTTGTAATCTTTATAATCGTGTTCTCAACTTTATATTCCATTATACTAACTTTCCCCAAATCTTGCGTACTATATGTTGTTTCCTCCTTTGGGCGTTAGAGCTATCGGAGTTCTAACTTCTTAATGTCCTAGGTTACTCCCCTTTCCTCCATTAGTCCATTATCCTCGGGTTCTTACAATTCTTTCAAGCTAGCCTTGGTTTCCCTCAACCCTTCAACCATAATGCCAACTCACTCTTATATTAATCATATTAATTGGGCAATTTACGTTCATAAGATCGAACGTTACCCATAGTCACTGTACCTGACACATCATCCGGTGTAGCCTTTTGGTATTGATGACCTGCCAAAGCATACATGCAGTTCTGACTACCGCCGGAGCTAGATGCTCTACCCCTGCCTCTACCTCTACCAGTTGAAGAGGAAGAAACTGTTATAGATCTGGTAGGTTGAACCATCCCGCTTCTGTCCTTCATAGGACAAACCCTTATGTAATGACTAGGGTCTCCATAGGTATAGCATACATTAGATCCCTGACGACATTGTCCAGAATGAGCTCTGCCACATTGACTGCACCGCGGAGGAGGCGCCCTCATCTCGGTTGAATCCCTCTGATTCTGAAAACCTAAAATTCTCGAGCCCTGGCCTGATTCAGAATAGACAGATCCCTCATAATGCGGCCTCTGCAACTGTCAGACACTATCAATAGGATATGGTGGCATAGGATCGCTCGGAAAATCCTGAGGTTGTCTAGCAGACCTAGCCTTCTTACGCTGACCCTCATCACGATTCTCGTATTGCTGCCGTTTTTGATCCCCCAGATTCTGAGCATAAGCCTGGATGCGGGAAATATCCATACTATCGAGCAGAGCGGCCGTAATTAATCAGGTGCGGCCCAAGTCCTACCATAAACCGATGCACTCGGTCACTAATCTCAGCCACAATCGAGGGGGCATACCTCGCCAAGGAATCAAACTGGAGACTATTGCCTCGCACACTCATATTCCCTTGTTTAAGAGCCAAGAGCCTGTCTACCCTTGCCTGACGAATCTCCGCCAGCAAGTAATGATGCAAGAAAGCCCCTAAGAACTCTTCCCATACCGTCCATCTAGACAATTCCCAAGTTTCATACCACTGAACCGCAACGTCCCGCAATCGGTAAGAGGCCAACTCTACTGACTCAGTGTCTGATGCATGCATCACCCTCAAAGTCCTCTACATCCTATCAATAAAGTTTTGCGGGTCCTCATCATTATTGGATCCGGTAAACACTGGAGGGTCCAGGTTGATGAAGTCTCGAACTCTCGCACTAATAACCCTGTCAACGTAACCAACACATGTACATGCCTGGCGCTGACCCTGAGCAGCTACCAATCTAGTCAACAAATGTACTGCACGCTGCATATCCATATCCGCATCCTGAGCAATAGGTGGGGGTACTAGGTTCCTCCTTATCTGTTCGGGTGCTAGCTAAATCGGAGAACTATGCAAGGGTGTCACACTTCCCCTCGGGGCCTCGCTCTGGCACTCACTAGACATTGGTGCTCTACTCATGCCCTCATCTACCACCGCTTTATCCTTCTGACTAGCTGTAGCTTTCCTGGTCATAGGCAACATTGTATATATAAAACAAATCAAAGGTCAAGGGCTTTATTCCCTACGACTCTGCTTTATTGCACGATCTAATATTAAGAAGGAAGGATAACCGGTCCCTAAATGACCTGTAGTTTCCTATTTATACAACCTGGTGCACAACACATTTATAAATAAGACTCTACTAGACACGGCTTGCAGACAACCCTAGGACATATCCGCTCTGATACCAAGTTTGTCACGACCCAAATCGAAGGGCCACGACTGGCACTCGGTGCCTACTCAACCGAGCGCCACGTACCTTATCCTTCTTTACTATAAGACTCGTCAAGGGCCATGATAGGCCACATCTATGTATATAATTAACAATATTAGAACTTAACTCACATAACTAATTCAAAAGGATTGAAATAGATACATAAGGGCCGACAAGGCCGTTGACATGTCATACCTAAAACTAAACACAGGACACTATCTGCAAAACCTCTAAGAAAATATGACCATAATATATAATTCGGGATAGGGTTCCCGACATCCACATAAAACAAAATAACAAATATAGAACGTGACTCGGCAATACTCCAGGAAGAAGTGGAGCTCACCAACCAAAAGTTGATATCTGGAGGCAGCCTACAGTGGATGGTCCTCACCTCGCCTATCTACACCTGCGTGGCATGAAACACAGCGCCCCAACGAAAACGGACTTCAGTACGAAGAGTGTACCGAGTATGTAAGGAAGAAATGAAACGTAATAATAAGATACTATCTCGGGGAGGGATAAGAGTCAACTTATAACCTTTGACTTACCGCTGAGGCCATAACTTATAGAATAAGACCCATCTCGTATATATAAATAAAACTACAATATAATAGTTCTGATTACACCATTCTCGTGACATTAACTGCCCAACTGATAAGTAGTAACTGCCCACCGGCCGTAGCGCGGTGGTAAATGTATGATTGCCCAGCCGACCGTAACTCGATGGTAAATGTGTAACTGCCCAACCGGCCGTAGCTCGATGGTAAATGATGATGCATATAATACCATTATAAACATTAACATCTTTAATAAATACCTCAATAGGGAACTAGATACATACTTAGACATGCTTGAATACCATTTAACAATAATGAATAATGTAGACTTTCTTAGTTACTAATAGTAGAACCATTTATGAAATAACATTACGTTTACGTATCGTTGCTTGGATCATGCCAAAAGAAAGAAGGATTAGCCTTAACATCCCTGAGCTGGTTCTCTTAACAATCCCTCTAATACACGTCTTTGCAAAAAACACGTCACGGCCGATCGAAGTAGGGAATAATAATAATCCTTAAGATATTTTTGATATCATAGCACGTTATTTCTTAGCCGAATAATATTCACTCCACGCTCTACATCATCAAACAATTTTATTTCGGCCTTCTTCTGCCATGTATTCCCAAAAATTCCTCCAAGTTCATTACCAATAATGAAACCAAGACAAAGGAAATTATCAAAGACAACATATGTGTTATTCCTCCAAAGACAACTTATGTTGTTCCTCCAATGTGTAAACAAAGCCACTTAGGTGTTATGACTCATTATACACCTTGGTGCCACAAAGTTACATGGCTTTAAGAGTCATTAATTTGGAATTGGGGGGGGGGGGGGGGGCTGCCTCGTTAGGCCTTGTAGGCCTTATTAAAATTTTAATTAACCTCCCACTAAAACTCATAAATTACCCAATTATCCACATAATTAAGAATTATTTAAAATTACTTAAAATACTACTCCTTTTTTAACACACTTTATGTTTCTTACTATAATATACTTTACTATCATGGTCGTGTGGTATATTGTATAACAACTAATCCATAAATACGGGGTATTATAGCTTAGATTGTATTTATCACAAAATATCAAACTTCGGCGATACTCAATGTCTTCGATTCGTCAACCCTCTGACCTTTATAACACTTACTTATCACTTGTTACAAATAGCATAAATGCTTATAACCTCAAAAATAATCTCATTGCCGAGTCTACATCAACTTACAACGAAACTTTAACGTATGAAATGCAGGATGATACAATTCAGGAGCTTGAGGAAAATGAGAACATCAAAACACCACCAAGGAGCTCGAAGCCATAATGTTATTTGATCACTGGCCAAACAAGAAAGTTTATGTTGGAGAAAATTTGATCCCCAAGATAAAATTAATTAAATTTTTACGTGCTAACGTACATTGCTTTGATTGGTCGCACTCAGATATGACAGGTATACCAGCGGAGGTGATGACTCATAAATAAATGAGGAACCATTACACCCGCCTGTCAAGCAAAATAAAAAAAGCAAAGATCCTTAAAAATTAAGTGATCCAAGTGAGGTACTGTCACGACCCCAGTTCACCCTCCATGAACATGTCGTGTGGCACCTAGTTCCTACAACTAGGTAAGCCTAACAATGCGGAAATTAATATCTTGCAGGAACATTTAATTAAATTAAGCAAAGCTAGAAGAAAAACGGTATATATGTGCCACTTGGCATATACAACTCAAAAACAGAATGCGGAAGTCTACAATCTCATCCCAAAATCCGGAAACTCACGGGAACCACAGGCTAATATAAGTACTGTAAATGCTCTAATCTCCAGAGTGTCTACATCAAAAGTATGATAGAATCTAAACTCTACTGATGGAATAAGGAAGGAGACTCTTCGGTCTGCGGACGCTGCAGATATAACTCGAAGTCTCCGTAGCTCTCCCCGCCTCAAGGATAGTGCGCCTGAGTGGAGGTACCTGGATCTGCACATGACAACATGCGCAGGAAGGGCATGAGTACACCACAACGGTACTCTGTAAGTGCCAAGCCTAACCTCGGTTTGGTAGTGACGAGGAAGGTCAGGGCCCTACTGAGCTAAAATATAGTAATAAATTAACAGTATGAAAAATAAGCAGTAATAGTGAGTACAACAGTGAGATAAGACAGGTTAAACAAGGCAATAGCAAATACACAAAGAACGGAACTACCACAGAATAAGTACAACTCAATACCAATGGTAACAATGAGGATCTCCCAGGATACCGTCCTGTAGTCCTTTTCTCAACCGTCCAGTGGATCTCCAAGGATACCGTCCCGTAGTCCATCATATGTGTATATCCGAAGGATCTCCTGGGATACCGTTCCGTAGTCCAACTATCAATGTGCAAGGGGATCTATCGGGAATCTAACCCGCAGTCCCAAAGTAAAAGTGCAGGGGGATCTACCGGGAATCGAACCCGTAGTCCCAAAGTAACAAACAAGGGGGGGAGCTACCGGAATCCCACATCCATAGTCCCAATGTAAATGCGCAATCACAACCAGAAGATACACAAAAATGAAGTACAAAAGACAAGCAACAGGTAGTACTAGCCTAGCATGCTTCACGTAGTACAGTCAAGGCAACTTAAGCAATTAGGCAAGTTAAATCAACTAAACATGCTTTCCTAATCTAGCACAGGTTATAGTTGCAAGTAGAATAAAGCAAATATGAAAGTAACTCAATCGCAATATCTTAAGTAAAACCGGATTTTCAACAATTGGCTCAAGTACGCACTCGTCACCTCGCGTGCAAGGCACTCAAAATACCAAATAACAATATCCTAAGGGGAAAGGTCCCCCACACAAGGTTAGACAAGCCACTTACCTCGAACCGGCTCAAAATCAACTAGAAATCACGCCTTTGCCACGAGTATCCGACTCCAAATGGCCCAAATCTATTCAATTCAATTACATATTGTGAATAACATCGCAACCAACTGGTTTTACTATTAAATTTAAAGTTACGGCGTGAAATCAGGTAAAATGACCAAAATGCCCCTTAGGCCAACGCATCGGAATCGAAAAATTCTCACATTTTCAGAACCCTCGTACTCTCACGAGTCTAACCATATAAAAATCTCCCAAATCGGAGGTCAAACACCCACTCAAAAACCCAATAGTTTAGCCTATGAAGTTTCACCCAATTTTCCAATTTTTGATCCCAAATTCGAATTTTAATGATGGATTTAACTACAAAATAATGAAATATAACTATAAGGGATTAAAGAAACGTTACCCAATAGTCTTCTCTTCAAAACCCTCTGAAAATCGCCCTTCCCCGAGCTCAATTTGATTTTTCTAACTTATGAAATCTAACCCTCGGAATTTCTATATCTGCACAGGCATTTCCGCTTCTGCGGAGCAAGAGCCGCTTTTGCGGTTTTCATTAAAAAGGTGGGGACCGCATCTGCGATAAAAGGGTCGCAGGAGCGACACCACATCTACGGGGGAACATCCGCTTCTACGGAAACTAAGGAGATACAGGAGCCCGCATCTGCGATGCCTGAGCCGCTTCTGCGGCTCCGCTTCTGCGAGAATAGTGCCGCTTCTGCTATTTCTGATGGAAAGGGGCAAAGCCACTTTTGCATCCACTTAGCCGCATCTGCGGTTCGCAAGCCGCAGATGCGAAAATACCAGAAGAGGAACACTTCAGCTGCTGCAACACTACAAAATTCTTCCGTTAACCACCCAAAATCACCCCGAGGCCCTTGGGACCTCAACCAAAAGCACCAATAACACCTAATACCTCATTCAAACTTGTACCAATCCTTAAACCACCTAAAACAATGCCGAAAACTCGAATTAAAGAAGGATTTGAGCCTAAGAACTTCAATTTTTATCAAAATACGCTTTCGATAAAAAACCTAACCAAAACACGTTCAAATGGCCTGAAATTTTGCACACACATCCCAAATGACATGACGGAGCTACTGCAACTTCCGGAATTCCAATCCGACCCTCGGATCAAAAACTCACTATCGGATCAGAAACTTCAAAAATTCAAACTTCGGCATTTCAAGCCTAAATGAGCTACGGACTTTCAAAATACATTCCGAACACGCTCCCAACCCCGAAATCACCTAACGGAGCTAACGGAACCTTCAGAATTCCATTCCGAGGTCGTCTTCACACTGTTCCGACTACGGGCCACTTTTCAACACTTAAGCTCTCATTTAGGGACTAAGTGTCCCAAAACTCTCCGAAACCCAACACCGAACGTCCCGGCAAACCAAAATAGCAGAAATGAACTTAGGGGAAGCAGTTAATAGGGGATCGGGGCGCTAATTCTTAAGACGATCGGCCGGGTCGTCACATCCTCCTACACTTAAACATTCGTTCGTCCTCAAACGAGCATAGAGAACATACCTGAAGTAGTGAAAAGATGAGGGTAACTGCTGCGCATATCCTGCTCGGTCTCCCAGGTCGCTTCCTCGGCCAGCTGAGCCCGCCACTGAACCTTCACTGAAGCTATGTTCTTTGACCTCAACTTTCTGATCTGCCTGTCTAATATAGTGGCTCCTCAACATAGGATAGATCCTTGTCCAAGTGGACTGAACTGAAATCCAACACATGCGACGGATCACCGTGATACCTCCGGAGCATCGAAACATGAAATACCGGATGAACTCCGGCCAAACTGGGAGGTAAGGAAAGCTCATAAGCAACCTCCCCAACTCGTCTCAAGATCTCAAAAGGGCCAATAAACCTCGGACTCAGCTTTCCTTTCTTCCTAAACCTCATGAAGCCCTTCATAGGCGAAACCCGAAGCAGAACCCGCTCACCAACCATGTATGAAACATCACGAACCTTCCTGTCCGCGTAACTCTTCTGTCTGGACTGGGCTGTATGGAGTCTATCCTGAATCATCTTAACTTTCTCCAATGCATCCTGAACCAACTCTGTGCCCAATAGCCTGGCCTCACCCGGCTCAAACCAACCCACCGGAGATCTACACCTCCTACCATATAAAGCCTCATACGGCGCCATCTGAATGCTAGACTGATAACTGTTGTTGTAAGCAAACTCCGCCAATGGCAAGAAATGATCCCAAGACCCTCCAAACTCAATCACACACGCACGGAGCATATCCTCAAGAATCTGAATAGTGCGCTCGGACTGTCCGTCCGTCTGGGGGTGAAATACTATGCTCAACACCACCCGAGTACCTAACTCCTGTTGCACGGCTCTCCAGAACCGCGATGTAAACTGAGTACCTCTGTCCGAAATGATAGAAACTGGAATACCATGCAGACGGACGATCTCCCGAATATAAATCTCCGCCAACCGCTCCGATGAATAAGTGGTACACACAGGAATGAAATGAGCGGACTTGGTCAGCCGATCCACAATGACCCAAATGGAATCAAACTTCTTCAAGGTCCGTGGGAGTCCAGATACAAAATCCATGGTGATGCGCTCCCATTTCCACTCCGGAATCTCTATCTGCTGAAGCAACCCACCCGGGCGCTGGTGCTCATACTTCACCTGCTGGCAGTTGAGGCATCTAGACACATAACCAACTATATCTTTCTTCATCCGCCTCCACCAATAGTGCTGCCTCAGGTCTTGATACATCTGCGCGCACCCGGATGTATGGAATATCGCGAGCCATGGGCCTCGGCTAGAATCATCTCTCAAAGACCATCAACATTGGGCACACAAATCCGGCCCTGCATCCTCAATACCCCGTCATCTCCAATGGTCACATCCCTGGCATCTCCACGCTGAACCTTGTCCTTAAGGACAAGTAAATGAGGGTCCTCGTACTGCTGCTCCCTGATACGATCAAATAAGAAAGACCGGGAAACCACACAAGCTAGAACCCGACTGGGCTCTAAAAGATCCAATCTCACAAACTGGCTGGCTAAGGCCTGAACATCCATCGCCATAGGCCTCTCTGAAGCTGGTAAATATGCCAAACTCCCCAAACTCTCCGCCCAGCGACTCAAGGCATCCGCCACCACATTGGCCTTGCCCGGGTGATACAGGATAGTGATGTCATAGTCCTTCAGCAGCTCTAACCACCTCCTCTGACGCANCTTTTAAGCTTTTTTAGACGCGTACTCAGGATATAATCAAATAAAAATAGATCCTTTAGATGAAAAAAAACTTCCTTTATCACAGACAGTGGGACTTATTATTACAAAGTCAGCCATTTGGCCTGAAAAATGCTGGAGCCCCATATCAAAGATTGGTGACGAAAATGTTTCAAGAACATCTGTGAAAACCCATGGAAGTCTACATAGATGATATGTTAGTCAAGTCAGAACAAGCGGGAGATTATTTTCAACACTTGTTAGACACCTTTGAAATTCTTCGCAAGTACAATATGAAGCAAAATCCGGAAAAATGTGCTTTTGGCGTGGCTCCGGGTAACTTTTTAGGTTTTCTTCTTTCTAACAAGGGTGTTGAAGTAAATCCTGCACAGATCAACACTATTGAAGAAATACAATATATACTCACTAGCAAGAAAGAAGTGTAGAGATTAACAGGCAGGATAGCTTCTCTCGGAAGGTTTATATCAAAATCATCAGAAAAAAGTTTTAAATTCTTTTCAGTATTGAAAAGACAGAACCACTTTAAATGGACTTATGAGTGCCAACAAGCTCTCAAGGATCTAAAGTCATATCTATCGAATCCGCCTTTATTAGCCAAACCAAAAAACGATGAAAGATTGCTCATTTACCTTGTTGTGTTAGAAGTAGCGGTAAGTGCGGTGTTGGTATGAGAAGATTAAAGGTAAGCAATCCCTAATTTATTTGGTGCAACCGAACCATAAGGCTGCCTACGTATCTTGTGGTGACAAGAATCAGGTCGAACATAGTTCAAAACTAATTCTTGTTTTGTTTTTTGGTGCTCTTTTTCTTTTCTTTTTTTTTTCTCTTTATTTTCTTTTCTCTCTTTTTTTCTTTTTTTTTTTGGAATGAACTTTCTAAAACAAACCTTATAGGGACATGATTTTTCTTGATATATTTTTTTAATGACTTTAACTTGATTGCAAAAGAGGTGAGGTCAAAGAAATCAGTACAGGCTCAAAGGGGTATCAAAGGGTATAAAGTGTTTGGATAGCTGAAAGAGGACCTCCCAATCTCTAATAATACCAAGTATAACACATGCAACTTGAAGATGAAAAATGAAGATCATGCATAGCATTTCTTTTGCAGCATCGCAATTATCCCTTCTTGAATTATTCTTTCTATTTCCCTTTTCAAAGCACGACAATCTTCAATGCTATGACCTAGGACATTAGAGTGGTACATGCACCGTATAGTAGGTTCAAAACCTTTTGTATATGGGTCCGGAGTATAGCCAAGGAGCGACTCAATCAGGCCAGAATGTTTTAACTTTTCAAACAAGATTGTGTAGGATTCTCCGATTGGCATGAAATTATCTTTTTGCCTTTGTTTCCCTTCAAGCCCCAGTTTTCTAGGGTTGTTGGATGCCCAAAAATGTTGTGAAGGCACACGAGAATTTAGGGATGCCGCTGCTCGCCCTAGGGAGTGACCCATAGGCTGGACAGATGGCCGGACGTTGTTCGGAGGATAATATTAGGGTGAATTATGTGGAGCTCGGGGATATTCATGGGTTCGTTATTGAGGCTGAAAGCGATTAGCAGGAATGCCCACTGGATCCTGTCGTTGGCGGGGCTCAGCAACATCTTTTCTATCAATGGGAGGACTGTGCCGAGCAACTTGTTTGTTCCATCTGAACCAAAACTCCCTAAAACCTTCCTTGGGTTTCTTTTCCATCTAAGATAGGGAGGAGCGGTATGGGATAATGTCTTCATTGTGCTGATAGTGCCGAACAGAATCTTGAGCCATGTCACCCCATGTATGCCACTTACTGACATCTGACGAGTATACCATTCCAAGGTTGCCCCATCAGGCTCTCACTGAAATGCGCCATCAGCAGCTCATCTTTCCCGCCAACACCTCTCATTTCGCTGCAATAACCCCTCAGATGGGCTACTGGATTTCCATGCCCGTCATACAAGTTAAACTTTGGTATTTTAAATCCTGCGGGCAAGTCAACGTCAGGGAACATACACAGATCCTTGAAGGCAATACTCTTCCAACCTGCCAACCCTTGCATGTTTCTTAAAGACTGCTCTAAGATTTTCACCTTCCTGGATATCTCATCTTGCTCCTCTTTTCCTGTGAACATTTCCTTTTCAACATGAGGCTCATTCCGAGGGCTATGATTGTATGAGTCGGGGACCTTGTGGGCAACCTCTGAGGGGTAATATTGGGCATCATGAGTTTTTAGTGGGTGTTCATTGTCGGATCAATGAATGAAAGATTGCTGAGAAGTTGTGATCGTGGGGATAGTGGATATGACAGGAGGGCAATTTTGGGAAAGGTAGTTGGAGGACAAGTGATGGAGCTACTAGGGTGGTTGGGAAAGCTGTAAGCGAGAGAATCTGGAGAGCATGGTGGATCATCTAGCGTTATGACCGGAGGTTGGGTAAGGGTAGCATCAAGGAAGCTAGGTGGTGGCGGGGGTGGTGCCTTCTCAGTCATCCAAGCTTGATACATGTCCGACATGTGTTGTCTTAACATCCCTACCTCTTCAACCAACCCATTGCCTTGTTCAACCAATTGCTTTTGGGCACCAGTATCAACCAACTCAATTCTATCGTCATCTGCCATTGCCTTCCGACTTTATGTTGTAGAGAAGAGTTACCACTTTAAACACCACAAACCAACCACCCTTCTGCTATAATGAAGATAACAAAGAGGAACAAAATAAAGTCATCACGTTAGCGTTAGGGCATTTAACATAAGATAATCTCACATTATGTGCAATGCACCTAGTCATAATTATCAGTTCTAAAATGACTTCGAGGGTATGAAGGTCATATGGCATCATCCCAATTTCACTCTTGTTGCCCCGGTTCCTCTTCATTTTCGTTTCTAGCACCGCTTGGTTTTTCTTTTGATTATCGCTCTTTTCTTTTGATTATCGCTCTTTTCTTTCCTCTCATTTCTCACTTCCCACAACTTTATTCTCTCTTTTTTTCTCTTTTTTTTAGAGATTATTCGATCGAACCCTATGTAGGTTGCCTACGTATCATGTCCCTTATGAATCAGATCAAGCGTAGTTCTGAAAAATCGAGAATAGACTAAATAAACTAACGTTCTCTTTTTTTTTATCTTAATGACTACTATGATGAGAAAAAAGAAGAAAATCTCTCTCTTTTTCTTTAGACTTAATATTCTATAATCTATTCTAAACTCAATCTTAAACGAGCATATATTTTTTCTTTTTCTTTTTTGAAACAGATACTCTATGAAAAATTATTAAGGAGAAAACCCTACAAGAGAAAAATATTTTTGATTCTTTTTTTTTAGGAAGGAAATCGAAAGAATGAACCAAAGAAAAATATTTTGAATTTTCGTTTGGTATCCTGAAGAAAGATTTCGAAACAAGAAATGAAAAAATAAAAAATATTTTTGGATTTCAGTTTCTGATTACCTAAGGGAGAAACTCTGAAGATAAACCAAAGATAAAGTACGTTGCTTTTTTCTTCTATGTACAATGTCCTATTGTTCTAGTGAAAATAAAAAGAATATTTTTTCTGTTTTTCATTAATTTCCCAAAGAAGAACCTCAAAAGAAAATCTTTTTGGATTTTTGGAATTGATATCTTAAAGAAAACTTCTAAAGAGGTATCAAAAGAATTTTTTTTTTTTGGAATTTTTAGTCTTAATATACTAAAGGAAATATAAAAGAAATTTTTTTATTTTGAGTTCTAGATTTTAATTTCCTAAAGTAAAACCACCTCAAATGAATTTTTTCTTTTCAATTTCTAGAATTAGTATTCTAAAGAAACTCCTAACGGAAATATAAAAACGCAAAATTTCTTTTTCTTTTTTGGATTTTTGATTTATAATACTTATTTTTCAAATACAAAATAGGAAGTACAATAACAAAAGACTCAAAAACATAACTAGACTATGAAAGACTCTAATTACTGTACAAAACTAGAAGGTGAAAGACGACATAAAAAGAAAAACAGACTCAAAACATAAAAAATAAATAAATAAATAAATAAATAAAATCTACTTAAGCAACTCCTGAATGAGCGATCCTGACTGGATGGTCCTGGAGCGTCTGACATGCTCAAACTCCGGTAAGTAGATCCACACCTGTATGAGAAAATTAAGACCACATAAAGTTAAAGACCTAGAACACTATGTGAGACAATAAAACTTCCTATCGGACACATGCAAGATATGATTGAAGCTATTTTTGCAAAATGGCTTATGTGGCCAAAAGGTGGCTAGAAGTGCAAGATTTGGCTAAGACCCCGCGAAGCCAAGAACCTAAGACTCACTAGGAAGACCGGACCCTATGTGGGCTGCCTACGTATCCTGCCCCGAGAGACGAGAATCGGGTTCGCGTAGTTCGGGAGGATTGGATACGGGCGGAAATAATAAAAAAAAACAATTGATTTGAAGAAAACACATCTTTTGTCTTTCTTTTATTTCCTTTAAAAAAATGATGGGAAAGTGCAAAATCTTTTTGGATTTTTCATTTTTCATTTTCTTTTTTCTTTTCTTGAAAAAGTTGTGAAAGAAAAATATAACTGGGCCCTACTTGCTTCATCTTTTGTCACGACCCAAAATCCACTAAGGGTCGTGATGGCGTCGGACTCTACTGTCAGGCAAGCCAACAATAAATAACTAGTAACTTCTCGTTTTAAATATTTCTGAAATCACTTCTTTTATGCGTTTAAACAATACGTGATAAATTCCACTGAATAAATGATTGAACATTTAACAATTTTAAATTTTTGAATAAACCCATAGACATCCCCAAAACCCGGTGTCACAAGTGCATGAGCTATTTCTAAGAAATAATACAATACAACATCCGTCAGGAATACAAATGGGCAGAAAGTAAATACAATATACTGGAAGGGACTATACTAGCTGCGGGCTGCCTCGAGGAAATACAGCTCACCTAGTCCCAGTATCATCCATGCTGCTATGCCCAGTAGGCCACTAGTAGTACATGTGCCTATGCAACAAAAATGCACAGAAGTGTAGTATGAGTACAAAAACAACGTGTACTCAGTAAGTATCCCGCCTACTCTCGAAGAAGTAGAGACGAGATGGCAACTTCGACACTTACTAAAGGTCCAGTAATAGTAATATTAATGCAATGACTCCCGAATTTATTAAGAACAACAGTAGATTCAAGTAAATTACTAAACAGGTAAGAGTTCCTCTTAATTAAAAGTCTCCGGATTCATAATCCATTAATTAACAATTATCTCAAGTCGGGAGAGCAGATATTAGTATCAACAAATATCAAAGCAAGCAATACAAGCATGCGCAACTCATGCCGAGGTCGTACGGCCCGATCCAACAATATTTAAAATGTGCACTGCCGAGGGTCGAGCAGCCCGAACCATAGATGCATCTATTACCCCGCTCGCGAATCATACATGCGACGCGGTCAAATTTAAATAAAGAATCATCCTGATCGCGTACCATACATGCGACGCAGGTACACATAGAAACACATGCTCAACAGCAAATTAAGAATTTTACGGGGAATATTCATCCCATTAGAAGCCATTTCTCTTTTAATGATTTAAGGAATAAAGTTTAAATCTCTCAGAATTTTATTTACTAATTCGATGGGATTTCAGCAATTCATATTGTCACTAACATAACAAGAATTCCAAGTACAGTATGCTTTTGGGTCCTAGACTACCCGGACAATAACATAATAGTGGCTACGCACGGACTCTCGTCACCTCGTGCGTACGTAGCCCCCACAAATAGGAGCACATAATTAATTATTTTACCTATAGGGACAATTCCCTCTCACAAGGTTAGAAAGGAGGCTCACCTCGCTACGAAGATCCATAACCGGCATTCCACGCCCTTCCGAATACTTGAATCGATGCTAAATACTCCCAAAACTAGCCAATGATTATGCAAATTCTTTAATATACGATAAACTACTCATATTAATCCAATTTATAACAATTCCTAACCCCGATCGAAAGGTTGACAAAAACGCCTTCGGGCCCACGTGCCCGGATTCCAAAATCTTTTGAAGATTAAGCTTACCCATGACTCCATGAAATCAAATATATGATTTTCTCTTAATTCCATACCCAAAATCATGGTCAAATTCCAAGAATATCACTTTTCTAGGTTTTCCCTCAAACCCCAAGTTTTCTACAAATTTCCATGTCCAAATCCGTATATAATCATGTATTTAACTCAAAACTAACATAAATTACTTACCTTATGCTTAGTGGTGAAAATTGCACCTCAAAGTTGCTCTAAATCGGCTCCAATGGAAGAAAATGGGGTTGAATTGAACTTAACCCCGATTTAAAAGAACCTCACTGCCTCCAGCATTTCCGCATCTGCGGTCAGGGGACCGCATCTACGAGAAATGGGCCAAAGACCTGGGACCGCATCTCCGGTCTCCAGGCCGCATCTGCGGAGCCACTTCTGCGGCTTGGGAGCCGCATCTGTGGTCTCGCACCTTCGGTCCACCAACCGCAGGTGCAGTTATGACAGAAGCAGCAACTTCAGCACTTCTCAAAATTCCCATTTTCGATCCGTTAACCACCCGAAATCCACCCGAGGCCCCCAGGGACCCCAACCAATCATACCAACTAGTCCCAAAACACATTACGGATTTGCTCGAGGCCTCAAATCATAACAAACAACGCTAAAACCACGAATTGACCTCCAATCCAAGCTTTATGAACTTTAGAATTTCAAACTTCTACTTTCGATCGTTAAACCTATCAAATCACGTCCGATTGACTTCAATTTTTGCGCACAAGTCATATTCAACATTACGGACCTACTCCAACTTTCGGAATCGGAATCTGACCCCAATATCAAAAAGTCCACCTCCGGTCAAACATCTCAAAAACCTTCAAATTTCTATCTTTAGCCAAATGACTCCAAAATGCTCCACGGACATCCGAATTCACTTCCGATCGCGCTCCCCACTCCAGAATCACCATACGGAGCTACTCCCAGATTCGGATTCCCAAACGGACATCGATAACACTGAAATTCACTTCAACCCAAACTTATAAAATTTCTTCCAAAATGCTAACTTCCACAACAGTCGCCAAAACACTCTCGGGTCATCCAAAACTCGATCCGGGCATACGCCCAAGTCCGAAATCATCATACGAACCTGCTAGAATCCTCAGATCCCGATTCTGAGGTCGTTTTCTCTGAAATCCAATCCTAGTCAATTCTCTCAACTTAATGCTTCCGAAATGAGAATTTCCCCTCCAAGTCAACTCCGAACTTCCCGAAATTTAATTCCGACCACACGTACAAGTCATAATGCCTGAATTGAAGCTGTTCATGGCCTCGGACTGCTGAACGGCGCGCTAGGGCTCAAAACGATCGGTCGGGTCATTACATCCTCCCCCACTTAAACATACGTTCGTCCTCGAACGTGCTAGGAACTATGCTGGGGTTGTCTGGAATCACTGCTTAATACCTCGTGCACCTACCCGTGCTACCAGAACTCAGTTGGGCACATCAGCTCGATCAAATCTAAAGATAACCTCTTTCATTTAGGCAAATAAGCCTTGGAGCCCAGTTTCAACATCCGAAATTCTCTGCCAGACCTACTTTCAACATATGAACACCGTATCAATCACCACACGCTGCAACAGAACATGACTGCACACCCTTGCTGAATTCACACCATGCACCCCATCATTTACCAGACCATAATAACACTCTTTGATCATAATAGTCGATATCTCCCGAATCTGATGCTCACAATGCACCCCATGACATATATAAGTCCTGTTCCAACTCTCGCAATGCCGCCACGATGGAAGGGACGTGTAGAAATTCATAACCAACTGCCGAATCAACGATTCATAGGTTCTATATTCCTGTCAAGAACCATCACCTCTTTCTTAACCAAATAATGGTCTTTGCTCCTCAATATACTTCATATGATCAGATCGCACTGATCCTAGATCCAGTAACCTTATCTTACCCTGTACGAACTGCTCAGGCAACAAGTCACCCCTGGCATGACTAAAAGTCTCGTATGATGCCACAACGCGCCAATAGGCTACCAACTCGAACGCGATATATAAGGAAAATGAACTCTGGAAGGAACTACTGACTCGCGCAACTAATATGAACTTCCCTCAGAAAATGGAAAACAAACACACATAAGATGAAGTATGAAAACTGTATTCAACATCACACTGTTGTGGCGCGCAACCCGATTCAAATAACATACCCATGGCGGCGTGCCACCCGATCCACACATAACACTCACCTAAGGAGATGCACACCGAGCTAAATTGCTCATTACCACAAAATATCGAATATCGGTCACAAGCACGCTAAGTGCATAATACCATCCCTGAGGGGGCATACAGCGCTATAAACTACAAAACTCAAGCACAAGTGAGGTGCGATATACGATCTGAATCTCAGGAGCCATTTTGCTCTTGTAACATCATCTCTACGGGGAACCTTAACACATAAGCAATTCACCAAGCCGCCTCACAACTCACACGACGCAATGTATCATTACATGAAATAACTTACGACGAAATAACACCCTGACTACTCTTCCATAAAGAGCGCATTACTGAGATGAACAATGTCTGGCCTGATATAGAACCAATATTCACATTTGAATCGATCCGCAGACCTCAAGTTGATTCTGCTCGCACTGAACTAGGCTGGTAACCCTTCAAATGTCCATAATAACTCTTTTTTTCTCATAACACATAAGAACAACCATCATAACCGGAGTGATCATCCACAGTCCACAACTCAATAAATCAAGTGCCCTCCAGGCATCAATTCCCAAACCATCGATATCACTACAATCTTCATACTTGGTTCAACTCTTCAATCACTCAAGTGACTACGCACCACCCATATACGACCTTCTCGTGGGGCACGCTCCCACAACCTTCCGTAACAGATAACAGATATGTACATCCAAACCATCGGCCGCACTAACACTAAAAAGCGACCAAGAATCCATAACCGGGATACAAAGGCTTTTTCACAAAACATCGATCTCAGGTGTCGCTGAAGGCAATATCAACTTACTTTAAACATCGAAACTACTTCCATGCTCACCCGAGCTCGTGACATCCTTGTTAACACCGAACTACAACCTTGATCCCCACTTTAAATTCCATATCACTCACTGCACCCCACACGCCAATATACGATAGAACACGATTTTCATTATAACTCCGGAACCACTAATAGATTAACACTACATGACATCAAAACTTTTCACTTAGCTCACTTCAGAAGAACCATTGCGACACATAGGTGAATTCTCATAATCGCAAAATACGCCAAATCTTTATGTAGTGGTCTTAAGCCACCATAGCCCTTCCGGGACCCGCCTACACATGACAGGCCATAACAGTAGATTACTTCTGAATAACATCAATTACGGCGGCCGACAAGCCTCACATGTACCGCCACAAATTATTTGCATAACTTGATCGCGCTGAAGGGCCCGATCACTGCCTCCAATATGCCAATTCAACTATGGCTAATCAATCTATCTTCTTCCAATTTATCCTTGATTGCCTTAGAAATAATAATAACTCCATTCAACACATAGCATACTCCATCCGCACTCATCTCGAGTGACATTGACTCACGAGACCATGCTGTCTCAAATACCACGAACCATTTCATACCTCCCAATTGCTACCCTGCAGGTCAAAACATCATAGAACCTTCTGGGCACCTCTTCATAAGCTGCTACAAGGTTTGATTATTAACTGTATCTATAGGCTCGAAGCCATTAGGCACACCACACTTTACCCCTTTTGAATCCACTAGGACCGTTGTTGAGAGCCACCCGCTCTGGCTTGGCCCCGAATATAATCAACCCCATAATCTTCTAGCACATGAATACCCTCTCGGCGAAGCACCCGGTAGACTCACTTCCCTTGAAACCCACATCGATACAAGGCATAAATCTTGAATCCTTCCCCAAGTCTGAACATGGGCCAACAAGGCCAACCACAGCACACCTTTAATAATTCTTTTGCTCAAATCACCGCTTATGTCCTTTTCGTAGCTGAAATGACCCATCAATATGCTAATAATCAGAAATCTCGCAAGTAGTTAACCATGCAACCTTAATCATAGGCGGTGGGACTCCCCCACTTAGCTTGAAGCCATTATTACAAAACTCTGGACTTCACCAGGATCCTTGATTTCTTATTGACATAGCCTTACGCAATCAACCGCAAAAATTCTCGGAATCTTTTCTGTAAAACCCCTTTTTATACCTCGAATCATCAACCACGTTCACACGACCGATCTCCTTGCTGCATAGCCAATAAACCCTTTGCAGAAACGTCGCCAACCATGCGACCGTCGTCCTGCTCACTGGAGATATCCCGCCTGTGGGATCTACGTGCCGACGTCTTCCAACACCGCTACACAGGGTGCAAACACCACGACATTAATGACCCATCATGAGTCCAAGCTCACCCTCTAGCTGCACGAGTCCATTCACCCCTCGTGGACATCAATTAAGTGCGGGGAAACATCCTTCCCATTGAAAGTTAGGTTGTATCCTTCTCCATTTCTAGCAGCTCCTTTCCGTTATATCAAATCCCCTGCTGCCTAATAGCCCACACTCCAAATTAATCTGTAGGCCTAGATCACCAAATCACTAAAATTCCCAAATCACTCCAAACTCTCCCACGTTGGCGAAACGCATCTCTTTAGTCGACTACTCGACCTTTGCTTCTTATGCCTGGCCTTCTAGAAATTTTAACTACCGCCTGACACTCCCCACATGTCCTTCCTCATCCTTTGCTGCTCAGTTGTTGTCTTAAATAAAGTCTATCTTCGTGGCACTTGAACCCACAATTGCTGCTAACTTTAAACCTTTCCGAAGATCATCTTCCTCGAACCGTCGACATTAGAAACACTGATTCAATCCGAAACTACCGCACGCCGCGATATCTGACAGCTGCATCTTTAATATTATTTCACAATATCTTGCTCCAAGGGAGAATTGTAGGAGATCATAACACCGGCGAACTTAGTACGTTCAATTGGGATAATGACACCTCATCATAGAAGAAAACTCCACCACGCTCGCAAATACCAAGTCTCGTTACTCCACCAGCCCACATCTGACCATTCTCAGTCCGCTTGCCTTTCCCCTGTCGGGAATAAAATACCGAATTTCTAGATCATGCACTGAGTAAACCTCCCTTCAAGTCATTCACTGCCCCGACACATAGGCTAACGTCCTGCCATCATATCAATACCGCGGAACAATCGTTCATAGTACCATGGCAACTTGTGCCTAGCCTTAGAGCTCTTAGAAGCACCGCTACTGAGCCGAAACGACAGAATATCCTTTCACAAGGCGACGATAATAGCCCAGACAACTATGCAGGGAGAAACATCCCGCACCACGCCAGTAGTACCATTACAATTCTTCAATTCTCGATTTATAACTAGTGATTCGCGTCGCGTAAGATTGAGTAGTAAGGAAGCAAGGGCATAAACCTCTAGGAATCACACGATGAAGAATCAAGAAGGGAAGTACTCCTAACAGTCCTGTAGCCTCCCGAAGATAAGTACAAACGTCTCCGTACCAAACCGCGGGACTCAACAAGACTTTCTCATGACTCGTGAGACCTACGGGAACCTAGTGCTCTGATACCATGTTGTCACGACCAAAAATCCACTAAGGGTCGTGATGGCGCCGGACTCCACTGTCAGGCAAGCCAACAACAAATAACTAGTAACTTCTCGTTTTAAATATTTCTGAAATCACTTCTTTTATGCGTTTAAACAATACGTGATAAATTCAACTGAATAAATGATGAAACATTTAGCAATTTTAAATTTCTGAATAAACCCATAGACATCCCCAGAACCCGGTGTCACAAGGGCATGAGCTATTTCTAAGAAACAATACAATACAACATATGTCCGGAATACAAATGGACAGAAAGTAAATACAATATACTGGAAGGGACTATACTAGTTGCGGGCCGCCTCGAGGAAATACAGCTCACCTAGTCCCAGTATCATCCATGCTGCTACGCCCAGTAGGCCACTAGTAGTACATGTGCATGTGCAACAAAAATGCACAGAAGTGTAGTATGAGTACAAAAACAACGTGTACTCAGTAAGTATCCCGCCTAATCTCGAAGAAGTAGAGACGAGATGGCAACTACGACACTTACTAAAGGTCCAATAATAGTAATATTAACGCAATGACTCACGAATTTATTAAGAACAACAGTAGATTCAAGTAAATCACTAAACAGGTAAAAGTTCCTCTTTATTAAAAATCTCTGAATTCATAATCCACTAATGAACAATTATTTCAAGTCCGGAGAGCAGATATTAGTATCAACAAATATCAAAGCAAGCAATACAAACATGCGCAACTCATGACGAGGTCGTACGGCCCGATCCAATAATATTTAAAATGTGCACTGCCGAGGGTCGAGCGGCCCGAACGATAGATGCATCTATTACCCCGCTCGCGAATCATACATGCGATGCGATCAAATTGAAATAAACAATCACCCTGCTCGCGTACCATACATGCGATGCAGGTACACATAGAAACACATGCTCAACAGCATATTAAGAATTTTACGGGGAATATTCATCCCATTAGAAGCTATTTCTCTTTTATTGATTTAAGGAATAAAGTTTAATTCTCTTAGAAATTTATTTACCAATTCGATAGGATTTCAGCAATTCATACTATCACTAACATAACAAGAATTCCAAGTACAGCATGCTTTTGGGTCCTAGACTACCCGGACAATAACATAATAGTGGCTATGCACGGACTCTCGTCACCTCGTGCGTACGTAGCCCCCACAAATAGGAGCACATAATTAATTATTTTACCTATAGGGACAATTCCCTCTCACAAGGTTAGAAAGGAGGCCCACCTCGCTCCGAAGATCCATAACCGGCATTCCACGCCCTTCCGAAGACTTGAATCGATGCTAAATACTCCCAAAACTAGCCAATGATTATGCAAATTCATTAATATTTGATAAACTACTCATATTAATCCAATTTATAACAATTCCTAACCCCGATCGAAAGGTTGACAAAAACGCCATCGGGTCCACGTGCCCGGATTCCGAAATTTTTTGAAGATGAAGCTTACCCATGACTCCATGAACTCAAATATATGATTTTCTCTTAATTCCATACCCATAATCGTGGTCAAATTCCAAGAATATCAATTTTCTAGGTTTTCCCTCAAACCCCAAGTTTTCTACAAATTTCCATGTCCAAATCCGTATATAATCATGTATTTAACTCAAAACTAACATAAATTACTTACCTCATGCTTGGTGGTAAAAATGGCACCTCAAAGTTGCTCCAAATCGGCTCGAATGGAAGAAAATGGGGTTGAAATGAACCCAACCCCCGATTAAAAGAACCTCACTGCCTCCAGCATTTCCGCATCTGCGATCCCGCATCTGCGAAAATGGGCCAAAGAGCTGGGACCGCATCTGCGGTCTCCAGGCCGCATCTGCGGAGCCGCTTCTGCGGCTTGGTAGCCGCATCTGCGGTTCCTGGCCTGGCCTGCCCTGGGCCGCTTGCACCTGCAGTCCACCAACCGCAAGTGCGGTTATGACAGAAGCAACAGCTTTAGCACTTCTCAAAATTCCCATTTTCGATCCGTTAACCTCCCGGAATCCATCCGAGGCCCCCCGAGACCCCAACCAATCATACCAACCAGTCCCAAAACACATTACGGACTTGCTCGAGGCCTCAAATATTAACAAACAACGCTAAAACCACAAATCGACCTCCAATCTAAGCTTTATGAACTTTAGTATTTTAAACTTCTACTTTCGATATGTAAACCTATCAAATCACGTCCGATTGACTTCAAATTGTGTGCACAAGTCATATTCAACATTACGGACCTACTCCAACTTCCGGAATCGGATTCCGACCCCGATATCAAAAAGTCCACCTCCGGTCAAACTTCTCAAAAACCTTCAAATTTCTATCTTTAGCCAAACAACTCCAAAATGCTCCACGGACATCCGAATTCACTTCCGATCACGCTCCCCACTACAGAATCACCATATGGAGCTACTCCCAGATTCGGATTCCCAAACGGACATCGATAACACTGAAATGCACTTCAACCCAAACATATAAAATTTCTTCCAAAATGCTAACTTCCACAACAGGCGCCAAAACACTCTCGGGTCATCCAAAACCCGATCCGGGCATATGCCCAAGTCCGAAATCATTATACGAACCTGCTGGAACCCTCAGATCCCGATTCCGAGGTCGTTTTCTCTGAAATCCAATCCTAGTCAATTCTCTCAACTTAAAGCTTCCGAAATGAGAATTTCCCCTCCAAGTCAACTCCGAACTTTCCAAAATTTAATTCCGACCACGCGTACAAGTCATAATGCCTGAATTGAAGTTGTTCATGGCCTCGAACTGCTGAATGGCGTGCTAGGGCTCAAAACGACCGGTCGGGTCGTTGCATATTTATATTTCACCCTTTTTTTCATTTTCCCTCAACTATCACTGGTCCGCCAAATAATCCTTTTACCCTTGAAGAATGCAACATGTAGCACATAGGATGCATCAGGATGGTCTTTTATTTTTTGGGGTACACCTGTCCTAGACGGACCCAACCCATGTGTTGAGTCCCCTAAGTCAAATGCACGTGATGCAAAAAAACGTTCCTACAAGGGATCCGGCATGAGGCTATGTTATTCTAGGTTTAAACCTGGGGTTATGTTCTAGAACTGGCTTACCCGAGCGGACAACTCGAACCGAGGTGGGGGCAACGTACCGGGAGCACGAAAGTCTACCCAGCCTTGTTGCTGACCCAAGCCTCGTTCTAATTGGTAGGACTTCTAACAGAAAGTGGGCCACGTGTACGTGTGCACCATATTTTAGAAGACTCAGAAGGGTGTCGTAAGAAGGCATTTTAATAAAATTCAAACAATATTGAAATGGTAAATAAACAGAAATTAGCACATTAGATTCACAAAATACAATAATATTAACAATAAATAAAGCCAAGTAAATATCATATTATAAAGCTCGAATTCTTGAACCCTGAACCAGAGACTCTAGGTTCGTTCCCCAGCAGAGTCACCAGAGCTGTCATACCTCTTTTTTCTACCCGAAAGGGGCATAAGGGAGTTTTTCCAATTAAAGTGACAATCGAAACGAGGTTATTTATCAAATTCAGAGGTGTCACTTGGGATAATTTATGGTGTCCCAAGTCACCGGTTTAATATCCCGAATCGAGGAAGTTGACTCTGTTATACAATCCGCGAAACACAGAAATCCGAGTAAGGAATTATGTTAACCCGGGAGAAGGTGTTAGGCATTCCCGAGTTTCGTGGTTTTACCACGGTCGCTTTAATCATACTTGACTTAGTTAAATTGTCTAATTTCTTATTTTAGAACCTATGTGCATTCACCTCTTTTATTAGGAAATTATCTTAAAACAGGTCACTCGTACGTGTACCCATTTGTTTGGCGCGTCAAAAATCATGTCACACGTACGTGTCCACAATTAATAACTCTTTATTATTATTAATAAAGTTTAGTCGAAGTTGCGCGCGCATACTCCGATTTTGTTTTTAAGATCATGATTATGTCACGCGAACGTGTACACAACCACGATGGTATATTAAACGTGCGTAAAGCAAGCTGCGGATATTCAATTACCAAACCAAACCAATTGTGTCGGGTTATTAAATCTAAAGACCAAACCAAACCAATAAAACTCGGGTTTTTCAATCTCGGTTTTTCTCGGGTTTTCGGGTTATTCGGTTTTTTGGATTTTTTCCGGTAAAATCTTCGTAGCACAAAACATATAATTTGTGCTTAAAATATTTCTTTAATCCTAGTAGGATACAATTATATAAGGTATTTTCCAAGAAAATAATACAAAATGCGAGATATGTCATGGCATTATCCTAAAATATTCAACAATAAAGACAATAAAATTATGTTATATAAATATTGCTAATTAAAAAGCCATAATAAAAATAAACATAATCTAAAAGTACTAAGTCATGCTAAAATAAATAGACCAATAAGGGAGTATTAATTACATGACTAAACGCTAAAGAAAAAATAAAAATAGGTTATGCATTTTTATCTAAATTATTGCAAATCAAAAAATAGATATTCAATATATTGTCATTCGTAGTATTGAATTGAATGTCTTTTGTTAGCATTAGTGTTGATTTGATTTTGGTTTGAGCTTTTGTTAGCATTATTTAAGTTACTAATATTTCTGGATATTTATGTATGTCATATACTCTATTATATTTAAATAAGTGTACTTATTTATTTCAAAAAAGTATTCATATTGAAGACTTTAATTGTTGTAGTAATATTTATGTATATGATCCATAATAAGTTTTAAATCACTTTTATATATATATATATATATGTAAGAAGTCATTTTTAAATAGGTGCTCATATATTGAAGAACTTTGTTGGGGGGGGGAGGGTTAGTACATTTAGTTTTGATAAATGACCAAAGACTCCAATTATATACAAGAAATATATTTAACACTACAAGAAAATAATAATAATCTAAATAAAATATGACATTTCTTAGCTACATAATCACGGATTTACAATAAATTTATGGTTTCATCACTAGCTAATTAAAAAATTTATATTTAAAAAATAAGTTTTGCAATGAAAATTAAATTTGTTGCTAATTTTTGCCCTAATATATGATGACAAATTTAGAGACGGGATCTTTATCAATAACATTATTATTTGTATTAACTTTATATAATTTTTTATATATAATTACACTAAGACATCTAAGTCCATATAAAAATTAATTATATAGTTATTCTGGTTAAATCAGTATTAGTTGGGAGTTCTAATTTTATTAAAAATATTGAATTATATCTAATTAATGTGTAAATAACTAACTATTGAGTATTAAACAACACTAATATTATACCAATTACATTGTATAACTGTGACGACCCAAAGGGTCACCACCTGTTTTCTCATTCATTCTGTAGTTCTGAGGCCTCGAAAACATCATTCAGGGTTGCCTCGATTTGCGTGCGCAGTCCGGGCGCGTAGCCGGAAAGCTTAATTATGAATTCCGTGTGAAAAATGCTAAATTTTGATATTAATATGAATATATTTGACTTCGATCAACATTTTGGGTAAACGGATCCGGACCCGTGATTTGACGGTCCCGGAGGGTCCGTAGAAAAATATGGGACTCGGGCGTATGCCCGGAATCGAATTCCGATGTTCCAAGCCCGAGAAATGAATTTTTGAGTAAAATTGTTTTTCTGAAATTATCAAGGAAATTGGAAATGAAATTTGATTAAAAGACTGTGGTATCAGGCCCGTATTTTGGTTCTGGCGCCCGGTACAAGTCATATATATGGTTTAAGCGCTTTCTGTAAAGTTTGGTTGAAATCGGACGTCGTTTGACGTGTTTCGGACTTAAAATGGAAAATTAATGTTTTATGAAAATTGGGAAGAATTCATGAGTTTTGAGGCTTGATCCGTTGTTTTTGATGTTATTTTGGCGATTTGATCGCACGAGTAAGTCCGTAGGATGTTTTTGAGGTTGTGTGTATATTTGGTTTGGAGCCCCGAGGGCTCTGGTGAGTTTTGGATAGGCCACGGAGTGCATTTTTGAACTTGGAAATTTGCTGGTGTGATCTGACCTGCAAGCTTCGCATTTGCGACGCCTGGCTCGCAAATGCGAAGAATCCTTCGCAAATGCGAAGGTGCTCACATTGCACAGGGATCGCAAATGCGATCATAGCATCGCAAATGCGAAAGCTGGGACTTTCGCAAATGCGAAGTCCCCAAATATGCCAATGGTTCGCAAATGCGAACTTTTGTCCGCAATTCCCAAAGTAACAGGTCGAGGTTCGCAATTGCGAACCCCAGTTCGCATTTCCCACATCTGCAACCTGCATTTTTCATACTTAGACGAATTTCAAGTCATTTTTCACCCCACTTTCAAAATACAACTCCTTAGGCAATTTTTCAAAAACAAGTTTCATCCCAAATCATTTGTAACTCGATTTTTACTTAACTCTTTCAATCATTAACATGTTTTCAACTTAAAATCAATGATTTTCATGGGAGAAATTAGGGGTTTTGGGTAGAACCTAGGTTTTCTATAAATTGGGGATTTGGACCTCAATTTGAGGTCCGATTTTAAAACAAATTGCATATTTGAGTTCGTGGGGGAATGGGTAACCGGGTTTTGGTTCGAACCTCGGGTTTTCACCACGTGGGCTCGGGGGCGATTTTGGAATTTTTGGGAAAAACTTTGGCAAAATTCATTTTTATGCATTCAAATTGATTCATTTAGTGTTTATTGACGTAATTAAGTAATTTGTGGCTAGATTCGAGCGGATTGGAGGTGGAATTACGGGGTATAGCCATAGTTGAGGCTTGACTTGATTTCAAGGCATCGAAGTAAGTGTTTGGTTTAACCCTAGCTTGAGAGAATAGGAGTTGAGTCTTATTTGTAACTTGCTAATTGTCGAGTACGATGTATAGGCATAGTGACGAGTATCTATGAGCATGACCGTGAGTCCTTATTTGCGGATAGTTTGGTTGTTATTATGCCTCCATGCTTAAATGATGACTTATATATATTGTAAAGACCTTGTGAAAGAAATTGTGATCTTGAAACTTTGTGGAGCATTGGCTCGGGTTGAAATACAAATTGTGAAGGTATATGAGATAAGTAACTCTTTGGAGCATTGGCTCAAGTGATAATGTGAACTGTGAGATGAAAGTGAAAGAAAGAAGAGAGTTCATGATTCATTCCCTTGCCGGGACGTTGTTGGTTATTGATATTGTGCCCTTGCCGGGTTTTTAATTGTTGTTTGTGTTCCCTTGCCGGGATTTTCATTATTGTTTATTTATTCCCTTGCCCTTGTTTCTGATTGTTGATTGGGTGAGGAAGAGTGTTAAAGCATGAAGGGTGATGTCGTGCACTGTTTGTTTATGGTAAGGAAAGAGTGTAAAGCACGAAGGGTGATGTCGTGCATTGTTTTCTTATTATAAGAAAGAGTGTTAAAGCACGAAGGGTGATGTCGTGCCGCACGATGTACCATTCAGTGCCGATTCTATTGATATATGTGAGGAATGAGAGTAAAAGCACGAAGGGTGATACCATGCACATGTTATTGCTTGGTGAGGATGAGAGTAAAAGCACGAAGGGTGATGCCGTGCACTGGTTGAATTCTGTTTCATTACGTACTATTGAGTTGTGCTGTATTCCTTTATTATTGGACGACTCTTATTTGAAATTTATTATACTCCCCACAGCATGTTTCCCCTCCCATATTGTTTATCTGTTTTGTATTTCGATTCCGCTGTGTTATATATATATATATATATATATATATGAAATTACACAGGTTTGTGTGGTAGTCTGGTCTAGCCTCGTCACTACTTCGCCGGGGTTAGGCTAGACACTTACCAGCACATGGGGTCGGTTGTGCTGATGCTACACTCTATGCATTTTTTTGCACAGGCCCAGGTTTCGAGCAGCAGCAGCAGCATTAGCACGGGAGCAGGCTTTCAGTATTGTGAGACCCGAGGTAGCCTTGCAGGCGTCCGCAGGCCCAGCGTCTCTCTCTTATTCTCCCTTTTAGACTGTTGCCTCTTTGTATTCGAGACAAACAGCTTATGTGTTCTTTCAGACCCTTGTATTTTGAAATTCTTAGCAGTTCGTTAGTATTGTGACACGAGTCTTGGGTAGAGGCTTATATTGACGACTCCATGTTTTATTCAGTTTCTATAATTAAGACTTCCGCTATTAATTAGTTTTGTTGTTTTATATTGTTGTCATAAATTGTTAAAAAGAATTGTTTATTAATGAAAAAGTAATCAAAATGGCTTGCCTAGCTACTACGAGTAGGCGCCATCACGACCCCCGAGGGTGGAAAATAAGGGTCGTGACAATAACAAATTATATATATGTTATTCTGGTTAAATCAATATTAGTTGTGAGTTCTAATTTTATTAAAAATATTGAAATATATCTAATTAATGTGTAAATAACTAACTATTGAGTATTAAACAACACTAATATTATACCAATTACATTGTATAACAAATTATATATATTTATTCTGGATGATAAAATACGATATGATATGGTTTTTACTATCTTAATAATTATCATAAATCAAATTATACACTGAGTCTAAAAATTAAAATTTTAATATCATTCTTAAACATGAAAGAGATCTAGTCTCTCTTGTGAGTATTATTTGTATTTAAGAATAGCTACATATTTTCACTATTATTATTCTTATTTTTGAGTATTATTTGTATTAAAAAATAGTTACAGATTTTCACTATTATTAAGTTTATTTTTGTAAAAAAGTTAAGAACTTAATATGACTGATATAGGAATATATAACAAAACAAACCACTATTAAGTTATAATTTATTTTTTGGTAAATAGTAAATATCATAATTCATATTAAACAAAGTATTACTTTAAAGTTTCAAAACTAATTTAAATACGTATAGTTAAACTTAAATATATTATATACTATTAGATTTAAATAATTATGTGCTTATTACTAGTTATATTCAATTTAGAAAGTATAAAAGTTATTGATTTAATAATCTAATACTATTTTAATAACTTAATAATTATCATAAACCTAACTTAACACTAAAAATTAAGAAGCTAGTATTATTGAAATATGAACATATAACAAAAGTAACAATATCATATAAGATGATAAGCTATAAAGAAAATATATTTTAGAATATCTTTATTTGATGCGAATAGCTGATTTTTTTTTATTTTACTTAAATGTAATATATTTATTCTTTTGTTTATATGTAAGTTTCTTACTTTTATTTGGATATATGGTATTTGTATTTTTTTTCTTGTATATATGGTATTTGTATTAAGAAGTAAACAAATCTTGAACCCAAAAAAAAAAAGTAAAACAAAGCAAAATATATAACAAAAGGACGAATTAAACCTAAACCACCAAACCAAAACCTAAATTTTTCATCTTCCTTAGCCGCCACTCTCCCTCCCCCTTTTCTTATTTCTTTCATCCACAGTAGTGGGCGTTACTTTAAATCTGTGCGAAAGACAAAGAGGAGTAAGAATGTATTTCCACTGCTTCTCATTTACGAACAAAAAAATTAACTTATTGGTTTGTCTCTTACCAAGTAAGCTGATGTCTCTATATCGTAGGGTTTTTGAATCTCCTTACACTTACTTGGGTTTGAGTTTTTAAGTTCAATTTTACGAGTTATTCCAGCAATTTGATAGATATTATGCCTTGTTTTTATAAGTGGTGAGTGCGATGTTGAAGATCTGATAGGTTTTGTGCCTTACACCTTATTAACTTGGGTTTTTGCTTCAATTGTTTGTTTTTTATTTATAGGGTGGTCAAGAGAAATGTGCCTTTGAGAAATTCCAATCTCTTCTAATGCCAAACTGTAAGCTTTACTTATTTCTTTCATCTCCTTAAGTTTATGATGTTTATTTAAATGCGTTTTCTTTTGTCTTCTATGTTGGAAAAAAGTTTAGAATTTTTTCACTTGATTCATGGCTAAGTATATTCTTATTCCATAACTTATTGAATTTTTTTAATTACTAACTGTGCATGTATCTAAATCGGTATATATTTTGATAATTCAAATATAAGTTTCTCACAAGATCATGCTATTTCATTATTTCAGTATATTGATTATGGAAAGTGCTTCATATATTCTTGGATGCATGAAGATCAAGGGTGCGATGAGGGTGGCCATATGGATCATCAAGCAAATACTTATGTTCATTTAATGTGAAATCATGTACATTATTTCTGATCTCTCTTACAATCAAGCCTCACATTGGCTAGTTCTTTTCTACAAATTTTAATTATTGTAGAAGACTTATCTATTGCAGATGCTATTAATTGATTAGTATAAATGTATATTTTGGAATTTATTTTGTGAAAAATTTTAAATGCCAATTTGTGCCGAATAAATTATTATTCAAGCTTAATATGTTATTAGTTTTAATATATTATGCACATCCACATAATAATTGAAATTTTTTATAAAAGAATCAATTAGCTAAGAAACAGGGAATTTGTGAGAGAAATTGTCACTATAATAAATTGTGATTTTTGTCAAAAAATTAAAATATAATAAAATAATGTAACCACGACTTTTGTATGATTTGTAGCCATGGAACTTTTAGTCCGTAGCTAAATAAAAATATTTTTGCCACGGACTACTATATGAAAGTAGTTACATATCTAAGTTTTTATGGCAAATAAAATTTAAGTCTTTTGCCACGCTATAACACTTTGTGGCAACCATATAAAGACAGCTACAAATTTATTCGTCGTGGCAAGAGTATAAAATTATTTGCTATAAATATATTTGTCGTGGTAAAAGTATAAAATTATTTGCTATATATATAGCTACAATAAAAAAATTTCGTAGCAATAAGTATTAATCCTTAGCCACGGACCATGTAAAGTTTGTAGCTAACTTTTAGCAACGCTACATTTTGCTACGAATGCTACGGAAAAAAATTGTGTAGCTAAAGTGTTTAGCCACGAAAATTTTCATCATTTGCTACGCTGTGTTTTGTAGCTATAAATGCATTATGTTGTAGTGGTCCCAAGTCACCGGTTTAAAATCCCGAATCGAGGAAGTTGACTCTGTTATACAATCCGCGAAACACAAAAATCCGAGTAAGGAATTATGTTAACCCGGGAGAAGGCGTTAGGCATTTCCGAGTTTCGTGATTTTAGCACGGTCGCTTTAATCATACTTGACTTAGTTAAATTGTCTAATTTCTTATTTTAGAACCTATGTGCATTCACCTCTTTTATTAGGAAATTATCTTAAAACAGGTCACTCGTACGTGTACCCATTTGTTTGGCGCGTCAAAAATCATGTCACGCGTACGTGTCCACAATTAATAACGCTTTATTATTATTATTAACAAAGTTTAGTCGAAGTTGCGCGAACGCATACTCCAATTTTATTTTTAGGATCATGATTATGTCACGAGACGTGTACACAACCACGATGGTATATTAAACGTGCCTAAAGCAAGCTGTGGATATTCATGTTTTAAACTAAGTTAAAGTTCAATCTAAAACTACTAATTGTAAGCATGCTTTGGATAATACACTAGGCTTTTAATTATTTTGAGAAGAAATGGGCCAGCAACAGGCCTAATTTGTTATCTACCGGAGTCATTAAGGGAAAACATGGCTGGTAGGCACTGGGCTCGAAATGGAGCCCAGGAGTGAGGACAAAGAGGGGCAAAACGGGCCTGGTCTAATCTGGCAGATCCGATTGGGCCAGTACCAGGCCTAACTTTCAAAAACAAGCTTTCAATGTTACAGTCCATTTATTATATTAACAAAAAATTTAAGAAAATGTGCTGATGATACTTGGGCCGAAATTGAGCCCAGAAAGTGAAAGAAGAACATAAACAAGTCATATGGAGCCTGGTTCAAACTCAGCTGCCTCATCTGGGCCAAGGCTAATGGGCCAGGCGGATTCCAGTAGATGAAATCCAAAGTCCAAACTGGACGGCCCGCATGGCTCCTTTGCTGAAATTCAATCTCTTCTAATACACAAATAACTACACCATTACTCAATTTTGAAATCGAATATGCTGAACTACTTTAGACTACTGATTAATCACGTTACATCACATGCATAAGCACTTTATCATTACTAAATCCTAAGATAGCAAATACGCATATCATTCAGCAATTGAACAATGATTTTCCTTTTGAAAAGTGTATGACCTTGGGCCTTGGACTTACACCATGGCTAGCAAAATACTCAAATGCCCTTTCAATGAGACAGACGAAAGAAAAAGGCTAAACAATTATGCAGTTATCTTGGATTTCCAGCAGGTCCAATATATTAAAATAAAACTACCTAAAGCATTCAATTCTGAACCTCCCAATATCTTTATACATCACATCTATTTATAGGAAAATTTTGTATCTATTTAACAGTAACCACGGACTTTGAATCATTGATGAACACTTAATGATTAAAAAGAAGATCGAACACGACTCAACCTAAACTATCAAAACCAAATATCCTAATGTGTACAATTAAAAATTTGGACCACAGTCTTTCATAAGGCTGCCAGCTTTTCCATACATGAGTAAAATTATGTTTCAGCTTTGAACTCACATGGATCTGACCATGTCGAGATCAGATCCATCAAGAGCATGGCTACACCCACGCTGATCACTGTATCATCACATAAACTCAGCCAATAAGACAAGAATATTAGACGAGAAGGAACAAATGGAACAGCATATATAACCCAAACCCGATAGATAACGAATATTGCATTTAAAACACAAGTAAACACATTTTTATAGCATCAGAAACACTAATTAACAGAGATTTACATGGTCAAGAAAACTCAAAGGTTATTGCACCTATGAAGATGAATTGCATCATAACAACCTATCATTCAAAAAAAATTTCTTGCATTCATGTTAAGTCAAATTTACAGAGGTTTTAGCACAAGGCAGGATGTGTACCTTGTTGCTTAAAAACTGCTCCAAAAGTGCTAAATAGATGCAAGTAATTCAAACAGCAAAGAGATACACTTTCAGCAAGAAATCAGTAGAAAGCAAGCAGCAAGAAACAACCAACCACATCCTCAAACTTAATCCATTTTTCGACTTGTGGAAACCAGAAATCCCAAGAAAGTTCTTAAATTTTTTTTTTAAATCAGAGGAAGGGAGGGTCAGCTCTAATGAAACAGTGTTGAACCTTTAGGAGTGTTTTAGGGTTCTAAATCTCTGACTCTAAAATGAGTGAAGAGAGACTCTTTTTATAGGCATTCAAAATGCCATGTGCTGAAAAAGAATCAGGGAATTATTCCCTTCAGCCACAAAGGCATCTTTTAACAAATTTGGACAGCTGGTTATCTCTCATTGGCTTCAGCATTTTGTGCTAACCAAATGAGGTCAGCTGCCCCCTATTCTAGAACTTTTCAGCATGGTCTTTATCCAATTTCATATTTACCCACCCTTCAAACAAACCCCTTAAGTTTCCCTTTTATTCAATTAGCCCCTAGAAATTTCTACTGATTTACAAATTAGGGTAAATACAAATGAGCAGGCCAATGAAAATCAAACAGCAAAAACTAAACAATGATTGAATTCTGCACATCTGAATACTAAAAATAAACTTAAAATGACCTAATTTCACGATGAATCTTTGATTTTAACAATCAGAAATCTAACTCAACGGCTAATGACAAACTAACTTAAACCACAACAAAATACTATATAACATATTGAATCTAAGAGACTAGCATGGGACATTCAAATCAAACAGGTAATAATAACACAAAATAATCTAAATAACCTAATGCATGCAACTAACGAAAAAGAATAAGAAGAGCAAAAGCAAGAAAAGGAAAACAACCCAAGGAATCTATCCTAAATATATTTAAGTAAAGTTACTGCTTAATCAACAAAACAAGCGAAGACAGAGATGAAATAAACCCTAACATCATATTTTTTTTCATTTTCTTTTAGTATAAAATAAAGAAACAAGGCAAAGGGTAATACCTAGTGAGATATAGGAAGAAAGGAACGGATCCCGTGTTCGGCTTCGATACAGCTTAAAATCGACCCCAAATTGTTGTTCTGGTCAAGAATAACCGTCTGGGCTGAATCTCAAAACTAATCGAACAGAAAGAAATGATGAAGAAGGGACCTGCATGACTCAGTGTTTCTTGGGATTCTTAGATCCAAGATTCAAGGAGTTGTAGGGGGTTTTGACGGGAAATGTTTGGTGATTTATGGTGAGGAGGAGAAGGGGGTTGTAGGGTGTGAGTATGGCGATGTTTGGGTGAACTGGGGTTTAGGTTTGATTTTCAGATCTAAAATTGATGGATTTGGGTGGTGATTTTGGGAAGATGGATAGTGGGTGTTTGGGAGGGCATTAGGATTACGGGGTGTGAATATGGAGCGATTGGGTGAAGCTCTGCCGCCGTAAGGCGATTTTCGGGCGGCGGAGCGAGGCGGAGCCGGAGAGGAGTTTGGGGCGGCTAGTGTTTTCATCAGAGAGAGAGAGACGAGGGTGAAATGAGAGGAGTTCATGGGGGGGAGGGGTGTCTAGGTTCGGACAGTTTTATTGCAAATGGTTGCCTAGTTTTGAGCCGTTGGATCTCAAGGATCCAACGGTTGTGATTGAGAGATAGTGAAACGGGGTCGTGTTTGTTTATTGGGGGACCTGGACCGGGTATAGAGATTGGGCTGGGGTGATTTGGGCGAGATTTTGAACTCAATTGGGCCAAATTGGCCCAGCCTGTCAAGGCCAACTTAATCCCCCCTTTTTTTCTTTTTTCTTTTCTCTTTGTTTTTTTTCTTTAATTAATTAAAATCCTAAATTAATCTAATTTGCAAAACTAAACTAATTATAATATTAACAAAAATTAGTTAGTCCTAAATTAATGAAGAGAAAAATACTATTCTAACATTTTAAAGCTAAAAATATAAATGAATGATATTTTTTTGTGATTTTCATTTTAATAATAATTAATTAACCAAATTAATCCTAAAATACGAACACACAACCTAATATGCAATGCATAGAATTTTGATATTTCTGGGGCATTTTCTATGCTCTAATGCATGCAAATAAAATGCAAACACTTGTACAAATATTCCTAAAAATTCTATAAAATTAAAATGACCTACAAAAATCTATTGTGAGATTCTGTAGGAGTATTTTGGGCCGGGCAAAAATCGTATGAGCAGAGTCGCCAGAGCTGTCACACTTCCTTTTTCTACCCCGCAGGAGATATAAGGGAGTTTTTCCAATTTAAGTGACAATCGAAATGGAATTATTATCAAATTCAGAGTCGCCACTTGTGATAATTTATGGTGTCCCAAGTCACCGGATTGAAATCCCGAATCGAGGAAGTTGACTCTGTTATACAGTCCGCGAAACATAGAAATCCGGGTAAGGAATTCTGTTAACCCGGGAGAAGGTGTTAGGCATTCCCGGGTTCCGTGGTTTTAGCACGGTCGCTTTAATCATACATGGCTTAATTAAATTGTCTAATTACTTATTTTAGTACCTATGTGCATTTACCTCTTTTAATTAAGAAATTATCTTAAAAACAGGTCACGCGCACGTGTACCCATTTGTTTGGCGCGTAAAAAAAATCATGTCACGCGTACGTGTCCACAATTAATCACGCTTCATTAATGTTAAGAAGGTTTAGCCGAAGTTGCGCGAACGCATACCCCGATTTTATTTTTTTAGGATCGTAATTATGTCACGCAAACGTGTACACAATCACGATGATATATTAAATCGTGCCTAAAGCATTTTCTACAAGCTAAACCCATATAGTTTAAATCCTAAATTCGCCTTTAGATTATGCAAATCTTTGTATCAATTCAAATGATTAATCTTTTTGGGCTCAGCTCACACAGACGTAGCCATATTTCATTAAATTTCTTCATACCGTTGAAAAGAACAAAACTAAAGCAGATTAATGGCCATTTACTTAATTATTCTCTTTGCCTGAACAGTGTGATATGGGTGTTGACACTTTGTATAGAATCTTCAAACTACAACAAAAATTAGCTAAAATCAACAACAGAAACTGAAATCCAAAGGATTGAAATCATGAATTGCAACAGTAAAAAATAAAAATAAAAATGAATATTAGCGTCCAAACAACAGATCCAAACAAATCAGTATGCAACAAGAACATCACTTCAACTTAAAAAATTCATATATTGACAACATATGTCATGGAAACAAAGCAGCAGAAATTAAGAAGAGGGAAACGGAACCTCTCGTTAAATGAACAACCCGAGCCGACGTACAAGAAGCAGAAACTTTATCAGACCATAGCTAGGACCCCGACGGAATTTGAATCGGCACCGGAAAGCTCGAGAATGAAACTATTATATTAACTACAAATCGGACTGCCACCAGAGCATTAGAGGAAATTGACGTTGCTACCACGGGTCACGCCGGAACAATGCCAGAAACGGAAGGGACGTCGCCGAATTTCAACTGTTCGGCCAGCTTTGAAAGAGACCTGGTAGTTTTAAACAAAAAAAATGGCCAGTATCAATGGAGTTTGTCGGTGCTAGCTCAAACGAGAGAGGGTGGAGTGGTTGAAGGCGATGAAGGAGCTAGGGTGGTGGCGAGTTTTGGCTGTGCGTTTTTCGGCGAGTTTGCCGCCGGTTGGTGAGAGGAGTTGAAAAAGCAGCAGCGACTGCTGTTTTAGAATCCAGATGAAGAAGCTTAGGTCTTGCAAATGTGAATGAGAAGAAGAGAGGTCTAAGTTAGGTCTAAACGGCTAAAGGTTGGTGGAGTTAGGGCTCTCTCATGGCTGCTTCTTTTTTGAAGAAGAAGGTGATACCCAGGGCCTTGGTTTTTTTTTCAGAAACGGCTGCTCCCTGTTTTTCTAGGTCTAGGGTTATCTAAAAAGGTTGTATCTAGGTTAGTGGAGGTTCCCCCTATAGGAAACAGCTGGTCCCCCCTTTTTGTTAAAAAATCTGATCTCTCTTATAGAAAAGGGGTCAAATTAGGTCTTAAGGTTAGGTTAGTGGGTCTTGGGCTAAGGGTAATTGGGCTTGGATTTAGGAAATTGGGTTGGACCATGTCTTTTGGGTTTGAATCTAGGCTAAGAAGACCAAATAGTGGCATGTATCTATAAAGTGTAAAAATCACTTTTAATTAAAATAAACTAATATAAAACTAAATACTTAAAAGCGAAACTATTTTTTGTATATTTTTAATTTTATGAAAGGCAGGCGAACTAAAAATAACTAAATAAAATATCAATTAGCTAAATAAAAGAAAATATTTTTGTAATTTTTATTTTTGTGATAAAATAAAGTAAAAGGATCAAAACTAGTTAAAATAGCGATATTAGCCCTAAACTAACTATTTACGCTAAAAATGTGTAAAGTTTTGGGGACGGTAAAAAATTACATGCCTACATCTCCTACTATATAAAGCTGGTGATTTTTATTCAAGAGGGATACCGTAACACACATATCAAGGCAATATAGACTTGTTTTCTCTGCTTCTAAGTTATTCAAAGATCTTATTTTTGCTCATAGTTTTTCATAAATATTTGGTTCCGAATCGAGGGCAGAGTGATCAATAAGCTTGTATCCGAGCTCGGACTTAACGTCACGACTGGTTTGGTTATTTATTTTATCTTTAATTCGCTTATCTAACATTATTGATTGCTTGTATTAAACTAATCCACGTATCCTTAAAACCACGTATAAATTTAATTGTTATCTATTATTAAGGGTAAATAGTTTGGTGTCCTGCGTGTTGCTAAAGATAATAGTGGTGGTTTGATAAAAATTTCCATAACACACTCTATTTTAAGCTTGTTCTTTGAGAGTTTAATTTCAGGTCAACCTAAAAATGTCAAACTCTCAGTCTGCTCACTTGAAAATTGATGCTGAGTCTGGCCATCATAGCGAAAACAACCATATGGTGCCTAGCAATGAGGTGCCCCTTGCTGAACCCATCAGAGTCCCAGTTGCAGACCTAGTTGATGCCAACTCGCATGTGGCCATCGACGCAAACCTGCCGACCGACCCTAAGAATAGCGTTCGTGGAGGAGCCCGACCAACGGCTCGAGGTACACCCCAAAGGTGAAGGTGACAGGATCAATCTGCGGGTGATCTTTGAAATGTTATAGGCCCAACAGGCGTCGATAGCACAGCTGCAGAATCAAAGCCGCGCACCCAACAGAATTGAGTACCATCCCGGGAAAACACCCGAATAAATGAGCAGGTCATAGAAAGGCCGGGTGAAGCTGAGACCGGGACCAACCCCGAAATAATGAAAATGCTTGAGGAACTGACAAAGCGGGTGGAATCAGAGGAGAAGAAAATTGAGGCCAACGACAAAAAAATGGAGAAGTATAAATCCAGGGTCGATCAAATACCAGGAGCATTCCTGATATTGAAAGGCCTAGACTCCAAGAAATTTGTCCAAAAGCATTTTCCTCCAAGCGCGGCACCGAAGCCAATTGCGAAGAAGTTTCGTATTCCTTAAATTCCAAAGTATAACGAAACCACTGATCCAAATGAGCATGTGACCTCCTACATGTGTGCCATCAAGGGGAACGACTTGGAAGATGACGAAATCGAGTCGGTTTTGCTAAAGAAGTTCGGAGAAACCCTGTCAAAAGGAGCAATGATATGGTATCACAACTTGCCCTCAAATTTTGTTGATTTGTTTTCTATTCTTGCATATGCTTTTGTGAAAGCGCATGCGGGAGCCATCAAGGTTGACACAAGAAAATCGGATCTTTTCAAGTTAAACGAAAGGGACAACAAAACGCTTAGGGAATTCGGATCTAGGTTTCAAATGGAACGGATGGACTTGCCTCCTGTTGCGGATGATTGGACCGTTCAGGCATTCACTCAAGGACTTACCCTCCGAAGCTCCTTGGCTTTGCAATGGTTAAAAACAAAATTTGGTAGAGTACCCGGCGGTAACTTGGGTCGACGTCCACAACAGGTACCAACCAAAAATCATAGTCGAGGACGATCAGCTCGGGGCCCCTTCTGGGTCCGTTTATCCCATCAGAACCAATGACAGGTCAAGGAAAGTTGTCGATCATGAGCCAAGACCAAGCAAAGATCGGTACCAACCATATAGTAGAGATCGAAGGGGTAACGGATCTGTGTATCACCATACGAGGAACAAGAAGAGAAGCGATCAAGGCTATAGTAGCCGGGGACTAATGAGTAAAAACGGTTTTGATAAGCCACTCGAGGCCAGGGAGGCACCAAGGTTATCGGAGTATAACTTCATTGTCGATGTTGCCAGCATCGTATCTGCCATCGGGTGCATCAAGGATGCCAAATGGCCTCGACCATTGCAGTTCGACCCTACCAAGAGAGACCCTAACTTGATGTGTAAGTATCATGGCACTCATGGCCACAAGACCGAGGACTATCGATAATTAAGAGAAGAAGTGGCCCGATTATTCAATAACAGGCATCTCCGGGAATTTTTGAGTGATCGAGCCAAAAAGCACTTCAGGAATAGGTACTCCAACAAACAGACCGAATAAGAAGAACCTCATCACGTCATCAACATGATCATTGGAGGGGTCGATATCCCCCACGGAACAATGATAAAGCGCACTAAAGTGTCCATCACAAGGGAAAAACAAACCCGAGAATATATCCCTGAGAGAACCATTTCGTTCAACGATGGAGACGCCGAAGGCATCGTACAACTGCATCATGACGCATTGGTATTATCTGTACTTACAAATAAATCTCGAGCTAAGCGTATGTTGATTGATCTGGGTAGCTCGGCCAACATCATTAGATCTAGGGTCGTGGAGCAATTGGGTTTACAAGCAATCCATCGCGTCGGTAATAAGACTTAGAGTAAACGAACGATTCAAGCTCCTTACAGAAGGCAGTTCAGCTTGATAACTCGATAAGCTGTATTGACAGAACAAAACCACTCTTTCAAAGATGGGATCAATCCCAACCTATTCTTCTTAGCCTAACAGTCTATTCGTGGAAGTAAATTATCCAAAAAGTCTCCTCTCATTACTTATGGATAAAGACATGGCATGCGAAACAACTAAAGGGGAGATAACCCTACTGGAGAACACCGGCGGGACCATCCAGGAAACAAAGTTTTATGTTATTGAGGGGGATATAAGATATAACGCTCTATTCAAAAGACCATGGCTTCACAACATGAGGGTGGTACCTTCGACCTTGCACCAGGTGTTGAAGTTCCCTACACCAGGAGGGATCAAGATAGTGTACGGAAGGCAGTCGGCTGCAAATGAGATGTTCTCAGTCGATGAAGTATTCCCGATACTTGCCGTTTTGACATTAAAAATCACGGAGCCGGCCAGAAAGGCCAAAGCTAAATAGCAATCACCGATGCCAGTCCCGGTCGGATCGGAGGAACGAAGAGTTGATGAGGAAGATGATTACGGAGTTTCGAGATCGTTCATAAATCCTGATGATACCGACGCCACCAAATTGACGGTCGAGGAACTAGAGAAAGTCAAATTAACTGAATACATACCGGATCGAAAGGTATACTAGGGCACGAGGTTAACCCTCGAGCTAAGGAAAGAACTCACTAGTTTCCTTAAAACTAATGTATCTTGTTTCTCTTGGTCCCATCTTGATATGATAGGGATCCCGCCGGAGATAACCACTCATAAGTTTAGTTTGGATCCAAAGCTCCACCCGGTTAAACAGAAGAGGAGACCTCAGTCCGAAGTCAAGCATGCATTCATCAAAGAAGAGGTATCTAAACTCCTTAAAATAGGTTCAATTCAGGAAGTTAAATACCTGGACTGGTTAGCTAACGTAGTGGTAGTGCCTAAAAAAGGAAATAAATTAAGAATGTGCGTAGATTACAAAGACTTGAACAAGGCATGCCCTAAGGACTCTTTTCCTTTGCCTAACATCGATCGCATAATCGATGCGACGGCAAGGCATAAGATACTCAGCTTTCACGACGCCTATTACGGGCACAACCAAATCCGGATGGACCCGGGCGATCAATAAAAGACTTTTTTATCATTAAATCCGGCACCTATTGCTATTATTTAATGCCATTCGGGTTAAAGAAAAATGCCGGAGCCACTTCTCAACGCCTAGTAAATCGGATGTTCGAAGAACAAATAGAGAAATCAATGGAGGTTTATATTGATGACATGTTAGTCAAGTCCCTGCAAGTAGAGGACCATTTGAAACATTTGCAGGAAACATCGACAAATTAAAGAGATACAATATGAAGTTGAACCCGAAAAAATGAGCATTCGGGGTCGGATCCTGAAAGTTCCACAGGTTCATGGTGTCCAACCGAGGGATCAAGATCAATCCCGATAAAAGCAAAGCAATAGAAGACATCACCGTGGTGGATAGTCTCAAGGCCGTTCAAAGGCTAATCGGCCGTATAGCCACCCTGGGTTAGTTCATATCTAGGTCCTCGGACAAAAGCCATCGGTTCTTCTCACTATTGAAGAAGAAGAATAACTTTTCTTGGACCCAGGAGTGCCAACAAGCTTTGGAAGAACTCAAATGGTACCTTTCGAGTCCACCCCTGCTCCATACCCCAAAGGTGGATGAACAACTGTACCTTTACTTGCCGGTATCCGAGGTGGAAGTAAGTGGAGTCCTAGTCCAGGAGGAGGAAGGTACGCAATTTCCTATTTACTGTGTTAATAAAACTCTAGGCGAGGCCGAAATAAGGTATCTTCACCTAGAAAAATTAGCGCTCGCTTTGCTAAGCGCCTTCAAAAAGTTAAAACCATACTTTTAATGCCATCCCATATGTTTCGTAACCTCTTACCCACTTAGGAACACCATGCACAAACCCAAGCTCTCAGGCCGGTTGGCCAAATGGGCAGTCAAAATTAGCGGGTACAGTATCTAATATTGACCCCGAACCGCCATCAAATTACAGATTTCGTAAAACATCGTGGCCGACTTTCGCCGGCCTTAATACCCAAAGTCAAAAGGGAATTATTGTTAACCTCGGGGATTACCTTGAGAGATAGGACCCTCTTTACGGATGGTGCTTCGAACGCAAAGGAGTCCGGGCTTAGTATCATGCTGAAACCACCTATGGGTAACATAGATAGGAAATCCATTAGAACTGTGAAATTGACTAACAACGAGGCCATGATTGCAGGTCTCGAATTGGCTAAAGCCCTGGGGCCGGGTGGTTGAAGTTAAGTGCGATTCCCTCCTTGTGCTAAATTAAGTCAATGGGAAGTTCGAAGAAAAAAAAGGAACAGATGCGAAGGTATTTAGACAAGTTGCAGGTAGCGCTGCGAAGGACTTTGTATGAAGATGTGACAACAGTCAGAGACATGCACCGATGATCCATCAACCCGGAGAGCTACTCCATTCGGTCTTGTCCCCATGGTTATTCATGAAATGGGGAATGGACATCGTCGGTCCCTTGCCGTGGGCACCTGGTAAGGCTCAATTCATACTGTTTATGACCGATTATTTTTCTAAATGGGTCGAAGCTCAAGAGTTCGAGAAGTCCGGGAAAAAGAAGTCAGTGACTTCATTTGGGACCACATAATATGCCGGTTCGGGATACCAGCCGAGATCGTGTGTGATATTGGGAAGCAATTCATCGGCAACAAGATAAATAAGTTTTTCGATAACCACAAGATTAAAAAGATACTATCGACACCCTATCTCCCTAATTGGAATGGACAAGCAGAATCCACAAACAAGATCATACTCCAAAACCTGAAAAGAGGTTGACCGATGCCAAAGGGAAATGGAAGGAAATTCTACCCGAAGTCTTTTGGGAATACCGTACAACTTTGAAGTCTAGTACCGGGGCCACCCCATTTTCATTGGTCTATAGGTTCGAAGTATTAATACCAGTCGAAGTGGGAGAACCGAGCCTCAGGTTCCGATATGGAATCAAAGAATCAAATGGTGAGGCCATGAGCACGAGCCTGGAACTATTGGATGAAAGGCGCAAGGCCGCCCTAGTCCGGTTGGCCGCCCAGAAACAGCGCATAGAAAGATATTACAAAAGAGCCAACCTCCGACACTTCAAGATTCGAGACTTGGAGTTAAGGAAAGTAACGCTGTATACCGGAACCCGAATGAGGAGAAGATGGAACCGAATTGGGAAGGACCATATCGAATCGTTGGGATAACTGGCAAAGGCTTGTACAAACTCGAAACAGGAAACGGTGTACAACTACCGAACAACTGGAACGTGACGCACTTAAAGCGGTACTACTGCTAAGGTTTGATCTCATTTACTTTTTTAATAATATTATGAATCATAACACTTACAGGAAACGGCCAAGGGAAAATGTGACTATTAGGTCTGAAAGCACGCGTTGCACTCTTTTTTCTTTAAACCGGTTTTGTTCCAAATGGGTTTTTTTTTAACGAGGCAACTGTAAATCGTACTAACTTAGATTTGAAAGCCAATCTTAAATTGGAGTCAATGGATGCAACAACAGTATCCGAGCCCTCTCAAGATCGGCCTCGAATACTAGGGACCATCACCCTCGGGTAAAGGTTCTTAGCAAGGAAAGAAGGAAACTTTGTATTGAATAGCTTAAGCTCGGTGGTTAGGATTTATTGTAAGGGCCAAACGCTCAAGTGAACCGTGCCCACATAGGCCACCTTAGCCATGATACAAGCTTTTACACGCTTACGATCATGTACTTTATACACAGAAATGAAAGAAAGTTTCTACCTTGCTATTATGCATTTTTGCCTCTTAAAACATAGATCCAAAGGGCCCATGGGCTACCCCTATTTGGGGACTATTAAGCCCAAGGGCTACCCCTATTCGCGGACTATCAAGCCCAAGGGCTACCTTTATTCAGGGACTATTAAGCCCAAGGGCTACCATACTCGAGGACTGTCTTCCGAAAAAATGTTCAGGCAACTCGGGCTAACAAATACCGGATGCACAAAACCTATTAGGTAGTTCCTAAACACAAAAGTCTACGACCACCCTAAAACCGGCTCGGAGACGTCTGAAGCTCGTAATCAGAACATAAGGCCTTTATAAAAATTCAAAACCTGCTAAAAAGTCACCCTCGGCAAAAGCATCGTCTGAAATCACTTAAGCATCTTGGAAAAACTTCCGGTCACACCGAGTTTTCAAAGCCTCGAGAAAATAAAGTTGCATCGAAGTCAGGCTCTGTTCGGACCTCTAAAAATTTAATGACTTATAACTACATTTGATTCTATGCTAAGGCATTAGAAATATTTGCAAGAATAGAAATTATGAAAATATGCTAAAAAAGTAGAGACACGAAATTGCCAAAAGGGAAATTTTATATATTCCGGAATGTATTTACAAAGGCCCAAAAAAAAAAATGGCCTCAAAATACACAAAAAACATACACAAGACAAAAGCTAAAAAAGTTCTAAGGCATTCATGCCTGGTCTTCACCGGGGTCCGACTCATCGCCAGAACCCTTCGAGCCTTCGGATCCCTCAGAACCCTCAAAGCCTTCGGCACCTTCAGGCTCGGAAAGTTTCTTCGCCTCGGCCTCAAGCTTTATTGCTTCCTCGATCTCGGCCGATAGGTTGAAGCCTCGGGCGTGAATCTCTTCGATGGTCTCCCTTCGAGATAACCGCCTCATATATTCAGCCTTCGTCTTCAGACGGGTCTCGGCAGCCTCAATATCGGCCTTGTACTGGGCCATTATCCCTTCGGCATCGGAGGAGATAGTGTCCAACTTGGACTTTATTGCTTTGTATTCTCTACCGAGGGTGTCATGCTCTACGGCAGCCAAGCTAAGTTGTGCTTGGAGATCGTCATTCAGTTGGGACCGCTTGTCAGCTTTCTCCTTTGCCACCCGAAGTTGGAACTCTACCGATGCCAGCTTTTCCTGGGCGGTTTCCTTCTCCAAAGCTAGCAGGTGCATTTTGCTTTTCCACCCATCTGCCATGGCCTGGACCTCGTTCATCTCGACTCGGAGTTGGTCGATCTAATCGATTTTTTGCTGGACCTGCGAGGTTTTGTCGTTAGACGCTGCGACTAGATCCTCGTTTTTAACTTCAAAGACCTTTACCTTTTCGACCAGGTCATCATGCTCCAGCCTCAGGGTCGAATATTCCCTCTGAGCCCTGTCTAGCTCGGCCTGAAGGTCCCTGATGGGCCCATCTTGTTGCTCATTGAGGAGCTGATACATATATTTCTTTCGAACCTTCTCCTTAAACTCAAACTAGAGCTGAGAGATTTCGAAGCAGAACCTAAGGAAAATCTCATGGTATAGCACTTAGGTATTGAAACTAAAGTGGAATCTACAAAGGCGTATTGATGCCTTACCCAGTTCGACGCCTGCTGAGCCTCGTTGAAGAGACTCAACCTGTCCAACTCATTTATCTTCGCCTGGTCCTCTTCAGTCACCAGACATCAGAGGTAACTGGCTATGCTAACTTGAGCAAATAAAACCCGAGCATCCTCTAGGATCATAAGAATGATTGTTCTCTTACGACCAACATGGTCCACACTCGGAGCGGGAATCTGCTTCATCAGTTTTGGGCTCGAGCTCGGACAGTCAGTTTTCGAAGGCACATCCTTCTTCGGGACCTCCAATTTGCCCAGACCGGTAAAGTCATCCAAATTGGACATATCCACACAATCAAAGAAGGAATGGAGGGGGTCATCTGCGCCTTGTCTCCTTCACATGATTTCTCTTTGCCCGCTTGGGCCTCGTCGAGCATAGAATCGGTATAGGAGGGCGTCTCAATGATGTCAATCACACTAGTAGCCTCCTTCAAGGCAGGAGCAATTTATTGAGAGGTCGCAGCCTCCATCTCGACTTCGGATTCTCGGACTGGTAGAGGCCCGACCTCATGACTCTTCTCCTCGGTTGCTGCCTGCTCATCGGGAGGGGTTGATCTGTTGGCAACAAAAATGTCATCTTCTTCCGACTCATCCCTGAGCTGGAGAGGCGAGTCGGAATCCATCACCCGGGAGTTGGTATTTTTCTTGGTTTATGAGCCACCTTCTTCTTTGGCTTTACCTCAGAACCCGGGGAGCGCGAAGATTTTCTTTTCCTCTTCTTCTCCTTTCTCGCGGCAACACCGGGATTCCCGTAATAGAGGGATCAACGGACAAGGACACATCCTCATCCCCTTCAAAAGGTCTAAGTTTAGTGCTCTTAGGCAGACCTATAAAAGAAATAAGAAAGGTCCGAATAACGTGAGTTAAGAGCACGGTAATAGCTATTCAAAGAAGAACCTGACCATGAGAATGGGCCTTCCATCGGCCCTTCAAAATCTTGCGCTCGAAGTATGACAGACCCTTGCTGATGCCTTCGATCCACTCCTTGAGCCGGGGGACCGGATTTGGAACCCGAGCAACCGCTGCACAACCACAAATACGAATGATGAGAAAGGAAATGAAGAAAAATTGACACTTAAGGAAATGTTGCATTTACGAGATGCATTCCACTTCTCAAGGAATGGCATGAATTCGGGAGGGTCAAGTCTTCAGTCTTCACCCAAACAAAGCGCCCTGCCAGCCTTAGTCTCGATCTTCGTCAATACTCGATAAGGGGGCCTTGTTTGCCCGGTGAGTCAGCTTGATTAATCCCCCTCGGAAAATAGGGACTATATAGATGGAGCAGGTGTTCGATGGTGAACCGGCGAGACTCGGTGTTATTCACAAAATAACGGGAGGATCACGATCCTCCAGAGAGACGAGTGGATTTTCCCAAGGCACACCTCATATCTCTTTCAAAAGTCCAAAACAACTGGGTCTACCGGGCCTAGTGTGAAGGGGTAAGTGTAAATACTTAAATATTCATCCACGCGGGTAGTAATAGCATCCTCAGGCCTGGGGACTACTACGTCCTTGCCTTTCCATTTACAATCCTCTGGGACCAATAGGAATGACATCTTCGGTAAGGAGCATATATACCTTGATGCTCCTTCACCCCGGTCCTGTTTGGATGATGGTTTCTCGACTTTAAAGTCATCCACGATTGAGAAACCCCCAGGTATAAAGCTAGGAACCTCTTATACGAAGGTTCAAATAAGCGCCTACCACCGGAGCCATCGAGACCACGCCCCCGGATCAGGTTGGAGCTCCAAGACCTCAGAAAGTATTACCAAACATCTGCACATGACTGACAAAGGGCCGTGATATTCGTGCCCAACCGGATATCACAGCATAGATCTCGGCCCGTATCGGCAGCAGATTAGTGATCAACGAAAAAAAAGATTTTTACCTTTCTTTGAATTGTATTAGGGATGAAACTCTCCTACTAAATAAAGGGGGGATTTTTATTCAAGAGGGACACTGTAACACGCATATCAAGGCAACATAGATTTGTTTTCTGTAACGACCCGACCGGTCGTTTTGAGCTTTTGCGCTTTGATCACCAGTTCTCGGGCATGACTTGCCCCGTGTAATGTGTTATGACTGATATAGATCGTTGGTTTTGGTTTTCACGGAAATCGGTATGAATTTGAAAGAACAGTCTCAGTTGAAAGCTTTGAATTTGAAATGTTTGACCAAGAGTTGACTTATTTGTATATGAGCTCGGATCAGAGTTTTTATGATTTGGTTAGCTTCGTTAGGTGATTTGTGACTTAGGAGCGTGATCGAAATTGGTTTTGGAGGTCCGGTGTAGAATTAGGCTTGAATTGGCGAAGTTAGTATGTTAGCGATTTCCGGTTGATAGGTGAGATTTTGATCCGAGGGTCCGAATGGAATTCCGAGAGTTGCTGTAGCTTCGTTAAGTCATTTGGGATGTGTGTGCAAAATTTCAGGTCATTCGGACGTGGTTTGATTGGGTTTTTGATCGAAAACGTATTTCGGAAGTTTTTAGAAAACTTAGGCTTGAATTAGATGAGAATATGATATTTTGATGTTGTTTTGAGTGTTCCGAAGGTTGGAACAAGTTTGAATAATGTTATGGGTTATGTTGGCGTGTTTGGTTGAGGTCCCAAGGGCCTCGGGTGAGTTTTGGGGTGGTTCCGGATCATTTCCAAGCTATTTTTAGCTGCTGGTTTTTGGCTACAGCAGTGTTCTACGCGATCGTGGGGAATATGATGCGATCGCGCTGAGTAAAATGCGAACAAAATATTAGTGCTTCGCGATCGCCGATGAACCATCGGGATCGCATAGAGTAAATAGTCTGCTGCACTGGTCCTACTTTGGAAGCTTATATCTCACAATCTATAAGGAATTTGGAGATGATCCAAAAACGAAAATTGTAGCCCTTTGTGTCTAGTTTTCAGAAAAATAAATTAATTAGCATTTCGATTTGTGTACAAAAAGTTATGGTAGTTATACTACAGGCTGTCCGGGGAGAGTTGGGAAATCTCTCCGCTGCACAGGGCTGACTTTTGTAAGCTTATATCTCGCAATATATAATGACTCAGGAAATGAAAAACCTATCAAATTGTAGCCCTTGGTGTCTAATTTTCAGAACATTAAACCATTTGTCATTTGGAGTTGTGTGTAAAAAGTTATGACCATTATACTGAAAGCTGTCCGGAAGATGGAACTTGTTCTTCACGATCGCGAAGCATTGTCCGCGATCGCGAAGGGAAAATATGGGGCTGAGAAAAGTTGTGCTTCGTGATCGCAAAGCATTTTCCGTGATCGTGAAGAGTATATACCTGGGCAGAAGCTTTATTTCGAGGTTTTGGCCATTTTTCTCATTTTTGGAGCTATGGAGCTCGGATTGAAGCGATTTTTGAGGCGATTTTCACCATATGGACTGGGGTAAGTGTTTTATATCCAAAAGTGATTATATTTAATGATTCCATGGTTATTTTCATCAAGTATTATTGAATCAAATGAAAGAAATTGGAGAAAATTTTGTAAACTCTTCAAAAACGAAAATTCTAGATTTGGAGGCCGAATTGTTGTCGGGTTTTGGTAAAATTTGTATTGTTGAACTCGTGAGAAGACGAGGAATCTAGTGATGTGAAAATTTCTGAGTTTTGAGAAGTGGGCCCGGGGCTCGAGTTTTGATAATTTCGGGATTTGTGTCCGTTAGTGATTGGTTTCGCTTGGGCTTTGTTCCCTTAGCATATTGTGATGTATTCGCTCTGATTTTGGATAGATTCGACGAGCGTGGAGGCCGATTTGAGGGGCAAAGGCGTCGCGAGCTAGAGATTTCGCCGGTTCGAGGTAAGTAATGATTGTAAATACTGTCCTGAGGGTTTGAAACCCCGGATTACACATCGTTGTGTTACTTTGAGGTGACTTACAGGCTGGATGACGAGCATGGGGTAGAGCACCACTGGGGATTGTGACCTAGTCCATCCCGAACGAGTACTTTAATGCGTATTTGATAGTTAATTGTTTGATGTTAGTATATTTTGGGTTGTATGCCATGTTTGGGGCCTTGTGCCGACTTGTTGAGACCCTTAGGGGCATTTTTACTATCTATCCTCACTCTAATTTTTTGAAAGCATGTCTTCAGTCATGTGTTACCTGTTTATAACTCAAATCTGGCTTTATCGCTATATTCTTAAAATGTGGAAACTGTTTTGGGCTGAGTTCCCTATTTTATTGAGATAGACCGAGGTTGTGATTGTGAGATTGATGACTGAGATATACTGAGATTCTAATGGTGAGGTTAATGAATGAGAGAGGCCGAGGGCCTAGTTGTGAGGATTATATATCTATGGATCGGGCTGCACACCGCAACAATATATATACATATATGGATACGGATCGGGCTGCACGCCGCAGCAATACTTATATGGGTCGGGCTGCACGCCGCAGCAATTTTGCGCTTGGGCCGTAAGGAGCCCCTCCCGGAGTCTGCACACCCCCAGTGAGCGCCGTCGACGAAGTATATGGATCGGGCTGCATGCCGCAGCGATATATGGATCGGGCTGCACGCCACAGCGGTTACTATATGATACCTATTGAGCGTGAATGCTGAGTACGAGTACTAATTGGTAAGAGTTGAGTCACGAGTGATAAAGAGGCTAGCCTGAGGGGCGATATATATATGTACATGCATACGAGTGATGTTTGTCTGAGAGGCATGTTTATGAATTTATTGATTTCACTCCTCTTTAAAGTGAGTTTCTATCGAATATGTTGATTTATTGACTGTTTTCACTTATCTTTATATTGAGCCTCTGTCGGAAAGTTGAACAAATGTTTTAAAATAACTTTTATTTAAACTGGGGTTTATGAGATGCTCAGAAATTAATCACTGATTTGGCATTTGGTTATTTTCACCGAGATTTTCAAGTTATGAAGTGTTTATGATTATTGTTTTGCCCGAGTGGCTATTTTGCGAACTATGCTTTGCCCGAGGGGCCGATTATGGCTTTAGTCTCTATTATTATTTTAAATGGTATTGAACCCCTATTGAAACTGCTGGAAAGTATTTCAAAATGATTTTTACTAAAAGCTGGATTTTAAAAGGGAAGGTTGACTCATATTATGATTTGAAAGCCTGTTGTGTTTATTGAGCATACGTAAATGTGGATACATTATTTTCTACTGCTCAGTCTTTATTTACTCTTATTACTTACTGGGTTGGAGTACTCACATTACTCCCGGTACCTCGTGTGCAAATTCAGGTATATCGGAACCCGGTAGCGGGTGTTGATTTGCTCAGACGCGGAGTCATCAGAGTTAGCAGGTGGCTGCATGACGTTCGCAGCACCGCTCCCTTCCTCACATTGCTATTACTGTATTTAGGACATTATTTTGGGCTTCTGTTTGTATTCAGACCTTGATAGATGCTCATGACTAGTGACACCCCGATGTCGGGCTTGTGTTTTTATTCTGCACTGTCATTTCAGAAGTTATTATGAAACATTGTTTAATTAAAGGCTTAAAAATGACTATTAATGCTTAAGAGGTTAATGTGAGTGTTGTGTCGGCTGGCCTTGTCTTCACGAGAGGCGCCATCACGACCGGCCCGGTTTGGGGTCGTGACATTTTCTCTGCTTCTATGTTATTCAAAGTTTTTATTTTCGCTCATAGTCTTTCATAAATATTTGGCTCCAAATCGAGGGCAAAACAACCACTATTCTCGGATCCGAGCTCAGACTTAACATCACGACTGGTTTGGTTATTTATTTTATATTTAATTCGATTATCTAACGTTATTGATCACTTGTATTGAACTAATCCACATATCCTTAAAACCACGTATAAATTTAATTATTATACATTTTTAAAGGTAAACATGTCTAATGTTCAAAAAAAAAAGTAGAGCAACAGCAATTTAACGAAGATAAAAACAATAATCATAGCATGATTAAACATGTTATTTTGGAAAAGATTATAGATCGCCTGAAGGACTAATCTTAACATAATCGTTAAAGAAAAATAAGTGGAGAATACAAGGCATTTGAAAATAAAGCATGTTATTTGCTACAACATGTATGTGACTTAATAGTGTAAAATTTTCTTTATGTTGTTGGTGTATATATATTGAACTTTTTTCCTACTCTTCAAATATTGACTACATTCCGGTATTTACCTTGGGTAATGTATTATTGGAAAAAGGACATGACGCGTGGATTGTCGGCAAGCTGACGAGGCATGATACGTGGAACATTGACATAAGGAATTAACAAGTGCAGGAAAAGGCAAGGGTGAAACACCCACAGAGTTATATTGAGGAGAGAACCGGACCTTACTGTTGTAAAGAGGGAAATAAGAGCGGAATGAATAAAGGCTACAAAGATGAAAAGATACACGAACCAGAATTAAATAAGGAAGGAAAATCGTTGCAATTACAAAGAATCCCTAGTCATAAATGTTTCTATTACAGTTACATGTTGTAACGGGCAATCAATACAATAAATCTCATTAATGAGCCCAAATTAAGTAAGGGAACTGTTAAAATTGTGCGCTTCTATATAAGGGCTGACATTTCATTTGTAAAGGGGCACCGATTATTATTGAAATCCATATTATTATTCTTTGTTTTATTCTCCAAGCTTTAAGCCTTAATTTTTGAGAGGATTATTGGTTCGTATCTTATTTTCTCAGTCAATTATTTTCATTCTTTGATCCATTTCATCTAAAATCCTTGGAAAAGTGAAGTAAATTTTGGTTATCAGTAACCCGATTTCTTCTAGAAATTGACTTTGATCGAGATTTCTATCTTTTGTTAAACAAATTGGTTCTGTTATCGCGAATCTTATGACCTATTCACTTTCCAAAATTCATTTTTCAACAACCAAGTATGTCAACCGTTAACGAGAACGATCAGCTGAACCAACAAGGTGGAACTCCACCACACCACACACATACGGGATCCCCTTGGCAATTCCGTGAGAATTCACCTGAAAGGTCTGCTTCGCGCACTGATGATCAGTAAGGAGACGAACAAACCCTAGAGCAGGACGCTTTAAAGCAGTTGATAGTAGAACACGTAAATAGTGCACTACAGGCTTTTGCCAGAGGATTACCTAATGCAACGCAAACTCCTCCGACAGTTAACATGACAACTTTGGAGAACCCGCGTTCAGGGCTTGATAACTCAGGGAGTGGAGAAATTCCTAATGAATCTCGTGGTGGAGGGTCAGGTATACCAAATAATTTTAATTTACAAAGTATAATGCTAACTTTGCAGAAACATATGAAGGAGCAAAACGATCGCAATGATCAAATACCTGGCGTACCACCATGGAAGCCGAGTGGAGCACCATTACCAATTCCTAAAAAGTTTAAAATACCTGATATTTCCAAATATGATGGAACAATTGACCCTCGAGATCATGTGACTGCGTTCACTACTGGTGTAAAAGGCAACGATTTAACCAAATAGGAAATTGAATCGGTTTTGGTTAAAAAGTTTGGTGAAACACTCACAAAGGGAGAATTAATGTGGTATTCTCTTTTACCTGAAAACTCTGTTGATTCTTTTGTTGAGCTTGCAAATTCATTTATAAAAGTACATTCAGGAGCTCAAAAACTAGAAAAGAGGATGGAAGACATCTTTAAGGTTAAACAAGGGAGTACGTAATTGCTCAGGGAGTTTGTAGATAGATTCCAGCGGGAAAGGATGATGTTTCCTATAGTACCTGATAACCTAGCGGCTACGACATTTGCGAGCAACTTGAACGACAAAAGTTCAGAAGCCACGAGGAGATTGAAGGAAAGTTTACGAGAATTCCCTGCAACAACTTGGAATGATGTGTACAATAGATACAGTACGAAGCTGCAGATAGAAGAGGATACGGTCGCACCTCCAAGGGCCAAAGGAAGATCAGGTTCGAGACACTCAGAATCAGAAAGGCGGTCTGGTAAAAACAGGTACGATCCATACATGGGACCTGCAGGACGAGATTCTCGGTCTAAAGGGGAGAATCCACGATTTGATCCGAGGTCAAGGAAAAAAGATGCGGGCTCTTCATCCAGATTCAAAAAGGAGCGGGATACCCGAAATAATGATTCTGATACTCAAGCAAGGATAGGGGATTACAGCTTTAACATTAGTACTTCTGAATTAATGGATGTTTTAAGAGGTATGGGAGATAAGATGCAATGGCCAAGAGAAATGAGGTCGGATCCGAACAAAAGAAACACGTCAGTACCTCTAAATTAGTGGCAATTTTAAGAGGTATGGGAGATAAGGTGTGTTGGTCAAAAGAAATGAGGTCGGATTCGAACAAAAGAAACCCAGATTTCTGATGTGAATTTCATAATGATCATGGCCATAGAATAGCAGACTGCAGGATTTTGCAAGGAGAGGTCGAACATATACTGATTTGTTAAGTGGGAAAGGAAGACAATCATACATGAACAACATGCAGGAACCCCCAAAACCTCCATCACCAAAAAGAACAGTCAATGTCATAACTGGAGGAGATGAGGTTAACGAAATAACATATATAGCAGCAAAAAAGACGTCAAAGATCATTCTTACTCACGGGAAGCAAGTTCTCCAAGTCTTGGACGGCGATAGTATAACATTCGTCGATGAAGATGCAGACGGCTTGATGATTCCTCACAACGGTGCACTGGTAATATCTTTGCTGTAAATGATACTAATGTAAAATGAGTTTTGACTGATCCAGGTAGCTCAGTAAACATCATCTTACTGAGGGTGGTGAATGAAATGCAAGCTAATGATAAGGTCATATCAAAAGCACGAACCTTGTCTGGGTTTGATAATTCAAGCGAAGTTACAAAAGGGGAAGTCGTACTTACCACATTTGCAAAAGGGGTCATCAAGGATACGAAGTTCCAGGTGATAAACGCGGATATTGCCTATAATATGATTTTGGGAAGGCCATAGATTCATGATATAGATGTTGCCCCATCCACTTTGCATCAAGTCATTGAATTTCCTTCACAATGGGGAATCTGTCAAATCCGCGGAGACCAGCAAGCTTCACAATATCAACTCGGTGGTATTTGCAATCACATAAGCCAATGATTCAAATGCGGAATAGCAATTACAGAATTCAGTTGAGGACGCTAATTTTAAAGTCTCAACTGAAGACACGCTAGGGAAAATTGATATCCACTCGAGACCTGATGTGATTCATATCACAACCCAAATCGGAGGTCTACGACTGGAACCCAGTGCCTACTCAACCGAGCCCTACGTACCTTATCCTTCTTTACTATAAGACTCGTCACGGGCCATGATAGGCCACATCTATGTATATAATTAAAAATATTAGAACATAACTCACATAACTAATTCAAAAGGATTTATATAGATACATAGGGACCGACAAGGCTGTTGACATGTCAGGCCTAAAATTATACACAAGACACTGTCTACAAAACCTCTAAGAAAACATGACCATAATATATAAGTCGGGACAGGGTTCCCAACATCCTCATAAAAAAATGACATATATAGAACATGACTCGGCAATACTCCAGGAAGAAGTGGAGCTCACCAACCAAAAGCTGATATCTGGAGGCAGCCTACAGTAGATGGCCCTCACCTCGCCTATCTACACCTGCATGGCATAAAACACAGTGCCCCAGGAAAAGGGACGTCAGTACGAAGAATGTACCGAGTATGTAAGGCAGAAATGAAACGCAATAATAAGATACTATCACGGGGAGGGATAAGAGTCAACTTATAACCTCTAACTTACCGCTGAGGGCCATAATATATAGAATAAGACCCATCTTGAATATATAAATAACACTACAATATAATAGTTTAGATTACATTATTCTCTTAAAAGGTAACTGCCCAACTGATCAGTGGTAACTGCCCGCCAGCTGTAGCGTGGTAGTAAATGCATGACTACCCGATCGACCGTAGCTCGGTGGTAAATATGTAACTGCACAACTGGCCGTAGCTCGGTGGTAAATGCATGATTGCCAGACCGATGGTAGCTCGGTGGTACATGTGTAACTGCCCAACCAGTCGTAGCTCGGTGGTAAATGATGATGCATATAATACCATTGTGAACATTAACATCTTTATCAAATACCTCAATAGGAAACTAGATACATACTTAGACATGCTTGAATATTACTTTACGTAGACCTTCTTAGTTACTAAGAGTAGATCCATTTATGAAATAACATTACGTTTACGTATCGTTACTTGGATCACACCAAAAGGAAGAAGGATTAGCCTTAACATACCTGAGCCGGTTCTCTTATCAATCTCTCTAATACACGTCATTGAAAAGAACACGTCACGTCTGATAGAAGTAGGGAAAAATCCTTAAGATATTCTTGATAGCATAGCACGTTATTTCTTATCCGACAAATATTCACTCCATATTCTGCATCATCAAACAATTTTCTTTTGGCCTTCTTCTGCCATGTATTCCAGAAATTCCTCCAAGATCATTACCAACAATGAAACCAAGACAAAGGAAATTATCAAAGACTAACTTATGTGTTATGTTACACCCCGTAAGTTTAACAACCTTGATACCGTTATATATATGTATTCGATATGGTGTTTTGAGTGGAACATTTTTGAAAAAATGAAATGGTTTGAAAAATATGATTTTATATAGTTATTAATATTACTACTTTCGAATATGTTTTAAATTATACGCATAATATGAGAAAATTTTATGAAATTTTCTTTATTATAAAGATATGAATTATTTATTTATTTTTATAGGAAAAGAAGGTTATCTTTTTTTTACCATTTTAAGAATTAAGTGTATGAAAATCTGCACTCTTTATATGAGATTAGGAAAATTATAAGTTGAGAAAATATTTTAATAAAATAATAGTGTATGAATTTATTTTACATGGTACCATATGACCGTAATAGTACGGTGTATAAGTGTACTAAAAATAAGTAGAATTTTAAGTAATTTGAGACAATTCTTAATTATGCGGGTAATTGGTTAATTGCCGGATAACAGGACATTACCTAATTAATTGGGATGTATTGAATAGGTATCAAAGAGCATGAGATGGCAGCCCCTCCATTCAAATCAAATGACTCATGACTTAGAATAAAAAGGTGGCAACTTGATTGATAATGGCAAGACAAATCAATTAGTAAGCCATCTGGATATTAATCAATTTTTTACATTTTATCAAAAAGTTTGATCAAGGAAAGCCTTTCCGTATTAGTTATCACTTATGAGGAAAAGAATCCTCTGGAGTAGCTGTGATATACATATTTTTTATTTTCTATTAGCTAATTGCAAGTGATGTTGATTTCTCATGTGCGTTTGTTCCCCCTTTACCCACTTCTTTAGGTTTGTTAGGAAAGGATGTATTATAATGGGATAGAGTTCTGCTATGAGGATACATGGAAAGCAAATTAAAGGTGAGGCCAATTTGGATACCTAGCCCTCCTCTTCAATTAAATGCTGGCTACTTGGTGATGTGGTTTTTAACACAAATTAAAGGTGAGAATAAGTGGATAACATACACCCTAGCAAGGAGCTGTTGTTTTAATGGTTACCATTTGTTTGCTTGAACATGGGGTTTGTATGTTTATACTGCTACAAAGGAGAGATACCGAAGACAAAGCAGTATGGAAATAAAGCAGTAGGTGTTCCACTAAGAAAAATGTATAGTTGTAAAAGGCGAAAGCTGTCCTCGGTTGTTACAAGAATATCATACGGATTTTTCCCTACTCTAATCTTGTTGTCACGTGTTTTGTCGCAATTAATGTGTGTTAGAGGATTGTCAAGAGAATCGACTCAGGAATGTTAAGGCTATCCCTTCTTTCTTTTGGCATGATCCGAAAAACGATACGTAAACATAGTGATATTCCATAAGTGATTCTACTCTTAGTAGCTAAGGATGTCTATGTTATTCATTCCCATAAAGTGATATTCAAGCATGTCTAAGTACGTAACTAGTTCTCTGTTAAGGTATTTGATAAAGATGTTAATGTTTATAATACAGTATTACATGCATCTTCATGCATATGCATTTACCACCGAGCTACGGCCGGTTGGGCAGTTACATATTTACCACCGTGCTACGGCCGGTTGGGCAGACATGCACTTACCACCGGGCTACGTCCGGTCGGGCAGTTACCACGGGTTGGGCAGTTATGTATCATTATTTACCACCGGTTGGGCAGTCATACATTTACCACCGTGTGACGGCCGGTCAGGCAGTTACCACTGATCAGTTGGGCAGCTATGTATCATGCGATATGGATAATAGTTTCAAAGAGAAGCATTATATACATGTAAGTATAATAAGTATGTATATACGGTGGCACTTGAGAGATTCAGGTTGATTCTTATATGTCTTTAATTAATACTGAATTATGGTTATGTTTCAGTTCTACCTCACATACTCAGTACATTATTCGTACTAACGTCCCTTTTGCCTGGGGACGCTGCGCTTCATGCCCGCAGGTATAGGCAATCAGTTCGAGGATCCCTCACAGAAAACGAGATTGACATTCAGCGAAGGATCAGTAAGACTCCATCTCATTCGGAGTGCAGCCGAGTCTATGAGTCATCGTGTCAGAGTTTTACTACATACTTATGGGTCAGCCGGTACCCTGTCCCATTTGATGTCAAATAATCTTAGTGGCTTTGTAGACAGAGGTTCATTTTGTACAGTATGTCAGAGGCCTTGACGGCCCGTATGTATTCATGTCTTAAGAAAAATGGTTCAGTGGTACAGTATTGCCCACTTATAGTTATACATTACGAGCTGTGGCCATGTTGGCCCATGATAGTTTCAAAAAAAAAATAAACAATTGCAGAGTGGTTTGCTCGGGCCAGTGCGGCACCGGGAGCCAACCACGCCTCCCAAGGTTGGGGCTGACATGTTATTACTCCAAAGACAACTTATGTTATTCCTCCCACGTGTAAACAAATCCACTGAGGTGTTATGACTCATTATACACCTTGGTCCCACCAAGTTACATGGCTTTAAGAGTCACTAATTTTGAATTGGGGGGGGGGGGGGTGCCTCGTTAGGCCTTCTAGGCCTTACCCAAACTTTTAATTAATCTCCCACTAAAAATTATTAATTACCCAATTATCCACATAATTAAGAATTATCTTAACTTACTTAAAATACTACTTAATTTTAACACACTTTATATTTCTTACTATAATATACTTTACTATCATGGTCGTGTGGTATATTGTATAGCACTAATCCATAAATACGAGGTATTATAGCTTGGATTGTATTTTATCACAAAATGACAAACTTCGGCGATACTCAATTTCTTCAATTCCTTAACCCTCTGACCTTTATAGCACTTACTTATCACTTGATACAAATAGCATAAATGCTTATAACCTCAAAAATAATCTCATTCCCAAGTCTACGTCGATTAACTTACGACAAAACTTTAACGTACGAAATGCGGGATGTAACATCCTTCCCCCCTTAGAAATATTCGTCCTCAAATGTATAAACTTGCAAGATGTACATAACATACTCGTCAGTTATAAATGTATATACCTTCCCGGGCTATACTCCAATGAAACAAATATCAGGCTCTCACGGGGTCAGGAAATCGTCCCTCCATAAAAATACTTCCTAATTCATTCGTCACCTACGATTCTGTTAATCAATCTTCTAGGCGCTGACACGTACTAGTTGTAATCTTAATAACCGGGTTCTCAACTTTCTATTCCATTATACTAACTTTCCCCAAATCTTGCGTACTATATGTTGTTTCCTCATTTGGGCGTTAGAGCTATCGGAGTTCTAACTTCTTAATGTCCTAGGTTACTCCCCTTTCCTCCATTAGTCCACTATCCTCGGGTTCTTACTTTGCTTTCAAGCTAGCCTTGGTTTCCCTCAACCCTTCAACCATAATGACAACTCACTCTTATATTAATCATATTAACTGGGCAATTTGCGTTAATAAGATCGAACGTTACCCATAGTCACAGTACCTGACACATTATCCGGTGTAGCCTCTTTGTCCTGATGACCTGCCAAAGCATACATGCAGTTCTGACTACCGGCAGAGCTAGATGCTCCACCCCTGCCTCTACCTCTACTAGTTGAAGCCTGAGAGCCTCACTATAGAGGGCGTACTGAAGAGGAAGAAACTGTTATAGATCTGGTAGGTTGAACCATCCCGCTTCTGTCCTTCATAAGACAAACCCTCATGTAATGACTAGGGTCTCCACAGGTATAGCATACATTAGATCACTGACGACATTGTCCAGAATGAGCTCTGCCGCGTTGACTGCACCGCGGAGGAGGCGCCCTCATCTTGGTTGAATCCCTTCGATTCTGAAAACCTAAAATTCTTGAGCCCTGGCCTGATTCAGAATAGACAGATCCCTCATAATGCGACCTCTGCAACTGTCGCACACTATCAATAGGATATGGTGGCATAGGATCGCTTGGAAAATCCTCAGGTTGTCTAGCAGACCTAGCCTTCTTACGCTGACCCTCATCACGATTCTCGTATTGCTTCTGTTTCCGATCCTCCAAATTCTGAGCATAATCCTGGGTGCGGGAAATATCCATACTATCAAGCAGAACGGCCGTAAAACACTCATTAATCAGGTGCGGCCCAAGTCCTACCACAAACTGATGCACTCGATCACTAATCTCAGCCACATTCGAGGGGGCATACCTCGCCAAGTAATCAAACTGGAGACTATAGTCTTGCACACTCATATACCCTTGTTTAAGAGCCAAGAACCTGTCTACCCTTGCATGATGAATCTCTGCCAGCAAGTAATGATGCAAGAAAGCCCCTGAGAACTCTTCCCATACCGCTGGAGGTGCATTTGTCCATCTAGACAATTCCCAGGTTTCATACCACTGAATCGCAATGTCCCGCAATCGGTAAGAGGCCAACTCTATTGACTCAGTGTCTGATGCATGCATCACCCTCAAAGTCCTCTATATCCAATCAATAAAGCTTTGCGGGTCCTCATCCTTATTGGATCCGGTAAACACTGGAGGGTCCAGGTTGATGAAGTCTCGAACTCTCGCACTAATAACCCTGTCAACGTAACCAACACATGTACCTGCCTGGCACTGACCCTGAGCGGCTACCAATCTAGTCAACAACTGTACTGCACTCCGCATATCCATATCCGCATCCTGAGCAATAGGTGGGGGTACTGGGTTCCTCCTTATCTCTTCGGGTGCTAGCAAAATCGAAGAACTATGCGAGGGTGTCACACTTCCCCTCGGGGCCTCACTCTGGCACTCACTAGACATTGGTGCTCTACTCATGCCCTCATCTGCCACCGCTTTACCCTTCTGAGTAGCTGTAGCTTTCCTGGTCATAGGCAACGTTGTATATATAAAACAATTCAAAGGTCAAGGGCTTTATTCCCTACGACTCTGCTCTATTGCATGATCTAATATCAAGAAGGAAGGATAATCGGTTCCTAAATGCCCTGTAGTTTCCTATTTATACAACCTGGTGTACAATAAATTTATAAACAAGACTCTACTAGACACGGCTTGCAGTCAACCCTAGGACATATCCGCTCTGATACCAAGTTTGTCACGACCCAAATCGAAGGGCCACGACTGGCACCTGGTACCTACTCAATCGAGTGCCACGTACCTTATCCTTCTTTACTATAAGTCTCATCAAGGGCCATGATAGGCCACATCTATGTATATAATTAACAATATTAGAACTTAACTCACATAACTAATTCAAAAGGATTTATATAGATACATAAGGGCGACAAGGCCGTTGACATGTCATACCTAAAATTATACACAGGACACTATCTACAAAACCTCTAAGAAAACATGACCATAATATATAATTCGGGACACGGTTCTCGACATCCACATAAAACAAAATTACAAATATAGAACGTGACTCGGCAATACTCCAGGAAGAAGTGGAGCTCACCAACCAAAAGTTGATATCTGGAGGCAGCCTACAGTGGATGGTCCTCACCTCGCCTATCTACACCTACGTGGCATGAAACACAGCGCCCCAAAGAAGGGACTTCAGTACGAAGAGTGTACCGAGTATGTAAGGCAAAAAAGAAACGTAATAATAAGATACTATCTTGGCGAGGGATAAGAGTCAACTTATAACCTCTGACTTACCGCTGAGGGCCATAACACATAGAATAAAACCCATCTCGTATATATAAATAAAACTACAATATAATAGTTCTGATTACACCATTCTCGTGACATTAACTGCCCAACTGATAAGTGGTAACTGCCCACCAGCCGTAGCGCGATGGTAAATGCATGACTGACCAACCGATCGTAACTCGATGGTAAATGTGTAACTGCCCAACCGGCCGTATCTCGGTGGTAAATGATGATGCATATAACACCATTATGAAAATTAACATCTTTATTAAATACCTCAATAGGGAACTAGATACATACTTAGACATGCTTGAATATCATTTTACAGGAATGAATAACGTAGACCATCTTAGTTACTAAGAGTAGAACCATTTATGAAATAACATTACGTTTACGTATCGTTACTTGGATCATGCCAAAAAAAAAAAGAAGGATTAGCCTTAACATACCTGAGCTGGTTCTCTTTACAATCCCTCTAATACACGTCTTTGCAAAAAACACGTCACGTCCGATCCAAGTAGGGAATAATAATAATCCTTATGATATTCTTGATATCATAGCACGTTATTTCTTATCCGAATAATATTCACTCCATACTCTACATCATCAAACAATTTTATTTCGGCCTTCTTCTGCCATGTATTCCCAAAATTCCTCCAAGTTCATTACCAATAATGAAACCAAGAGAAAGATAATTATCAAAGACAACTTATGTGTTATTCCTCCAAAGACAACTTATGTGTTATTCCTCCAAAGACAACTTATGTTATTCCTCCAACGTGTAAACAAAGTCACTTAGGTGTTATGACTCATTATACACCTTGGTGCCACAAAGTTACATGGCTTTAAGAGTCATTAATTTGGAATTGGGTGGGGGAGGGCTGCCTCGTTAGGCCTTGTAGGCCTTATCAAAACTTTTATTTAATCTCCCAGTAAAAATTATAAATTACCCAATTATCCACATAATTAAGAATTATTTCAAATTACTTAAAATACTACTCATTTTAATACACTTTGTGTTTCTTACTATAATATACTTTACTATCATGATCGTGTGGTATATTGTATAGCAACTAATCCATAAATACGGGGTATTATAGCTTAGATATATTTATCACAAAATGTCAAACTTCGGCGATACTCAATGTCTTCGATTCGTTAACCCTCTGACCTTTATAACACTTACTTATCACTTGTTACAAATAGCATAAATGCTTATAACCTCAAAAATAATCTCATTCCCGAGTCTACGTCGATTAACTTACAACGAAACTTTAACGTATAAAATGCGGGATGTAACAATTCAGGAGCATGAGGAAAATGAGAACATCAAAACACTACCAAGGAGCTGGAAGCCATAATGTTATTTGATCACTGGCCAGACAAGAAAGTTTATGTTGGAGCAAATTTGTACCCCCAAGATGAAAGGTAAGTTAATTGAATTTTTACGTGCTAACGCACAATGCTTTGATTGGTTGCACTCAGATATGAAGGGTATACTACCGGAGGTGATGGCTCATAAATAAATAAGGAACCATTACACCCGCCTGTGAAGCAAAATAAAAAAAGCAAAGATCCTTAAAAAATTAAGTGAACCAAGATGAGGTAAAAAAGCTTTTGAAAATTGGTTCAATACGAGAGGTAAAATAGCCTGAATGGTTAGCTAATACCGTTGTGGTTCTAAAAAAGAACGGAAAACGGCGAGTTTGTATAGACTATACTGATTTAAACAAGGCTTATCCTAAAGAATCATTTCCTTTACCAAATATAGATCAACTAATTGATTCTACTGCAGGTCATGAACTTTTAAGCTTTTTAGACGCGTACTCAGGATATAATCAAATAAAAAAGGATCCTTTAGATGAAGAAAAAACTTCCTTTATCACATACAGGGGGACTTATTATTATAAATCAGCCATTTGGCCTGAAAAATGCTGGAGCCCCATATCAAAGATTGGTGACGAAAATATTTCAAGAGCATCTGTGAAAACCCATGGAAGTCTACATAGATGATATGTAAGTCAAGTCAGAACAGGAGGGAGATTATTTTCAACACTTGTTAGACACCTTTGAAATTCTTCGCGAGTACAATATGAAGCAAAATTCGGAAAAATGTGCTTTCGGCGTGGCTTCAGGTAACTTTTTAGGTTTTCTTCTTTCTAACAGGGGTGTTGAAGTAAATCCTGCACAGATCAACGCTATTGAAGAAATACCATATATACTCACTAGCAAGAAAGAAGTGTAGAGATTAACAGGCAGGATAGCTTCTCTCGGAAGGTTTATATCAAAATCATCAGAAAAAAGTTTTAAATTATTTTCAGTATTAAAAAAGTAGAATCACTTTGAATGGACTTATGAGTTCCAACAAGCTCTCAAGGATCTAAATTCATATCTATCGAATCCGCCTTTGTTAGCCAAACTAAAAAACGGTGAAAGATTGCTCATTTACCTTGTTGTGTTAGAAGTAGCAGTAAGTGCGGTGTTGGTATGAGAAGATTAAAGGTAAGCAATCCCTAATTTATTATGTTAGTAAATCTTTACTTGATGCAAGACACGGTATCCACATTTGGAAAAACTTTCTTTAGCAGTAATCATGGCATCTAGGAAGTTACGACCTTATTTTCAGTGTCATCCTATTTCTGTCATAACTGCTTTCCCTCTAAGGAATATACTGCATAAACAAGAATTATCAGGTACCTTAGCTAAATGGAAAATAGAACTCAGTGAGTATGATATCATATATCAGCCTAGAATTGCAATAAATCGCATGTTTTAGCAGATTTTGTAGCGGGTTTTAGCACGAATTTAGTTCCTGAAGCAGAAAGGAACTACAGGTGTTTACCGGAGCTAATCCGGGGACTTGGACCCCGTTTACTAACAGTTCCTCGAACGTTAAAGGAGCAGGTCTAGGAATTGTTCTAATTCCACCTTCAGGTGAAGTCATAAGACAAACAATAAAATGTTATCCAATCACTAATAATAAAGCAGAGTATGAGCCTGTGATTGTAGGTTTAGAAGTCGCACGAGAGCTTGATAGTGAGAAAATTGTGATCAAAAGTGACTCGCAGTTGGTGGTTAAACAAATTCAGGGGACTTACATGGCAAGAGAAGCACGAATGCAGCAATACCGGGAAAGTGCGAGAATTACTTAGATAATTCCAGCCATGGAAAGCTGTGCAGATACCCAGGAAGGAAAATGCAGAAGCAGACGCGTTGGCAAATCTCGCGTCTATCACGGATTTAACAAAAGCAGAAAATGCTATTGTGATACATTTGTTTCATTCGGCACTCGATCAAACCAAGAGTGAGGTAAATTTTAATAATTGAACTTGGGATTGGAGAAACGACTTTGTGAACTTTTTGCAGTATGGTATCTTGCCTAAAGATAAGAATAATTCCCAATTGTTACAGCTGAAAGCTGCCTGGTATTGTTTTATTCGTGGAAGTTTGTGTTGTAAAATGTGTGGTGGACCTTTAGCACGGTGCCTTGGACCATCACAAACGGAGTACGTAATGAGAGAAGTACATGAAGGGCATTATGGCAATCACGCCTGGGGAAGATCATTGATGTAAACATTAATAAGGGCAGGATATTACTGGCCAAAATTGGAAGAAGAAGCTGAGAATTTTGTAGCCAGGTGCGATAAATGTCAACGGTATGCCAATAACATGCATCGACCGGCGGAGCTGCTGCACTCAGTTATTTCGCCTTGGCCCTTCATGAAATGAGGTATGGACATCGTAGGGCCCTTGCCTCAAGCTAAAGGAAAGGTACGATTCATGTTAATTTTGACAGATTATTTCTCAAAATGGGTAGAAGCATGTGTTTTTAAACAGGTGCGAGAAAAAAGAAGTTATGGATTTTATTTGGAAAAATATCATATGCCGATTTGGAGTTTCAAAGGAGATTGTATGTGACAATGGCCCACAATTCATAGGCGTGAAAGTCGCAGAATTCTTCTAAAGTTGGCAGATTAAATAAATCACTTTCGCACCTTATCACCCTGCGGTCAATAGGCAAGTTGAACGATGAATAAAGTTATAATCAATAACTTAAAGAAGAGATTGGAAGAATCAAAAGGCAAATGGATAAAAGTGTTACCAGGAGTGCTATGGGCCTACCGAACAACAGTAAAACTAGTACAGGTGAAAGTTTTGCTTATATACGGAGCAGAAGCTTTAATTCCGATAGAGATAGGCAAACCAAGTACGAGGTACACACATGTTACTGAAGCTGCAGATGAGGAAGAGCTACGAACGAATTTGGATTTGTTAGAAGAAAGGAGGGAAGCAACTTTAATATGAATGGCAGCTCAAAAGAAAATGATTGAACGATATTATAACAGGAAAGCCAATTTGAGGTATTTTAAGATTGGGGACTTCGTCCTCAAGAAGGTGTTCTGGTCAACGAAAGAGGCAAATGCAGGAAAGTTGAGTCCAGATTGGGAAGGCCCATATAGAGTTAGAGGCGTCGCTAGAAAAGAAGCATACGAGTTGGAAACCATGGATGGCAAGGCGTTACCAGCGAACTAGAATGTCGTCCATTTGAAGAAGTATTACTTCTAAACGAGGAAAATACCCACGGTGAGGTATCACGCAAGTTAGATTTTATTTTGTTCTTTTGAATTTTATTAACCATTTTAGATGATAGGCAAAAAGCTGGCACGTACCAAATGATGATTTTAAACCCAAAAGACACGAGAAAAACTAAATTATTCCCGGTCTAGGTTACAACTTTTCTAATAGAAAAAGGGTCATGCAGTCACCATCTAAAAAATTATCTCTGAGTCATGTTTGTATTTTCCTATTACAGGGAAAGGACCTAAAGAAAGGAGTTGATCCAGTGTTCGAGATTTCATACTTCAATGCTCCAACACTGGGAGGACTATGCACATAGAAGGTTACATAAGGAAGAAAAATGTATACCAAGGGCATAGTTCAACCTAAATCAAAACCTTGAAGAAACCCTTGAAAAGTTTTCAAAGGAGTTCAAACTCTCAAAAATAATGCAAGATGTTCCCATGAGTTTCTAGGTTAAGTTCATAAATTTAGTCGCGGGAAAATAGACCCGAATTTGTAAACCTGCTATAATGAAAGCAGTTATGAATATGTTGTATGAACACTTATGAATGATGTACGAAATTTAATTGAAAGTACAAAGCATAAAACTTCTTCATATTATTTCCCTTTTCATGTCACTTCATGTTTCATATATTTGCACCAATATCAAGATGAGACGTCATTTTCATCAGTGTCGATAATATAAAAGGGCCCTCTTTTATAAAAACTCGTGTATATCGAAGGCATGGTTTATTAAAGCATTCTTAAGTGCAAGTGAAAGCTCAAATATTTAAAGGGAAAAGGCATAAAATGCAGCAAAAGCAATAAAAACATTTATATATATTAACCCTAAAGAACAAGGGTGATATTGTTTGTTATCTAACCCCAAAAAAGACAAGGGCGGGCAAAAACAAGCCTTAATAAAAAAACCTTCCAAAAAGATGTTAAAATAAGGCAACATAGGGAAGTTTCAAGTAAAAGAGAAAAGCTAAAGAGCATCATCAACGGGAGAAGAGGGATCAACTTGGGGAGAAGAGGCCTGAACATCAGGTCCGCCAGGAACAAGTCCATCTCCATCATCTTTAGAACCTTCGTCTTCAGGTGTGGAAAAGCTTTGACGTTGCTGAGTTTGATCAATCTCTTCTTTAGCTCTAAAAATCTCAGCATCAAGGTCAAAACCATCCTGACTGGCTTCAGTTAAAGTCTCAAGGCAAGTGTTTAGAAAAGCCCAGCTTACATCCAGTGATAACTTATCCTCGAGGGTCTCACAGTCTCTCACCCACTGATCAATTTCGACTCTTAACTCTTCTTTTTCTGCTTCCGAGGCTTCATAAGCAGTCTTCAAAATGGCAAGAGAACATTCCAAGAACTGAATTCTATCTGTAGAGGTACGGAGATCTTCTTGAGCTCGGATAAGTGTTGGAACCAATTCACCTGCGTAAACCTCTTTTTCATTAAGGGAGTTCTTTCAAACAACTTATCTCTTCAGTAGCCTTGGAAAGTTGCTCAGCAAAAGAGGATTCCAGTCTATCTTTATCCTTCTCGACCTGACTGGAAGAAGCTTTTTCAAACGCTTACTCAATGGAAGTCGTTCTCATTTGTCGTTCTAAAGCACTTTTCTCTTCTGCAAGAACATCCTTCTCCAATTAAAGACCTTCGGATTGTTCTTTCTAATTGTCAGCCTCCGTACGCAATTCAATTATCTGTTTGGTCATCCCGAGAGACTCTTTTCATAAGCTCTGTACCAATCAGATTGATCTACAAAAAAAGAGGCAAGAGAAGAAGGGTTACGGATGTGGAAAGGAAAGGAAGGAAAATATAAGTAAACTTATACCTTCAGAAGAAATAACAATATCATTCATTAAAGTCAATGAACAATGGCCTTCCAATTTCTGCTTCTCCACGGGTCCTAGCAATGGTATTAGCCATATATCAGCTTGACCAGACTTCCCCAACAAATTTCCACTTTCAGGAACCTCAGCTACAACTTTTCTCATCCCCTCCTGCTGTTGGAAGGCTCAGCTTCTACGTGAGAAGTAGCAACGGGGGCAACAACTGGAGTAACACCAGGTAAAGACATAGGGGGGTTAATAGTAGATGACACTGAAGGGAATCAAGAGGCAATTCTTCAGAAACAGGCTCGAAACCTTCTTCACCCTCGAAGCCATGGGCAAACAACCCTTCAACAGGACTTGATGGGGGATTAACATCAGGGATTTCCAAAGGAATATTTTTTTGGCTCATCAACAAGTCTGAAAGGAATTGAACTCGAGGGTGGATCATGAGAAGTGGGGGTTTCATCGTCGGAGATCACACATCTCCTAACATCTGGTCTTCTCACCAAAGAACCCTCTTCAACTTCCTCTTCATTATCAGACCCACGAGCTTCAACATTTTTCCTCTTAGAGGAAGAAGCACTTAAAATTCGTTCTTGAGCAAGGCTTACAGAAAGCCTCGTTGATGGAACAGATGCGGGACTGATGCCACGAATGGAAAACCCTAGTAAAAAAGGGATGATGAAAAATTTACATGTGAACAAGTAAAAGAAGAAGAAGAACTACGAGAGTGAAGGGTACCGTGCGTCTTCACTTTCCAACCAAATTTTTGAGAAAGAAATTTCCATGATCTCTTGTCCATAGGAGCAGCAGTCAACATCTTTTCTACCAAGTATGGAAGTCAGGAATTTCTTCAAAGACTTCCATAGTTGGTGAAAAGATGGGTATATGATTACATGAAGGAATTTATGGTATAAAGAAAAAGAAGAAAACTTATGTGCAAAGTTCTATTTTTCTAGAAAAGGCATGTTCTCTTCACCCATTAACCCACTAGTGGGAGCAGCAACAAAACGGGCATACTAGCCACGGTCCCTGTCATCCTTGGGGCTAACTAACACTCTTTTACTTCTAGCCACAAGGAAAAATACTCCTTCACGAAACAACTTGGGGAGTTAAGGTGAAGTAAGTGATGAAAGGTAAAAGGAAGGAGACCAAATCCGACAAATAACAAAGGCATGTTATAGCCCTCCACACTATGGGACCAATCTGGCGAAGACACACATTAAAGTAGCGACAAAATTTAATGAAAGGGTTAAAACCTAAACTGAAAGGGTAGGTATAAACAAAAGAAAATCGGCATGGTAAGAAGTGATTCTTTGGTTAGCACCAGGGATTAAAATTGGAAAATCCAATTTCCTATAACATTCTCGTCGAACTAAAGAAAGAAGGTCAGGAGTGATTAAACTTGGATAAAGATCAGCAGGGTTAAGGGAAGCATAGAAGAAACTTGATTTCTCATGGTCTCACGATCAGATACAAAGATATTTCTTGAGTAACAATCTCAGCAACTGTAGGCTCGGGCACAGGTTCATTATGGTCTTTATTTCTAGAAGAAGATCTAGGGGTCAAAGGAGCACTAGGTTTGAAAGAAAATGTCCTTACATAACCACTTTGAGAAGAGGAACCACGAGTAGATAATGAACCAAGGCTACAAAGTCTACCATCTCTCCTACTTCTAGTAGGGGCAGTAGAGGGAGCAAGTTCGTCAACGATCACAACTTTGCGAGGTTCTAGTATTGATGAAGACATGTTTAACAAAGGAATTATAGAGAAAAGGTATCGCGAAGGACTAAGATAATGGATACAAAAGGAAGAAGGTTTCAAGAAATCAAAAAGTATGAAGTATTTATAAGGAGATACAATCGACGTTAAAAATTGTTCATTATGAAGCGTCATAATGGAACCGTCACTTCATGACTGACGAAGCCGCAAAAAACCCAAAACAACGTTGAAGAAACTGCAGATCCAATCATAAGAAGCCACGTGGCATGGTATTAAATGAATATGACATGTGTCGCATCGATTCTGAGGAAAGCATAATGATACTCGAGAAACGACGGCAAAGAGTTCCCGCCAAAAAAACTTACCACTTCCCTAATATTCAGTTGAGAATATTCAGAAAGTGGGGGGACTATCTGTATTGGTGGAAAAAAAGACATGACACGTGGATAATCAGCAAGCTGATGAGGCATGATACGTGGAACGTTGACATAAGAAATTAACAAGTGCAGGGAAAGGCACAGGAGAAACACCCACGAGATTATATTGAGGAAAGAACTGGACTTGACTGCTGTAAAGAGGAAAACAGGAGCGGAATGAATAAAGGTTGCAAAGATAGAAAGATACACGAACCAGAAGTAAATAAGGAAGGGAAATCGATGCGGTTACATGGAATCCCTAGTCATAAATGTTTTCGTTATTGTTACATGTTGTAACAGGCAATCAATACAATAAATCTCATTAATGAGCCCAAATTAAATAAGGGAATTGTTACAATGGTACGCTCCTATATAAGGGCTGGCATTTCATTTGTAAAGGGGCAACGATTATTATTGAAATCCATACTATTATTCTTTGCTTTATTCTCCGAGCTTTAAGCCTTAATTTTTTAGAGTGATTATTGGTTCATATCTTATTTTCTCAGTCAATTATTTTCATTTTTAGATCCATTTCTTCTAAAATCCTTGGGAAAGTGAAGTAAATCTTGGTTATCAGTAACGCGATTTCTTCTAGATATTGATTTTGACCGAGAATTCTATTTTTGGTTAAACAGCTAATGATTCTAGTTTTAGAAAATGTAATTGGATTTAACATCTTTTAACTCTTCGTCAAAGAATGAAAATAGAGTAAAATACAATTGATTATCCTTTTCTAAATTAAATGTGCATATTTTAGTATTTGTCATCGACATTGCTTGACTGTGACAGGTTTGTAAAGCTCTCTCCCATATATCGTAGGCTGTGTTCAAATTCCCCTTCTCTATCTAAAGAAAAATAGAACTTGTTTTCTTGTACATTTAGTTCGCACTGTACAAGCTCACCCACTAGGGAGCTTCTCCTATAAATTAGGAACCCCGCATTCCCATTTTCACCATAGCTCGACTAGGTTTAGTTATTGAGAGACGGACTAAAATTAACAAAAAACTTAGGAAAAGAAAATTGGAAGGAACTTGTAACAACCGTAGCCATTTCCAAACAATTTTTCTTCTTTTAGTTGCCTTCACTTCTTCTTCATTCATGGAGTCAGTTTCAGTGGCAAGGCCAGCCGCCGGAGAAACAAATACGGAGTTTATAAGAACATCATGCAAATCAACTACATATCCAAACCTCTGTTTCAGCTCATTATCAAGCCGTTCAACTGCCACTGGAGTTTCCCCTCAACTTCTTGCCCATGAATCCCTCACCGTCAGCCTCGAAACAGCGCAGTCTACATCCGCCACGATGGTTAAGTTGGCACACGGCCAAGGCATGATGCCAAGAGAGGTGCAGTCATTGAAATGAGAAAGGCTTTGGGGGAAATGAAGCAGCTGAGGGGCAAAGATTTTGACCTCAAAATGAATGATATTCAAACTTGGTTCAGTGCTGCCTTGACTGACGAGGACACCTTGTTTACCTCAAAAATGCGAGCAACAATTAAATTTGATTTGTGGTTTTAAAGATATGTGATTTAGTTCAATACCAATTAGTAATCAAGAAATATAAAGTAGGGATGGAAAAAGACAAGTGAATCAAACCAATAACACTTGACAGTGGTGACCTCGAGATGGTGACCTCGAGATGGCTAAGAGCAATAAAGTAAGAAAAGTAAAGTAAGAACAATAGAGCTTAAGGACAATGCTGATGAACAATAAGCGAAAAGGCAGAGAGTATATTTCTTTCTCAGTAAACAGATGGTCTTACAAATGATTAGGGTCGCCTTTTTATAATTGAGGAACCCTAAATAAAGAATATTTCTATTTACAGTAGGGAATATTCTTGTTACAGCTGTCTAACCGCCTAGTACGGAATTGTACGATCTTATTCCGGAATCTGCGCCATGATCTTAGGGACATGGCAGGAGTCTAGCTCGCTCTGGTACAAATCCATAACGGTACTATTTCGAGGTCGAGCACACTTGACCTCGGTATTCCTCGAACTCCTGCCTCCGGGCATTACACTCTGTCTTCGAGCTCGAGCCCGGTCCACCTGTTTCGAACTTGACTTCTCCTGGACTCGGACCTAGGGTGGAATCTCGATCTTCTACACCAAGGGCATATAATTTTGACCGTATACAGATAGTCCCCGTGTTTCTTATAATAAGATGATAAAAAACGATTTTCACCTCGACTTCCCCGAGCTTCTCATGATGATGCCACGCCCGTGATGTAGGTGCTTGAAATGACCGGAAATGTCACGTCGGCGCTCTTCCCTAAAATATCAAATGCATATCAGTGTTGGTCAGCCACTTGCGCCGCCTTTCTATATATAGGAGGCTATTCTGTTGAACAAAGAACTGTGCTTTTTTCATCTTTATCTACTTTTGATCTCTTCCCTTCTTTGCTTCCTTCTTTAATCATCTATTTCCATGGCTTGAACCTGTGAACACAAGGTCATATGGCAGCAACTTTACCAGTTATGCCAAGATTCCCTTTTTCAAAGCTTTGATTCGAAACAACGTGAGAAGGGCGCCGAATCCTTCTCGCATCAGAAGATATGTGAACTTTACACTGCTGCTCATCTCTCTTAACTTCAACCTAGTGTAGCACTTCATTCCTTTTGCTCTCCATGGAATGAGGTGTCACCACCGTCTACTAACTTTTGCATCCCACCCCGGAACAATGTCCCAAGGATAAATATTCTTGGATCGTTGCTCGTGCATCTTGCAACCCTTTTGATTTTTCTTGTGATGAAAGGCGAAGCTACATCTTCTGGTCTTCCCTTCTGGTCTTTTTCTTTTGCTTCTCTTTTCTAACGGATTATGGCCCAAAATTTCAACGGAATGCTCAATCCCCGTTGCTGGAAATATAGTTACATTCATCGAGGGTTTTTTCCCCTAAATCTCTTCGGGCGTACAGAAATTTTCAAAGATCAAAATGGGGTCCCCGAGGAGGAGGTTCCCGAAGATGACGCTCTCAAGGAAGTGGCCATAAAAGTAGATTAGGTTCTTGGCTTTTGTATCTTGCTTCTTTGTTCTTGTGTGAATACCCTTCGTAGATATTGTAGTTATATTTTGTAACCGTCTCTCGTAAATATAAAAGGATCTCTATGTCTCATTTTTGGCTCGTGTTGAATTTCATTCCATCTTCATCTGTGAAAAAATTCGATAGCATTACTTTGGTGATTGGCCCAAACACCAGACTCAAGACATGATAAACCCTTAGGTTTTTAATCGATTAATATAATACCCCTTAAGGTTCTTGTTAATCCTCGAGCCGAGCTCAAATCGATTTGATGCAAATTCAGAGCATTGGGATTCCCGAGCCCGGGTTAGATGAGAGAACGGTCTCGAATTTGAAATAAAGTTAGCCCTTAGGCTTTTTAGTAGTCGAGCTAGCTCTTGCTCGAACTCGAAATAGGTCAATAAAAAAATGATTAATCTTCGACGCCTCGATTTTGATGCCTATCTCGTGACATCAGCGGCTGTAGTGGCCGAAAGGTTACTTTTTGTGCAGTTCCCAAAGTTATTAATTGGAGGCGGCTGACGGTCGGCCTTTTGGCTTCCAAAGTACGGTTAAATGACCTCTATAATTGGATAAACTTCATAACTTTGCAAACTTTATTCTCATATTGTTCTCAAAGTTTCAATTTCTCGGAATTCCTCATTCTCTTCTATCTCTCTATCAACACTCTCCATTTTCTTTGAATTTCCGCATCGCAATGGCTAAAACCTCTAAACTAGTTCCCCAAAAGAAAAAGATTCTTCATCTTCTCGACCGACCAAGAGCAAACCAGTAGTGCCCCCTCGTATTTAGGAGTGCATCCCTCCACCATGTGAAATAATATCCGATTTCAAAATCGAGAAACCTGTGTTGACTCCAGGCCGATGCGAGCCCATGTCTCGATATGTTTGCTTGATAACCAAGCACGAGCTTGTGCAAGTAGAGGAGGACTACAAGTGGGAGAACAAAGAAGTAGTGATTCCTTCCTCCGAGGAGGACATCACTACATATAAAGTTGGGTACTTAAGCGTATACACCTACCCATTTACTCTGGGTCCTGCAATTCCGGCTCAGGGTCCCATGTAATCTAGTTATTCATGACTTTTGCCAAAGATACCGAGTGATGCTTGGATAGATCTACCCCTCATTCTAGCGAATCGTTTACTTGATTAGGTTCTTTTCGAGCTAGGTCGAGGGGATGTCTTTTACCCTCGGCCATCTGAGCAGACTGTACAGCCCTCGACTTTATCGCGGTGGCTTGATAAAACTGCAATGTCGATCCTTGAAATCTCTCTTGTGTAGTATTGACGAGGACAAAGATCGAGGGTGGATGAGCCAGTTAGTCCGAGTCAGGACCTCCGACCTGATTCCTGCTAATTGGATGTCGTTCCCCGAGGAGTGGAACACGAAACGTAAGCATATGGCAGGTTTATACCTTGCTTTATCTTCTTTTTCTCAGCTTTACCCTTTTCCTTGGTCTAACCCCTTTCCGATGGTGCAGCCACTGCTTGGTTTCCTGGTGGGGTCCCGGACCTCGAAGGCTGGGTTTGAAAGTTGGGTCCGAAAGCTGGCTTCCACTTCCTCTTATTCGGAGCGTTGCTGGCGAGATCTGGTCAAGGGTCGATGGGAGGCCAAAAACTATGGTGGGTTCTCTTGTTTGCTTTCTTGTACTTCTTTCATTGAATACTTATTTCGATTTTGTGTAGGTTTTGGAGACGTCGTTGGTATGCAGCCGGCCCCGGCTAAGGAAGAAGAGATTCCCAAGTCTTCTAAAGAAAGAAAAAGAAAAGGAGAGTTATCTGCAAATCCCTCGAAGCCTAAGAAGAGCGTGGCTTTAAGGGCCAAGGCTGATACGGCGGCCTTATCTCCGAAAACGGACCAACGCCTTCGGGATCAGGAGGAAGAAAAAGATGACGACTGCCTACTGGTAGCTTCTGAAAGAGGAAATGTCGGTGCTTCAAAGTCTGAACCGGTGATGGTTGATGTGGCTAATCCCAAAGCCGAAGAAATCTTCGAGGGGAGTTCAAACAGAGTCCCCGAGCCATCATGCAAAAAAAAGGTACCTCGCCTAGGGGCCATTTGGTGGGCGAGGTCGAACGGCCCGATCCCGAGCCTCTACAAATAAAAAGATAACACCCCGAGTGGATCACTTGGGGTAATCAATGTGGACGACTCACCGCCTGGCCCCGAGTTCTCCGAGGGACAAATTCGAGATGCTCAGAATATGAGGTCTTCGGAAGTGGAAGCGAGCCACGAAGGGGATGACATCTTTCGAGAATGCCTTGCAGGACTTGAAGATGGCCCCGACCCAGATGCTTCTTTCATTTTTGATGAGGCTCGTCGACTCTTCAAACAAGTGAGTTTTTCGTTTTTTATGCCTGCGTCTTTGTTTTTGTTGTTCTGAATCCATCTTTTCCCCCTTTTTCATGAAGACTGTGGTGCTCCATAAAAGGGAATTTTTCAAGTCTCGAATCGATCTTGCTCGATGTGAGGCTGAGCTTAAGAAGGTTTCGGAAAAGAGGGACAGTAAGAAAGAGGTAGAGATCAACGATCTTCGAGTTGAATTGACGCAGGCTTGCCAAGGACGGGCCGAGTTTGTTGAAAAGGTAGCATAGCCTTCGAGGGTTTGTTATGTACTTGTTTGTTTCGACGATTAATACTTTTAATTTTGCAGTTTCATCAGAAGGGCGAATTGGTGATACAGCTTCGGGAGGAGCTTAAGAGGAAGGAGGCCGAGACCTTGGGGTGGAGGCAAAGCATGGACAATCTCGCCTCTCAGAAAGAAACTCTTCGAGAAGAGCTGGTTTCACTCGAACGTCAGTTTCAAAGTGTGAAGGAGGAGAGCCTAGCTCGAGGCCGCGAAATCGAGGAGCTTAAAGCTAAATCCGCTGACGAGTTGGCCAAGGCCAAATCAGACGTTGAGGCAATTATGTCTTCGTACCGAGCCAATGCTGAAGCAGCTAATGCTCGGGCCAAGGAGATTTCCTCTATAGCAGAAGTTAAGTTATCAAGTGCACTTGACCATGCTAGGAAACAATCCCGGAGGGTAACCCTCGAGGAGGTACACGCTCGCGGCTTCGATCTCTCAGCCGATATCGAAAGGGCGAAGATTTTGGAAGAGGCCGCCGCTCTACTTTCTGATGAGGATGATTCTGCCAGTGGCTCCGAGAGTAGAGGAGATGAAGACGAAGTCCTCGAGGATGAGGCTCTCGAAGATTCAACTGCCGAAGATGTGACTCCGAAGTAGTTTTAGGTTTCCTTATTTTGTTTTTGTGCAAGTATCCTTTGTGTAAATATTCCTTGTAATCATCCTTTGGAAATACAAGAGGAACTTTTTATCCCATTCTTGACTTGTGCTGAATTTCATATTGTCTTTATTTATGGAAAACTTCGTTTGGATGATTGGTCCGAGAATTGGTTTGAGTTCGGTATATAATAAACCCTTAGATCTTTATCGATAGATATAATAATCTTCGAGCTAAGTTTAGATCGATCCAATGTAAGCTCGGGGTATCGTGACTCTTGAGTCCGGATTGAAATGAGAGCGGAGTCTCGAACTACAGGTTTTTGGCCCTTAATCCTTTCGAAGTTGGACCTAGGCTCTTTGAATTAGCCTTAGGAATTTTAAGTTAGCCCTTAGGCTTTTTATATTGGGCCAATTCGGCCTCTAGAATGGCTATGTAATTTTTCCCTCATTTCGGCTAAAAGACTTAGTGAAAGTTTAGTTATGCCATAGCATGTGTTTTTTGTACCCGTTGGGTTTTTCGAAGGTTTGACGTATCGAGACCTTGTTTATGTGCTGATAATCGAATATCTCTTGAGGTTTTATCGAGGGCTGATGTTATCGAAGCCTCTAAATTATTCAAGGGTTGAATTTATCGAAGCCCATTAAATTGTTCGAGGGCTGAATTTATCGAAGCCCATTATATTTTGCTTTTGCCGAGGGTAGCCTGATTTAACTGGTTTTTACAAAGTGTTTGAAGGCCTTTAATTTATGGCGAAAGTCGGACGTCTCCGAGCCGCATTATTTCGGTCGTAGCCTTTTATATGACCGTAGTCTTCAATATGGCCATAGCCTTTAATTTGGCCTTCGGGTGTGTCTCTTGGACTTGTTCCTCGATAACTTTTCGAACTTGTTAGAAAAGTTAGTCCCCGAGTATATTGGCCTTGGCCTTTGTTTTGGGGGGATGCCTCTTTGAGGTCTTATGAGTCTGAGTTTTTGGTGACTCGGATGCATTGACTACCAATGACAGGCCCCGAGTATTCGGGGGTGCTTTTATGATTTGGCTTTTGATCTGTTCCCCATAGGGTTATAACTGTAGAGCTCGTATAATAGTAGACTTCTTTGAGACGCAAAGTGTTTTTGATATAAATAGAATGTTTCTTTAGGTAATTCGATACATACGTACATGTTCTGTCGTCGAGGCTCGACTATTCTATATGGACACGGTTTATCTGACCGTTTGGCCCATTACAACGTTTTCCTATTGAGGTCCTCTTAGGCGTGAAGTGTTTTCCTTGAAAATACAATCTCTGAGGGTGATGCCCCCCAGTATTCAAGGTTGATGGAAAAGGAACCTTGAATACTGTTGAGTTCTCCTTATGTAGCACATAATTGTTGCCTCGTTAAAAACATTGCCGGTAAAACTAATTTGGGACAAAATTTGGGCTAAGGAAAAAAGAGTGCAACGCATGCTTTCAAACCTAAGGCCTTCGTGTAAAAAGGTGTGTCTTCGAGATCGCGCGCCTTTGAGAGCTTCCATCGTGCCGAGCTTGTAAGATCCTTTACCAATAAATCCGAGGGCTCGGTACGGTCTTATCTTGCTATCCGCGATCGTGATATCTTCGAAAGCCTTGATTTGGTCGGGGATGATTTTGATATCCCGATTTCACATCATGAAGCCAAGAAACTTACCCGAGCCGACTCCGAAGGCACATTTCTCTGGGTTATGCTTTGTGTTGCATTGTCTCGAAACTTTGAATGTTTCCTGCAAATGAATTAAGATAGTCCTCTGCGCACAGAGACTTAACCAGTCATATCATTAATATAGGCTTTCATTGTTTTACCTGTTTGTTCTTTGAACATCCTGTCAAACTGACGTTGGTACGTAGCTTCTCGGACTGAGGCCTCCCTTTTTGCTTCACTGGTTCAAACCTGGGATCAATGCTCAGCCTATGTGTGGTGACTTCCGGCGGAACCCCTGTCATATCCAAATAGGACCAAGCAATTCAATCCATATTATCAATAAGAAACTAAATGAGTTTTTTCCTAAGTTCGGGGGTTAATCCCTTTCCCAGGTGCACCTTTCTCATAAGCGGTTGACTTGGTAGTATCGGACTCCTCGGAAAAAACGAAGGTTCGAGGAGTAAGGAAGTTCTCTTCTTCACCTTCGGTTACCTGTTATTCCGATTCCGTTGAGGCTGGGGCTGTGATTGCTACTTAGCCGCATGCTTACCTTTGGAGCTCAATTTCTCTGAGGCCATGGGTTCTGCTATCGGCACCACTTACTCGATTGCAAATATCTCTTTTGCAGCATGTTGTTCTCCGTGGTCTGTTTTCACTCCTTTCTCTGTCTGGAATTTCATCATCTGGTGGAAAGTAGAAGGCACTGCCCTCATGTTGTGTATCCATGGTCTCCCAGGGAGTGCGTTATACCTTATGTCGCCTTTGATGACATGGAACCTGGCGTCCTGTATGGTCCCAGCTACGTTTACTGACAAGATAATCTTTCCCTTTGTTGTTTCACTTGCCATGTTGAAGCCATTTAGCACTCGAGATGCAGGCACAATCTGATCTTGCAGGCCGAGTTGTTCCACGACCCTTAATCTAATTATGTTCGCCGAGCTACCTGGATCCACTAAAACACGTTTAACTTGAATTTTATTTAAAAGGATAGAGATTACCAGGGCGTCGTTATGAGGCTGAGATATGTCTTCTGCTTCCTCGTCGCAGAATGACAGGACGTCCTCGGGCACATAGCTCTGAGTCCGTTTCTCTTTTGTGATTGATACTTTGGTGCGCTTGAACATAGGTCGTTGAGGGACATCGACTCCGCCAATGATCATGTGGATTACATGTTGTGGTTATTCTTGCTCATTTTTCCTTGCGTCTCTCTCCGTGAAGTGATTCTTAGCCCGATCACTTAGAAACTCTCGAAGGTGGCCCTCGTTGAACAGCCGAGCCACCTCTTCCCTTAGGTGCCGGCAATTTTCTTTCCTATGGCTATGTGTACCTTGATATTTGCACATCAAGTTTGGGTTTCTTTGAGAAGGATCGATTTGTATAGGCCTGGGCCGCTTGGTGTCTTTGATTTTCCAATAGCCGACAAAATTCCTGATGCGTCCACGCTAAAGTTGTACTCCGATGACCGACGAGCCTCCACGGGATCGGTATGCTTGTCAAATTCGTTTTTATTTACGAGTCCCTGAGAACTTTGACCCCGATCATTTTTCCGATCATTTCGAGGGGCATTTCGACCCGAACCGTGGTTTCTTCGATCGATATACGGTTGCTACCTTTCCCCGATCGGTCTCGATTCCCTGTTCGCATCCCTCTGGGGCTTGGCTACAAGCCTGTTAGGATGAACTGAACCCGAGGGGTCTCCCAATTGGTCGTCCTCGACCCTGATCTTTGAATGGTAATAGTTGTTCACATCTGACCACGTCACAACTGGATACTCGATCAAGTTCTGCTTTAGTTGTCGAGAAGAAATCGAGCTTCACTCATTCAAACCCTGCATGAAGGCCTGTACTGCCCAGTCGTCAGAGACCGGCGGCAGTTCCATTCTTTCCATCTGAAACCTGGACACGAATTCCCTCAACATCTCGTCGTCCCTTTGTTTTATTTTGAAGACATCTGACTTTCTTGTGGCCACCTTTATAGCCCTGGCGTGGGCTTTAACGAAGGCATCTGCTAACATAGCAAATGAATCAATAGAGTTAAGAGCTAAGTTGTGATACCAAATCGTTGCTCCTTTTGAGAGTGTTTCCCCAAACTTTTTCAACAACACTGACTCGATTTCATCATCATTCAAATCATTTCCTTTGATTCCGCAAGTGTACGAAGTGATATGCTCGTTGGGGTCGGTTGTTCTGTTATACTTGGGTATATCGGGCATGCGGAAGTTCTTGGGGATGGACTTCGGAGCTGCGTCTGAGGGAATGATTTTTGTATGAACTTCTTAGCATCTAAACCTTTCAAAACTGGAGGTGCACCCGGTATCTGGTCTACACGGGAGTTATAAGTCTCCACCTTCTTATCGTTATCCTCAATTTTCTTTTCTCCGGACACGATCCTTTTAGTGAGCTCTTCCAGCACTTTCATAATAGTGGGCTCAGTCCCGAGTCATTTCCATTTGGCCCTTCGGGCGTTGGTTCAGCGCGTCGGTTGTTCTCGTGTTCAGCTACACTCGGGGTCTTGTATTGACTTTGAAGTTGAGCGATGGCGATTTGCTGAGCCTACAACATCTCAAATATCACCTGGAGGCTGACTCCCCCATCTCCTGCTCGTGGTGTTCCTTGGTCCCCTGGTCGAACGTCCCTGCACACACTCCCTTCGGGATCTGTGCCTAGGCTGGTGTTGATAGCAATATGGGAACCAACATCAACTGGTTCCATGTTTGGCACTTCCCTAGGGTTTACCAGTGGTACACCGACCCCTACATTGTTGTTTTCTCCAAGACCCTCATTGTCATGAACAGGTGCATCTTGTGTGCTAGACATGTTTAAGCCTGAGAATCGAAAAATCTTGACATGAAAAAGTGTAAAGATAACGTGCGTAACGAGAATCAGTAAAGAAATAATCACAATTATCTTTAGCCCTACGGTGGGCGCCAAACTGTTTACCTCGAAAATGCGAGTAACAATTAAATTTGATTTGTGATTTTAAAGATATGTGATTTAGTTCAATACCAACTAGTAATCAAGAAATATGAAGTAGGGATCGTCACACCTCCTTTTTTACACACCTACCCCGAAGGATAAATGTATAAGGGAGTTTTTCCAATTTAAGTGACATTATTCGAAATGGGATTGTTTATTTATTTTTAGAGTCGCCACTTGGGATAGGATTGGCTTCTGGTGTCCCAAGTCACCGGTTTAACTTAAATCCCAAATCGAGGAAAATTGTCGACTTCCCAATTGGAGTTTGCGAACCAAAATCTGAATAAGGAATTCTGTTGACCCGAGGGAAGGTGTTAGGCACCCCTGGATCCCGTGGTTCTAGCACAGTCGCTTAAATTATTATAAATGGCTTAAATCTGATTTTTATATATGTTCCAACCTATAATGCAATTTTAAGACTATTTACCGCTTTTAGTTAACTTTTTAAAGAAAGTGAACGTCTTTTAAAAAACGTGTTTTTGGATCACGTCACATGAAATGCACTCGGATCCTCGACACATTCTTATTCAACGTTTTTGGATTTGGATTTGGGTTGCATGAAATGCACACCCGTGTTTAAGAAGGTAAAAATTATTAAAAGCGCGCCTAAAGCGACTAGCGGGTTATTATCTTTGCGGAGGGCCGTGAAATCCGCTAAACGGCACGCCCCGAATTCTAAGTATTTTTATATAAGCATTTAATGAGGGCCCTACTGTAAAATTAACATGAAGAAAAATTAATCAAATGAGAAGAAACCCTACTGACTTAAAACGAACAATCAAAAACTTAAACTAGACCTAGAGCACTGGACAAGAGCTATGCCTAAACTAATGACAAAATTAAAAGAACAAACTCATGTTATCGATTAATCATGAAACCAAAACAATCATGGAAGAGAAATTAATTCAGAACAACAAGAAAAATTAGGAAACTCACTGATTTTTGTCTTTGATTTGGGCGGACCTCGAATTTGATTTTCAATTAATGTTATGCGTTTATTTTGTCGAAATAAAACCTATAACATTAATTAAAAATTATCCGAATTCTTGAAATTCCAAAACAGGTTAAACTATGAAAACCCTAGATCTAAAATTGAAGGCGTTTTGTTTGGATTTCAAGAATTCCAGTTTGGGCTTTGGGAAGAGAGAGGTTAGGGGAATATAGGGTGTGAATTTGGTTGAACTTGGAAGAGTTGAGGTTTTGGCCGGATTTTCGATCTAATATTCGAGGAGATTGGTTATGATTTGAGGGAGATGGTTTTGGGGGTTGGAAAGAGGAGAGGGAGAGGATTCAGGGGTGTAATTTTGGGCGGATTTGGAGCATCGCCGCCGGCGGAAGTGATTTCCGGCCGGCGGCGGACGGCGGAGACACGGTGGGGACGGTGGTGACAGGGGTGGACGATGATGAGTACGAGGAAGATGGAGGATTGTCTCTAAAATTATTGAGGGTTTATTACACTTTTATGTAATTTTCTTTGATGGATCTGGACCGTTTGATCATGGGGAATGGACGGACAGGATCGATTGACGCCAAAACGACGTCGTTTTGCAATGGGGGGGCTGGACCGGATCAGGATTTTAGGTTTGGGCCATTTTGAACGGGTTTTCGGGATTTTTGGTTTGGGCTGATGCATATTTGGCCCAAAACTAGGTGGTCTGATATTTTTTCGTTTATTTTCTTCTCAATTACTCTTTTTCTTTTATTTAAACTCCAATCAATTTCATTTCATTTCTTTTGATTTTTGTTTTTTTGTGTTAAAAGTAAAATTAAAACTAACAAAAACCTGGATTAAACTAAAATTAAACTAATTAATTTTCCTAAAACTAACTAAATCCCAATATAAATGGAAAACTAAACAAAAAATGTGAAATGACTATTTTTGTTATTTTTCTCTTATTTTAATAATATTAAGTAACTAGTAAATTAAAAATATAAAGTCGAATTCTAAATGCAAATGCACTATTTTTGTACCTTTTTCTATGAATTATGGCAACTAAAAATGCACACAAAAATGCAAACAAGGCACAAAATCATGCAATTAATTCCTAAAAAATTCAAATTAAATAAAGAAAAAGTTCTAATTCTAAGGAATTTTATAGGAGTAATTTAAGCGTGGCAAAAATCACGTGCTCACAGCTGCCCCTTTTTGCTCGAAGACACGAAGGATTTTCGGGTAAAGATAAATGAGCACCATGAAGGATTTTTGCCTGCTCAGCACTCCATGAGAAGCATTTTGAAAACCGTCTGACCGTACCCTGCTTCAAAGGTTGCCTACATATCCTTGGCTATAAAGGAATCAGGTCAGTGTAGTTCTGGAAGGTTTGGTAGCTGGGACTACCAGGAGCTGTGAATTTCACTGCTGTTGCTGCTGCTAACTCTAGATCATGAACCGGATAATTCTTCTCATGGATCTTCAACTGACTCGAAGCATAAGAAATGACTCTGCCATCCTGCATACACCAAGCCCAGATACGGGAAGCATCACAATAAACTGTGTAAGGCCCTGAACCCATGGGCAAAACCAACACCGGTGCCGGGGTCAGAGCTGTCTTGAGCTTCTGAAAGCTCTCCTCACACTCGTCTGACCACCTGAACTGGGCACCCTTCTGGGTCAACCTGGTCATCGGGGCTGCTATAGATGAAAACCCCTCCACGAACCGACGATAATAACCTGCTAACCCCAAGAAACTCCGAATCTCAGTCGCTGATGCTGGTCGAGGCCAGTTCTTGACTGCCTCAATCTTCTTCGGGTCCACCTGAATACCCTCTACTGATACAACATGACCCAGAAATGCACCCGAACTCAACCAGAACTCGCACTTCAAGAACTTAGCATACAACTGACTATCCTTCAGAGTCTGAAGAACCATTCTGAGGTGCTGCTCGTGCTCCTCCCGGCTGCGGGAGTACACCAGAATATCATCAATAAAGACTATCACGAACAAATCTAGATAAGGCCTGAACACTCGGTTCATCAACTCTATAAATGCTGCTGGGGCATTGGTCAACCCAAATGACATGACTAAAAATTCATAGTTCCCATACCGAGTGCGGAATGCTATCTTAGGGACATCAGACGCCCCATATCCTCAACTAATGGTAGCCAAATCTCAAGTCTATCTTTGAAAACACCTTGCTCCCTGAAGCTGGTCAATCAAATCATCAATCCTTGGCAGTGGATACTTGTTCTTTATCGTCACTTTGTTCAATTGCCGGTAATCAATACACGTCCGCATCGAACCATCCTTCTTCTTCACAAATGAAACCAGCGCACCCCAAGGAGAAACACTAGGCCTGATAAAACCCTTCTTTAGTAAATCCTGCAACTGGTCCTTTAACTCCTTCAACTCTGGCGGGGCCATGCGATACGGCGGAATAGAAATGGGCATGCGTGCCCGGAGCTAGATCAATATAGAAATCGATATCCCTGTCGGGCGGCATACCCGGCAGGTCTGAAGGGAACATCCAGAACTCACGAACCACGGGCACAGAATCGATAAAGGAAATCTCAGTACATAGAATCACGAACATACGCAAAGTAGACCAAACACCCTTTCTCGGCCATACGCCGAGCCTTCACATACGATATAGCACTGCGGGTAGAATGACCCGATACGGCGTAAACTAAGACCGAAGCTTCTCTACTACAAGCCAGAACAGTACCTGCACCTCCACCTCTCGCATCTCTACCTCCACCTCTAATACCTTTACCTCCACCTCTCGCATCTCTACATTTACCTCTAATACCTTTATCTCCACAAAGCCTTCGAAGACGTAGCTGATCTATCACTGGTCTGAGTTGCTGCTCAGCTGAAGAAGCGGTACATGACCTCGCCATTAGCGAAAGAACAGAGTAGAAATTCAATCAGCATTTGAGAAACCAAATCGCACGACAAGAAGGAACAATGAGAGGTTTTCCTAACTCAGTAGCCCCTGGGGAGCGAGTACAGACGTCTCCGTACCGACCCCTCAGACTCTACTAAGTTTTTCCGTGAGTTGTGAGACCTATGTAACCTAGTGCTCTGATACCAACTTGTCACGACCCGGATTTCCCACCATCAGAGCCGTGATGGCGCCTACTCGTGGTAGCTAGGCAAGCCAACTTATTTACCTTTTCATCAATAAACAATTATCTTTACAGTTTGTAACATCAATATAGAACATGAAATTTACTAAGAATAATAGCGGAAGTCTGATTTATAAATCTGAATCAAAACGCGGAACAGTTAATAATAGCCTCTACCCAAGATTTGGTGTCACATCACTCACGAACCACTAAGAATATACTAAATACAAAGGTCTGAAAGAAACATAGAAGCTATCTGTCTCGAGACAAGGAGGCAACAGTCTAAAAGAGAACATAAAGAAGAGACGCCGGGCCTGCGGACGCCTGCAAGGCTACCTCGGTCTCGTGATAATGAAAGCCTGCTCCCGTACTAATGTTGCTGCTGCTCCTCAGAACCTGGACCTCTGCAAAAATGCACAAAAGCGTAGCATCAGCACAACCGACCCCATGTGCTGGTAAGTGTCTAGACTGGACACCACATAAACCGGTGCAGTTATAAATATATAGCGAAAATCGAATACAAAGCAATTAAGAATATGGGAGGGGGAAACATGCTATGGGGAGATACAATATTAACAGTAACCCAGGGTAATAAACTAAAGCAACTTAGATCCACCATAAACAAGGAATCAATACTCAATATAAACACAGGGCATCAAATAACTGTTGCGGCGTGCAACCCGACCCATATCATTTATCATGTATCATTGTTGCGGCGCGCTTGACCACCACAGCTATAACCAACCTATTACCACACTTGACCACTTCAACTATATCTAACCGACTACCACACCCAACCACCCCATCTATAACTATAGTCATCATACGACACAAGGAAACATTAACCTAAGCGACCCTAGTATCCGTTAAGAACACAATGTAGAGGAATCACAACCCAACAATAGCCCGCCAAGAGGGCAACATAATGATCTCTCCTCTTTCTCATTTTTACTTCACAATTCTTTTCAGAACTCGAGCAGATGCTCCAGAGGTTCAATTATCACTTATACTTTCGCAATTCGTTCTACAACTGGAGCCGACGCTCCTCAATGAATCAAGTCATTTCATATACGTTCAATATTCGTATCGCATTTCGAGCCAATGCTCCTAGGAATCAAATTATCATATCACCATTCACATGTTATTCACAACATATAGAAATACTCCAATAAACATGAAATTCACAATCAGTTCATGATAATCACATTATAAGGACTCACGGTCATGCTAGACACTAATGTATAGGTACTCGTCACCATGCCTATACATCGTACTCGATCACATAGCAATTAGCAACAAGACTCAACTCCTATTCCCTCAAGCTAGGGTTAAACCAAACACTTACCTCAAAGCCTTGAAATCTACTTAATCCTCAACTATCGCTTTACCTCGCGGTTCCACCTCCAATTCGCTCGAATCTAATCAAAAATTGTTCAATTACTTTAATAAACATTATATGAATCAATTTGAATGCATATTTCCCAAGTTTTTCCCAAAAATTCCAAAAATGCCCCCGGGCCCACGTGGTCAAAACCCGAGGTTCGAACCAAAACCCGGTTACCCATTCCCCCACGAGTTCATATCTATGTTTTGTTTTGAAATCGGACCTCAAATGGAGGTCCAAATCCCCAATTTTAAGAAAGCCTAAGTTCTACCCAAAATTCCCATTTTCACCCATGGAAATCCTTGATTTTAAGATGAAAACATGTCTAACGATGTTAAAGATTGAAGAAGTTAAGTAAAAATTGACTTACAAATGATTTGGAGAAGATAGGTTTCTTGGAAAATCGCCTATGGAGTTTGGGTTTTGAAAGAATGAAGAAAAGAGGGTTAAAATTCGTCTAAGTATGAAAAATTGGAGGTCTCAGATGTGGGAAATGCGAACATGGGTTCGCAATTGCGAACCCAGCAGGCTTGGGAATTGCGAAAATGGTTTGGGAATTGCGAACATGGGAATTGCGAAGAAAGTTTGGGAAATGCAAACAGGCTTGGGAATTGCGAAAATGGTTTGGGAATTGCGAACATGGGAATTGCGAAGATAGTTTGGAAATGCGAACAGGCTTGGGAATTGTGAAAATTGGGAAATGCGAACCTGGGAATTGCGAAGAAAGTTTGGGAAATGCGAACAATCCTGGTAATTGCGAAATATGTTTGGGAAATGCGAAACCTGCAGACCTGCAATTCCTTAAGTCCAAAATTTCACCCCGTGGCCTATCCAAATCTCACCCGAGCCCTCGGGGCTCCAAACCAAACATGTACAACCTCAAAAACATCCTACGGACTTATCCGTGCGATCAAATCGCCAAAATAACATCAAAATCATTTAATCAAGCCCCAAATTCATCATTTTTCATTATAACTTCATAAACTTCAAACTTTAGATATTTGGGTCCGAAACACGTCAAATGACGTCCGATTTCGACCAAATTTTACAGAAAGCGCTTAAAACATATTTAAGACTTGTACCGGGCGTCGGGACCATAATACGAGCCCGATACCACAGTCTTTTAATCAATTTTCATTTCCAATTTCCTTAATAATTTTAGAAAAATAATTTCACAGAAAAATTCTTTCCTCGGGCTCTAGACCTCGGAATTTGACTCGGGCACATGCCCGAGTCCCATATTTTTCTACGGACCATCCGGGACCGTCCAATCTCGGGTCCGGGTCCGTTTGCCAAAAATGTTGACCAAAGTCAACTTTAATCATGTTAATATCAAAATTCTTTAAATTTTTCTCAGAATTCACAAATTTCAACATAAAAATTTTTCGGCTACGCGCCCGGACTGCGCACGCAAATTGAGGCAAGTAAAAATGAGGTTTTCAAGGCCTTGAAAGCACGGAACCAGTGAGGAAACAGGTGATGACCCTTTGGGTCGTCACATCCTCCACCTCTAAAACAACCGTTCGTCCTCGAACGGACAAAAGAAAGAAGTACCTGAGTTGGGAAACAGATGTGGATAACGGCTCCGCATGTCAGACTGGGACTCCCAGGTCGAGGCCTCAGGGGGCTGACCTCTCCACTGAACACGAACAGAGGGAAAACTCCTAGATCTCAACTGACGATCCTGCCGGTCTAGAATAGCTACCGGCTCATCCTCATATGACAGATCCTTGTCCAACTGGACCGTGCTGAAGTCTAACACATGGGTAGGATCGCCGTGATACCTTCGAAGCATAGACACATGAAAAACTGGATGCACGGCTGATAAGCTAGGTGGCAATGCAAGTCTATAAGCCACCTCTCCTACTCGATCAAGAATCTCAAACGGGCCAATGTACCTAGGGCAAAGCTTGCCCTTCTTTCCGAACCTCATCACGCCCTTCATAGGCGACACCCGGAGCAATACCCGCTCACCAACCATAAAATCTACATCTCGGACCTTACGGTCTGCATAACTCTTCTGCCTAGACTAAGCTGAACGAAGCCTCTCCTGAATGATCTTGACCTTATCTAAGGCCTCCTGAACTAAGTTTGTACCCAATAATCGAGCCTCTCCCGGCTCGAACCATCCAATAGGAGACCGACACTGCCTACCATATAAGGCCTCATAAGAAGCCATCTGGATGCTCGACTGGTAGCCATTGTTGTAGGCGAACTCTGCTAAAGGCAAAAACTGGTCCCACGAGCCTCCAAAATCTGAATAGTCCGCTCGGACTGACCGTCCGTCTGAGGATGGAATGCTGTGCTCAACTGAACCTGGTTGCCCAACTCTTACTGAACTGCTCTCCAGAAGCGCGAGGTAGACTGCGTACCCCGGTCCGAAATGATGGATACCGGCACACCATGAAGGCGGACAATCTCCCGGATATAAATCTCGGCTAACCTCTCGGATGAATAGGAGACTGCCACTGGAATGAAATGCGCTGACTTGGTCAGCCTATCAACAATGACCCAAATCGCATCAAACTTCTTCCGAGTCAATGGAAGTCCAGTAACGAAATCCATGGTAATCCTCTCCCACTTCCACTCGGGGAGCTCAATCCTCTGAAACAAAACATCGGGCCTCTGATGTTTATACTTGACCTGCTGACAGTTCAAACACCGAGCCACATACGCAACAATATCCTTCTTCATCCTACGCCACCAATAATGCTGCCGCAAGTCCTGATACATCTTCGCGGCGCCCGGGTGAATAGAATACCGAGAACTATGGGCCTCCGCTAAGATCAACTCTCGAATCCCATCAACATTGGGCACACAAAATCGCCCCTGCAATCTTAAAACACCATCATCATCTAAGGTCACCTTCGTGGCACCCCCACGCTGCACCGTGTCTCTCAGGACACACAAATGTGGATCATCAAACTGTCGATCGCGGATACACTCCAATAGAGAAGAACGAGCGACCGTGCAAGCTAACACTCTGCTAGGCTCAGAAATATCTAATCTCACCAATCGATTGGCCAAAGCCTGAACATCTAAAGCAAGCGGTCTCTGGCTGGCCGGGATATAAGCAAGACTACCCATGCTGGCTGACTTCCTACTCAACGCATCGGCCATCACATTGGCCTTACCCGGGTGATACAAGATAGTAACATCATAATCTTTCAACAACTCCAACCACTTCCTCTGCCTCACATTCAACTCCTTCTGCTTGAACAGGTACTGAAGGCTCTTGTGATCCGTGTACACCTCACACGTCACGCCATATAGATAATGCCTCCAAATCTTCAAAGCATGAACAATAGCTGCCAACTGTAGATCATGAACCGGATAATTCTTCTCGTGGATCTTCAACCGCCTCGAAGCATAAGAAATGACTCTGCCATCCTGCATCACTACTGCACCAAGCCCAGATACGGGAAGCATCACAATAAACTGTGTAAGGCCCTGAACCCGTGGGCAAAACCAACACCGGTGCCGTGGTCAGAGCTGTCTTGAGCTTTTGAAAGCTCTCCTCACACTCGTCTGACCACCTGAACTGGGCACCCTTCTGGGTCAACCTGGTCATCGGGGCTGCTATAGATGAAAACCCCTCCACGAACCGACGATAATAACCTGCTAACCCCAAGAAAATCCGAATCTCAGTCGCTGATGCTGGTCGAGGCCAGTTCTTGACTGCCTCAATCTTCTTCGGGTCCACCTGAATACCCTCTACTGATACAACATGGCCCAGAAATGCAACTGAACCCAACCAGAATTCACACTTCGAGAACTTAGCATATAACTGACTATCCCTCAGAGTCTGTAGAACCACTCTAAGGTGCTGCTCGTGCTCCTCCTGGCTGTGGGAATGTATCAATATATCATCAATGAACACTATCACGAATGAATCCAAATAAGGCATGAACACCCGGTTCACCAAGTCCATGAAAGCTGCTGGGGCATTTGTCAACCCGAATGACATAACTAAGAGCTCATAATGCCCATACCAAGTGCGGAAAGCTGTCTTAGGGACATCGGATGCCCTAATCCTCAACTGATAGTAACCAGATCGCAAGTCAATCTTGGAAAATACCCTGGCACCCTGAAGCTGGTCGAACAAATCATCAATCCTCGGCAGTGGATACTTATTCTTGACCGTTACCTTGTTCAATTGCCGGTAATCAATACACATTCTCATCGATCCGTCCTTCTTCTTGACAAACAACACCGGCGCACTCCAAGGCGAAACACTGGGTCTAATGAAACCCTACTCAAGCAAGTCTTGCAACTGCTCCTTCAACTCTTTCAACTCAGGCGGGGCCATACGATACGGCGGGATAGAAATGGGCTGAGTGCCCGGAGCCAAATCAATGCAGAAGTCAATATTCCTGTCGGGTGGCATGCCCGGCAGATCTGAAGGGAACATCCAGAACTCACGAACAACGGGCACAAAATCGATAAAGGAAACCTCAACACTAGAATCACGAACATACGCCAAGTAGACCAAACACCCTTTCTCGGCCATACGCCGAGCCTTCACATACGATATAATACTGCAGGTAGAATGACCAGGAGTCTCTCTCCACTCTAAACGAGGCAAACTCGGTAAAGCTAAGGTCACAGTCTTGGCATGGCAGTCCAAGGTAGCGTGATAAGGTGATGACCAGATACGGCGCAAAATAAAACCTAAGCTTCTCTACCACAAACCAGAACAGTACCTGCATCTCCACCTCTAATACATTTACCTCCACCTCTCGCATCTCTACCTCCACCTCTAATACCTTTACCTCCACAAAGCCTCCGAAGACGTAGCTGATCTATTGCCAGTCCGCTGCTGCTCGGCTGAAGAAGCGGTATATGACCTTGCCATTCACGAAAGGACAAGAGTGGAGGTTTCAATTTAGCATTGAGAGAACAAAATCGCACGACAGGGAAGAATAGAAGTGAAACTTTTCCTAACTCTGTAGCCTCTGGGGGATAAATACAGACGTCTCCGTACCGATCCCTCAGACTCTACTGAGTTTGTCCGTGAGTTGTGAGACCTATGTAACCTAGTGCTCTGATACCAACTTGTCACGACCCGGATTTCCCACCATCGGAGTCGTGATGGCGCCTACTCGTGGTAGCTAGGCAAGCCAACTTATTTACCTTTTCATCAATAAACAATTATCTTAACAGTTTGTAGCATCAATAAGAACATGAAATCTACTAAGAACTGTAGCGGAAGTCTAATTTATAAGTCTGAATCAAAACGCGGAATAGTCAACAATAGCCTCTACCCAAGATTTGGTGTCACATTACTCACGAACTGCTACGAATTTACTAAATACAAAGGTCTGAAAGAAACATATAAGCTGTCTGTCTCGAAAACAATGAGGCAACAATCTAAAGAGAACATAAGGAAGAGATGCCGGACCTGCGGACGCCTGCAAGGCTACCTCAGTCTCGTATAAATGAAATCCTGCTCCTGTACTACTGCTGCTGCTGCTCCTCAAAACCTGGACCTGTGCAAAAATGCACAAAAGCGTAGCATCAGCACAACCGACCCCATGTGCTGGTAAGTGTCTAGCCTAACCCCGGCGAAGTAGTGACGAGGCTAGACTGGATACCACATAAACCTGTGCAGTTATAAATATATAGCGAAAATCGAATACAAAACAATTAACAATATGGGAGGGGGAAACATGCTATGGGGAGATACAATATTAACAGTAACCCAGGGTAATAAACTAAAGCAACTTAGATCCACCATAAACAAGGAATCAATACTCAATATAAACACAGGGCATCAAATAACTGTTGCGGCGTGCAACCCGCTCCATAATTACCATTGTTGCGGCGTGCAACCCGCTCCACAAATACCACTGTTGCAGCGTGCAACCCGACCCATATCATTTATCATGTATCTTTGTTGCGGCGCGCAACCCGACCCTCACATATTATTGTTGCGGCGTGCAACCCGACCCTTACATATTATTGTTGCGGCGTGCAACCCGATCCTCAATATCATTGTTGCGGCGTGCAACCCGCTCTACCAAGATCATATTTCCTCATCCAAACCACAGTCACAAATACGGGGCAAGAGAGTAAATAAACAATAAAGAAAATCCCGGCAAGGGAATACACATGACAAACAACTTAATAATCTCAGTATCCCGGCAAGGGAGAGAAAAAAACCAACAACAGAATCAACAAAACGTCCGGCAAGGGAATAACCAGTAACTCTTTCCCTTTCTTTCTTTTCTTACTCCACGATATCACTGGAGCCCACGCTCCAAGAAATTCTTATCTCATATTCCGTCACAAACAACAATATAACGACATCCCAGTGAGGGAACAAAACATTATCTCAAATATCCCGGCAAGGGAATTACTATACCCACATTAGTTCCAACATCTAACCACCACATTAGTTCCAACATCTAACCACCACAGCTATAACCAACCTATTACCACACTTGACCACTTCAGCTATACCTAACCGACTACCACACCCAACCACCCCATCTATAACTATAGTCATCATACGACACAAGGAAACATTAACCTAAGCGACCCTAGTATCCGTTAAGAACACAGTGCAGAGGAATCATAACCCAACAATTGCCCGCCAAGAGGGCAACATAATGATCTCTCCTCTTTCTCACTTTTACTTCACAATTCTTTTCACAACTCGAGCAGATGCTCCAGAGGTTTAATTATCACTTATACTTTCGCAATTCGTTCTACAACTGGAGCCGATGCTCCTCAATGAATCTAGTCATTTCATATACTTTCAATATTCGTATCACAGTTCGAGCCAATGCTCCTAGAAATCAAATTGTCATATCACCATTCACATGTTATTCACAACATATAGAAATACTCCAATAAACATGAAATTCACAATCAGTTCATGATAATCACATTATAAGGACTCACGATCATGCTAGACACTAATGTATAGATACTCGTCACCATGCCTATACATCGTACTCGATCACATAGCAATTAGCAACAAGACTCAACTCCTGTTCCCTCAAGCTAGGGTTAAACCAAACACTTACCTCAAAGCCTTGAAATCCACTTAATCCTCAACTATCGCTTTACCTCGCGGGTTCCACCTCCAATTCGCTCGAATCTAATCACAAATTGTTCAATTACTTTAATAAACACTATATGAATCAATTTGAATGCATAAAAATGATTTTCCCAAGTTTTTCCCAAGAATTCCAAAAATGCCCCCGGGCCCACGTGGTCAAAACCCGAGGTTCGAACCAAAACCCGATTACCTATTCCCCCATGAGTTCATATCTATGTTTTGTTTTGAAATCGGACCTCAAATGGAGGTCCAAATCCCCAATTTTAAGAAAACCTAAGTTCTACCCAAAATCTCCATTTTCACCCATAGAAATCCTTGATTTTAAGATGAAAACATGTCTAATGATGTTAAGGATTGAAGAAGTTAAGTAAAAATTGACTTACAAATGATTTGGAGACGATAGGTTTCTTGGAAAATCGCATATGGAGTTTGGGTTTTGAAAGAATGAAGAAAAGAGGGTTAAAATTCGTCTAAGTATGAAAAATTGGAGGTCTCAGATGTGGGAAATGCGAACATGGGTTCGCAATTGCGAACCCAGCAGGCTTGGGAATTGCGAAAATGGTTTGGGAATTGCGAACATGGGAATTGCGAAGAAAGTTTGGGAAATGCGAACAGGCTTTGCGAAAATGGTTTGGGAATTGCGAACATGGGAATTGCGAAGAAAGTTTGGGAAATGCGAACAGGCTTGGGAATTGCGAAAATGGTTTGGGAATTGCGAACATGGGAATTGCGAAGAAAGTTTGGGAAATGCGAACAGGCTTGGGAATTGCAAAACATGTTTGGGAAATGCGAACCTGGGAATTGCGAAGAAAGTTTGGGAAATGCGAACAATCCTGGTAGTTACGAAAAATGTTTGGGAAATGCGAAACCTGCAAACCTGCAATTCCTTAAGTCCAATATTTCACCCCGTGGCCTATCCAAAACTCACCCGAGCCCTCGGGGCTCCAAACCAAACATGTACACAACCTCAAAAATATCTTACGGACTTATCCGTGCGATCAAATCGCCAAAATAACATCAAAATAATTAAATCAAGCCCCAAATTCATCATTTTTCATTATAACTTCATAAACTTCAAACTTTAGATATTTGGGTCCGAAACACGTCAAATGACGTCCGATTTTGACCAAATTTTACAGAAAGCGCTTAACACATATTTAAGACTTGTACCGGGTGTCGGAACCATAATACGAGCCCGATACCACAGTCTTTTAATCAATTTTTATTTCCAATTTCCTTAATAATTTCAGAAAAACAATTTCACAGAAAAATTCTTTCCTCGGGCTCTAGACCTCGGAATTCGACTCCGGGCATATGCCCGAGTCCCATATTTTTCTACGGACCTTCCGGGACCGTCCAATCTCGGGTCCGGGTCCGTTTGCCAAAAATGTTGACCAAAGTCAACTTTAATCATGTTAATATCAAAATTCTTCAAATTTTTCTCAGAATTCACAAATTTCAACATAAAAACTTTTCGGCTACACGCCCGGACTGCGCACGCAAATCGAGGCAAGTAAAAATAAGGTTTTCAAGGCCTCGGAAGCACGGAACGAGTGAGGAAACAGGTGATGACCCTTTGGGTCGTCACATGACTACAATCAGATTTTGAGCAATCCGCACCCTTGCTTGCTTCACTTTTGAGTTCATTTCTTTTTGTCCTTTTCTTCTTTTCTTGACTCTGGATTGAGACTCATTCCATTAGTCATCTCTCACCTTGCGTCTTGAGGTCGACCTGCTTAAGATACCAAAACAAACAAACAAACGAAATTTTCTGCCCCAGTTTTCACTAGGAAAATTTCGTGAGTTAGTTGTGACACATATCTAAGCGATCAAATCAGGATTGTGTATCCTTATGAATGGATCCAAGTTATGACCGGGTTATGCCAAAAAAAGAAAAAGGGTCTCGGGTTATGCCGGGACGGAAAGAAGAAAGATCCTCGGGTTTTGCCGGGATTTGAAAAGAAAAAGCTCCTTGGGTTATGCCAGGGAGATCCTCGGTTTTTTTGGCCTGGATTTGAAAAGAAAAAGCTCCTTGGGTTATGCCAGGGAGATCCTCGATTTTTTGGCAGGGATTTGAAAAGAAAAATCTCCCTGGGTTATGCCAGGGAGATCCTCGGTTTTTTGGCTGGGATTTGAAAAGAAAAAGCTCCTTGGGTTATGCCAGGGAGATCCTCGATTTTTTGGCCGGGATTGGGAAAGAAAAAGCTCCTTGGGTTATGCCAGGGATCAAATCAGGATTGTGTATCCTTATGAATGAATCCAAGTTATGATCGGGTTATGCCGGAAAAAGAAAAAGGGTCTCGGGTTATGCCGGGACGGAAAGAAGAAAGATCCTCGGGTTTTGCCGGGATTTGGAAAGAAAAAGCTCATTGGGTTATGCCAGGGAGATCCTCGGTTTTTTGGCCGGGATTTGGAAAGAAAAAGCTCCTTGGGTTATGCTAGGGAGATCCTCGGTTTTTTGGCCGGGATTTGGAAAGAAAAAGCTCCTTGGGTTATGCCAGGGAGATCCTCGGTTTTTTGGCCGGGATTAGGACAAAAAAAGCTCCTTGGGTTATGCCAGGGAGATCCTCGGTTTTTTGGCCGGGATTTGAAAAGAAAAAGTTCCTTGCTAACATGATTTGTTTCTCTTTTGGGGTTTTCATTTTCATTTCTTTTCTTCTTCTTTTTATATTTTACTTTTTATTTTCTTCTTCTCTTTATATTTTACTTTTTATTTAGCAAGCGCATGAAAGAATTTAGGGGGAGAAACTTCCTTTTTGGTCGTTTTCCTGCTGCAAAGCTGTTTCAGTGCTTGCGCATTTCATTTCTTTTTGGGTTGCACCTGCTTCTTGCACGGTTGCTCTGAATAAGACCTGTTTTCAACAAAGAACAATTTGTTATTTTGAAACGGTGGTTGGTTTTGTGGCCTTGATCATCCCAATCGCTTGATCCCAGCCCTATTTCCGTTGAAAAGTTTGTTGTTTGTTGGCCTTGAGGGTGAATCTCTTTTCAAACCGACCGGGTTCAAACTCTCAGGGTTTCATTATGACTCGCCCGGGTGGGCTCTGGCCTTTTCACGTTATTCTGCCCTTGCCTTTGATTTTCTTTCTTTTCCAATGTCTTTGCTTCGAAAGCATCAACGACTATGGTCAGTCGGGATTGGACTGACGCACTCGCTGAGGCTGAGCCTTGTCTTTGACTCTTGCCAGGCGAAGCCCTGTGAAACCGGTCCTGCCACCTTTTCTTTGTAATAGTCCCGGAATCAGAGTTAAACCGAAAGGGATTCAAGAAAGAAGTATACAAAAGGCAAGCAGATGAGTTTAAAAGAGAAGCGTCCCGGTTTTCGGGGGGGGGGGTAGGGGGGGGTACAAGGCTTAGCTGGGATGTCTGCTGACTTCGAAATGAACNAAAAAGCTTCTTGGGTTATGCCAGGGAGATCCTCGGTTTTTTGGCCGGGATTTGGAAAGAAAAAGCTCCTTGGGTTATGCCAGGGAGATCCTCGGTTTTTTGGCCGGGATTTGGAAAGAAAAAGCTCCTTGGGTTATGCCAGGGAGATCCTCGATTTTTGGCCGGGATTAGGACAAAAAAAGCTCCTTGGGTTATGCCAGGGAGATCCTCGGTTTTTTGGCCGGGATTTGAAAAGAAAAAGTTCCTTGCTAACATGATTTGTTTCTCTTTTGGGGTTTTCATTTTCATTTCTTTTCTTCTTCTTTTTATATTTTACTTTTTATTTAGCAAGCGCATGAAAGAATTTAGGGGGGGGGGGGGGACTTCCTTTTGGTCGTTTTCCTCCTGCAAAGCTGTTTCAGGGCTTGCACATTTCACTTCTTTTCGGGTTGCACCTGCTTCTTGCACGGTTGCTCTGAATAAGACCTATTTTCAACAAAGAACAATTTGTTAGTTTGAAACGGTGGTTGGTCTTGTGGCCTTGATCATCCTAATTGCTTGACCCCGGCCCCTTTTCCATTGAGAACTTTGCTGCTTGTTAGCCTTGAGGGTGAATCTCTTTTCAAACCGACCGGGTTCAACTCTCAGGATTTCATTATGACTCGCCCGTGTGGGCTCTGGCCTTTTCACTTTATTCTGCCCTTGCCTTTGATTTTCTTTCTTTTCCAATGTCTTTGCTTCGAAAGCATCAACCACTATGGTCTGTCGGGATTGGCCTGACGCACTCGCTGAGGCTGGGTATTTTCTTTGTCTTTTGCCAGGCGAAGCCCTATAAAAACAGTCCTGCCACCTTTTCTTTGTAACAGTCCCGAAATCAGAGTTAAACCGAAAGGGATTCAAAGAAGAAGTATGAAAAGGACAAGTATACGAGTTTAAAGAGAAGTGTCCCTTTCGGGGGAAAAGAAGGACTTATCTGGGGGTGCATGCTGGCTTCAAATGGACATGACATGCTTCTTGGACTGGATGCCCGACCCACACAAACTTTCCAGCTTCTCATGAACCCATTGATCCGTATTTCAAAACCAGGGAACCTTGCCAGGACTCTTTTAGTGATGAGATGTCTTCTTTTCGGCCGACATCGCCCTTTGCGGGTTTTCGCTAATCGACCTCTCTCATTTCTCTTCTCACCGTCGCCTGATAGTGCTCTTTACGAGTTTTCACCAAACGGACTCTCTCATTTTCAAATTCTCTACTCACCGTCGCCTTATGGTGCCTGAGGGTTTTCACCGATAAGACTCTCTCATTTTATTTCTCTCAATTTGGACTTTATCAGATCCCAACAATGTTGTTTTTCGATTCCCACGCCTTTCCCAATTGATCAAAAGGACTTGGACAAGGTTTTGGGTAAAAAGGTACTATGTCTAGGCCTAGACATAGTACCTTTTTATTGCATCTGTATTAGCTGCTGCTTCGGGATCATTTCCTTCAATGTCTCCCAGATACACTGCTCCTCTTGGCAGTATTTTCGGATGATGTGTGTTCCCTTCCAATTAAGAGCAAGTTTTCCTTTTGCTTCTTGGTGATGAGGAAGAATGCGTCATAACACCAGTTGTCCTATTTCAAGATTCCTGGGTCGCACTTTCTAGTTGTAAGCATGGGCCATTCTTTGTTGGTACAACTGCCCGGATGTTCCCTGAGTACAGCACACTCTTTTGTTGTAATGTACGGACCTTTCCAATCCGCGAACCAATTTTCCTTCAATTGTTCCAATTCTTTGTTTTATTTCCTCAAGGTTACCTTCTTTGCATTTTGACTTTTGATTCATTATTTCGAAATCTGACAGCGTTTCGGGATCTAGGCATGAAGTCCGCAAGCATGTCATGTTATTTAAAGCTGCATTATTAGAACTAAAGAGAAGAAAATGAAGGAGAAAAATAGCAAAATCAGAAAGAAAAATGAACGAAGAAGTTTTGATTTCATTTTTTGGAATTTTGAAGATAACAGGATTCACATTCGGGAATTTAAAGACAAGAAACTACAGGAAACATCCGAGTTACACCCTGAAATAACTCGGGATGCAGAAAAAGTGGCAGGGCTAGTTTACCGGGACTCCCGCCTGATCGGGAATGGCGTAGCCTTTCAGTTTTGAAGCTTGGAGCTTGATCCCATGTATAGCACCTCAGCAATGCTAGCCTTCTCCCGGCTGGACCATGTGGGTTTCATAGAGCATTTTCCTCATTGCCCCACGTAGTTCCTCAATGTCTTCAGCCATGGAAACCTTATCATCTTCCTCTTTAATGTACTTAGGCTTGACAAAAGTTTCATACAAATGTACCACCTCATAATCGGCCATTTTCATTTTTTGAAAGAACACTTCTGCTTCCTCAGCACTCACAGGCTTCTTAGGCGGGAAACGCCTTCTGGTGGCATTGTTTACCTCCTCTACATTTGAATATTTCTCAACAGGGGGATTTTCTAGCAGCTCACCCAAGATCTCTTTACCCTTGTACGCAACCACCGTCTGATGATGATTCCCTGCTACCGCAGCTGGGCTCGTCATAGGCTTCTGTGGTACGCGTCCAATAACCACTGGCTCATTCAGTCGAGGTGGTTTGATTGTCCCCCGTACCACATAGGCTTGCTTGGGTACGTACATTTCTGTTCTTTTTTTTCAAATCAGCTTTCTTTTCCGGTTCTGTCTTAGTGATTTTACTCTTCTTTTCCCCTTTCTCTTGCTTCGGGGCCATCTTAAGCTTTCTTTCTACATCGGCGATAACAATTATAGCTTTTAAGGCTGGATCGAATTCTCTGTCCTCACAGATCATCCCAATTATTGGCCCGTTGTTGTGGGTTGGCAGTGGATTATTGGTCACATTTGGGATATCCTCATCCCTCAGCACTATTTTTCCTTGCTCTATTAAGTTTTCCACCGCTTGTTTAAGGGTCCAACAATCATTTGTATGATGACCTTCTACCCCGGAATGGTATGCACACCTGACACCAGCTCTGTAGGCAGGCGATGCCGAGTTTTGTCTGTTTGGAGGTATGGGCTGCAGCAAATTCATTTGAACAAGCTCGGGAACAGACTGGAATAGGGTTCACCGATTGGTGTAAAGTTTGGTCTCCTTGGTGGTTCTCGAGGACGGAAGTTATTCTGCGGAGGTCGAGGATTATAGTGGTTCTGGTGGGGAGGCTGATTTCCTGGGAACGGAGGTTGATTTCTATTGGCATGTGGCTGCGGCCGGGCAAAGGGTTGAGCGTTCATGACCGCGTAAGGTGGAGGAACATAAGCCATGTCATGATGAGGGTAGTAATATTGAGGGGTTCTGTCCGAAAACATGGGTCTGGGAGCGCGATGTCTCCTTGCTCCTGAGGCTGCCATAACCGTTTCTTCTTTCTTATTACCTTTGGCCATTCCTCCAGACCCGGCTTGGATGGCTTGGGAGGTTGCTCTGATGGCCGACTGGCTCAAGATTCTGCCCGTTTTCAGACCATTTTCTACCATTTCCCCGATTTTAATCGCCTCTGCAAAAGGTTTGCCCATGGCCGATATCATGTTCTGGAAGTAATCTGCTTCCTGGGCCTGGAGGAAGACAGTGACCATTTCTACCTCATCCATGGGAGGTTTCACCCTCGATGCCTGTTCGCGCCACTTAATAGCATATCCCCTGAAACTTTTCGAGGGCTTCTTCTTCAAATTTGCCAAGGAGTTCCTGTCTGGCGCGATGTTGATATTGTATTGAAACTGCCTTACAAAATCTCTGGCAAGATCGTCCCAAATGTGCCATCGGGAGACATCCTGGTCTATGTACCACTCTGAGGCAATGCCTACTAAGCTTTCTCCGAAGTACGCCATCAACAGCTCTTCTTTTCCGCCGGCACCGCGCAGTTGATTGCAATACTTTTTCAGGTGAGCAATGGGATCGCCGTGCCATCATACTTTTCGAACTTTGGCATTTTAAACCCTATGGGCAAGTGCACGTGAGGGAACATGCACAGATCAGTATAGGAAACACTCTTCTGCCCGCTTAAACCTTGCATGTTCTTCAGATTCTGCTCAAGGCTCCTCATTCTTTTTGCTATCTCATCCTGTTCAGGAGCTTTGGGAGTTTTATCTTGCCCTGGTGTAAGCTCAAATGGCCGTGGCTGAGGGTAAGTGTATGTGGGATATTGAGGAGGATCTGCTTCAAAGATGGGATTTTGGGAAGTGAAGGCCGATGGATCAAAAGTGGGCCTTGGAATTGAAGGTTGTGTGGTGGCGGAGCAGTAAAAATATTGTGAGTTGCTCCTGATGTGAACACCTAGGGGCGTACCTCAGAAGGTGTTCCTACGAAGTGAGCAGACGGGGTATTCAGGTGACTGATGGGGATGTTAGAAGTACCCCCGGTTCTCGGGAACAATTCAGGAAAGCCAGGGATAGCACTTGGAGGCTCCCTGCCATTAGTCCATGCGTCCCACATCTCCATCATTCGGAGACGTAATATCCGATTTTCTTCAGTTGTGGCAGACTTGGAGGTCGGGATCCCTGAGATGGGGCTGTCTTCGGTGATGAGAACTGGTGGCAAAGTCATTTCAGACGACATTTCTGTACTTCCTTTTGATCTGGTAAATATCGATGCGATGCCAGTTTACCAAAAACCAACCACCGTTTCTAAAAACCTAAGCTGGAAATTTGACAGCAACCACGGTTAGTTTGAGCCAAGTAACAGATAGGTAACCGCACCTTGGGGTGTGATGCACCTATACAGTTAAATGAGTGTCTACATGTTTGCCACGGTTGCATGCGTCATCCCGGCTTTTCTTTTCTTATTTCTCTTCTTTTGATTTCCACTCTTTGTTTTTCTTGCTTTTTCTTTCTCTTTCTATTTTTCTCTCATTTTTCTTTTCCCTCTGTTCTTCATCTCCTGCTTTTCCCTTTTCTTTTGCCATGGATTTTCTCTCGATTCCTTATTTTCTCTTTCTGCGTTTCTTTCTCTCTTGTTTTTCTTTTATTTCCTTCCTTCGTACTTCTTTTTTTCCTTTCTTTTTCTTAGGGTTACGGTCGAATCCTATGGAGGTTGCCTACGTATCATGACCCCGCATGAATCAGACCAAGCGTAGTTCTTGCAAATAAGGTAAATAAGCTAACTCTCTTTTTTTTCGGAATTTTGAAAGAAATGCTTTAAAAGAAAAAAGGGAAATATGTATTTTTTGATTTTTGATTTTGATTTTTCTTTTGAATTTTTGAAAGAAAGACTTCTAAACATTTCTTTTCTTTTTATTGGAACTTTGGGAATTTTTAGAAGTAAAAAAGAAATATTTTTTATTTATTTTTTTATTTTTTTATTTTTTTATTTTGAAAATTGCCTCTTAATTTCGGAAAAGGGACGTTTAGAAAAATGTTTTGGATTTTTGAGCAAAAATATATTCGGACTCAATTTTCAAAATTTGTATTTTTTTTATTTTTTTTTTTAGTTATGAAAGAAAGACATCTCGGGAGTATTTTAATGATTTATTTTGACCTAACAGGAAAAGTGGCCCTAAAAGGAAAAGTGGCTATTTTTTCAAAAATTTTATTTAAGCAAAACAAAGACTCGGTTTTGTAGATACGACCTTTCAACACTTCTGGGAGGAAGATTTTTAAGGCTGTGCCCGCAAACCATTTAAAATGACTCAGGGTGGCTGTTCTTGCAAAAACAGCCTTCCAGCGTCCTTTTTGGGGACAATCGGCTTATTTTAAAATAAGAATGGCATCACCCGACTTATTTGACAAAAATTAAAATTTTGGTATTTTTTGGCTATTTTTGCAAAAGGATGGTTGGACTCGATGAGGGTTGCCTACGTATCTCACATCCGGTGAGAATCAAACCAGCGTAGTTCGGTAAGATCGCGAATAGAGTAAATAAACTCTTTCTTTTCTTTTCTTTTCTTTTCTTTTTTTTTTGTTTACTTTTCTAAAACTCAGACCATGAAAGCTTTAAGGCAAAAGATAAATATTTTTGATTTTTTGATTTTTTTTTTTGGAATTTTCTAAAAAAATGCTTTAAAAGAAGAAAGGGAAGTTTTTTTTTTTTTGGATTTTTGATTTTGACTTTGATTTTATTTTTGAAAGAATTCTCTTTTTCTAAAGAAAAAAGAAAATATTTTTGGATTTTGGATGTAACCTCTTAATTTCGAAGAGGGACTTTTAAGCAAATATTTTGAATTTCTGAGCTTTCGTTTAATTACAAAAGTACTTCTAAAGAAAAGCAAAAATATTTTTTGGACTTCAATTTTTCAAATTTTTTTTTGTTGACATTTATGAAAGAAATACATCTAAGGAGTATTTTTTTGGATTTTTGTTTCTGATTTTTTTTTTTGGATTCTTTTTTTTGGGAAAAATACTTCAAAATGAGAAACCCATATTTTGGATTTTGATTTTTATTGATTTTTCCTTTTTTATTCGTATGAAAGACATTAGAAAGAAGGAAACCATTTTTGAGTTTAAAAAACTTCTCTTTCTTTTTTGCTTTTTTTTTTTTGAATTTTGAATTTTCTATGGAAAGATTTCAAAAAAAAGGAACTAAAGGAAAATATTTTTGGATTTTTTGAAAATTGGGGTCGGAACCGATGAGGTTTGCCTACGTATCTCACATCCGGTGAGAATCAGACCCGCGTAGTTCGGTCAGATTGCCAAAACCAAATATATTTCTGAAACAACAATCTTTTCATTTTTCAAAAATTCGGCAGCATTTCGGTACTATTTGGGCATTGGTTTTTCAAAACACATGGTTACCCTCACTTAGTCCCAACATTGCTATTTTTCTCAATTTTCTCTTATTATATACAAGCCGGTCAACATGCAAAGCCGAGCAAATAAATGCGCAAGTAGCACGTAAGATGCATCAGGATGGTCATTTCAATTCAGGTCACCTGTCCTAGACGGACCCAACCCCTGTGTTGAGTCCTCTAAGTCAAATGCACATGATGCAAACAAACCTCCTACTAGGGATCCGGCATGAGTTTTTGTTCTTCTAGGTTTAACCCTAGGTTTATTGGTCTAGACCTGGTTTACCCGAGCGGACAACTCGAGCCGAGGGGGAGGCAGCGTACCGGGGATACAGAAGCTCCGCCGGCTTAGCAACTTATCCAAACCTCGTTCTAAATAGGGAAAGACTCTAAACAGAAGAGAAGCTACACGAAGTGCACCCTTCTCCATGATGTAGAAGACTCAGAAAGAGGAAGGGATTCGTAACAGTTTATATACAATTCAACAAATAATAAAGCGGTAAAACATTTAGCACATATAGCATGGAACATGTAGAAAAATCAGATAAAGCCAAATATAAAAATTATGCTAAGCTCGAATTCTTGAACCCTGAATCGAAATTCTGGGTTCGTATCCCCAGCAGAGTCGCCAGAGCTGTCACACCTCCTTTTTTACACACCTACCCCGAAGGATAAATGTATAAGGGAGTTTTTCAAATTTATGCGACATTATTCGAAATGGGATTGTTTATTTATTTTAAGAGTCGCCACTTGGGATAGGATTGGCTTCTGGTGTCCCAAGTCACCGGTTTAACTTAAATCCCAAATCAAGGAAAATTGTCGACTTCCCAATTGGAGTCTGCGAACCAGAAATTCTGAATAAGGAATTCTCTTGACCCGAGGGAAGGTGTTAGGCACCCCCGGATCCGGTGGTTCTAGCACTGTCACTTAAATTATTATAAATGGCTAAAATCTGATATTTATATATGTTCCAACCTATAATGCAATTTTAAGATTATTTACCGCTTTTAGTTAACTTTTTAAAGAAAGTGAACGTCGTTTAAAAACGTGTTTTTGGATCACGTCACATGAAATGCACCCGGATCCTCGACACATTCTTATTCAACGTTTTTGGATTTGGATTTGGGTTGCATGAAATGCACACCCGTGTTTAAGAAGGTAAAATTATTAAGCGCCTAAAGCGACTAGCGGGTTATTATCTTTGCGGAGGGCCGTGAAATTCGCTAAACGGCACGCCCCGAATTCTAAGTATTTTTATATAAGCATTTAATGAGGGCCCTGCAATTTATGTGTTTTGTTTGGCGAGGCTCATCTCATTTTTATTTAAAGGTCAACCTAAAGCAAACTATGATTTTTCTATTTATTTTGTCTCTAAAAGGCCTAATTAATTCACATTTATAAATTCGAGCCTCGAGTTCAAGTCTGAATTCAAACAAAAGGGATAACCCTCTTAATTTGAACCCGCTACCTAACTCGAAAACCTAAGTTCACATTGTAAACTAATTCCCATATTCCTAATATAATTTTTGAAGGATTTTTGAATTCTAACAATTTTTGGGCTCGGAAAGTTTAGCCCGGCCCAGTAAAATTCATTTAACTCAAGCCTGTAGCGTGAAGCCCAAACCATACAATTCAAGATCCAACTCCTATCTAATTAGTGGTGGAATTCTTAGTGTTAACTGAGTGTGGATTTAATTCACACGGATACGAGTTCACATCTGGACCAACCAAACAATGGGAACGAAATTAACAGCTCATTTGAGGACTCTATATTGTGCTAGGGATCTGATTTTTGTTTACATTAATGATATGCCAAAACAAGGATGAAAACTTTATTGCAACCGCTCTTACAATTAGGAACAAACAGTCCAGGTCTAAAATCTGCTTAATTATTAACCACAAATGAAAATCTTACAATCAGCCAATGCCAATAGTTAACCTAATTACTAAACACTATTGTTTTAAGCTAATTAATAGTCCAACACGAATTAACAGTCCCTAAACAATCCGAATCAATTTTTTTAACATTCCTAATTATACAATCCATGTAATTAAGCAGTCTTAACTATTATGCCCAGTCCAAAATAGTTCTATTACAATAACTACATATCTATCCCACAAATCATGATAAAATTACTGAAGCAAACTGGAAAAACACAACAAACGTTTCATATTTTTCAACTGGAAATCTACATAGTGATGAATCTCAGAACATGTACCTTGAATCAAAGGGCAACAAGAAGGAAATAATGTCAGCAATGGTGCAGCAAATCACAGCAACAAGATCAGCAGTAACACAGCTCACACAAGGCCAATTTTTTAACCCAGATCAGGCCACAATACCCAGGGAGAAATGACAGAAGAGTACAGCAACAAAATGACCCAACATCACACTGATTTTCACTCAAATTTGGTTGAAGTTGAACCAAGAATACTCAGATCACTTCAACACTTCAATGTCTAACCCAAGGATGAAAATTAAAGCCTAGAACACAAAAATCAGCCTAGAGAATTCAATTGAAACAATGTTTTTTGGAGTTTTCTGCTGTATTTTTTGCTAGTTTTTGGTTTTTTCTTTGGAAGGGATGAAGATCTGAAGAAGTTCTAATTATATAATTCAGATTTTTGAATTTCTTAGAATTTGAAACTCAAATTTGAAGATCAGATCTGCAGAGAATGGATTTTGGGAAAATTATAAGCTGGGAAGGTTTTTTATGAATTTTCAAGGGTGTAAAAACCTTTGGGAATTTTTCAGATTGTTAAAACTTTAGGAATTTTTCAGAGGGTGTCCACTTGTAATCCAAGGCACTAGACATGCCTTTTATAGGTAGAAAAAGGGGCAGAAGGTTCTGGAAGTTTTCACTCATTTTCCCCCTATTTTTCTTTCAGAATTTAATTATTAATCCCTAAATTTGTGGCTTGTTGCCCAAGTTACTGCATTAAGAATGCAGAAACTTACACTAAGACCCCTTTCTAGAAGGACCTAGGATATTCTAGCTTTGTTTTCTACCTATGGTATACCTATACTACCCTCACTTCTATTCTAAAATTACTGATCCTTAACAAACCAGCCCATTTTAGATGCCCAAACTACCCCTGACTACCCCTGAAATTACTAACCCTGGTTAACTAACCCAAACCCTCTTACCTTGGTTAGTAACTATAGTTAATTACTCCAAAGAAACTGAAAAGTTCAGCTAAGTCCATACACATCCTAAAATTGAACAAATTACTCAAACCAACTAATCAAAACCTGGAGATTAAATCTAACTGAACTATTAATCCAAACTAGATTTATTTACTAAACCAATAAGCAATTCAAATGAAATTGAACTAAGGTCAAATTATCAGTAACAATCATGAAATACTCAATCGAGACCAAGCACAAAAGCAAACCAACAGAAAATCAAAACAGAACAAAACTAAACCAAGATAAAAGACTAAAACAAAACAACATCAATTAACATGAAGAAAAATTAATCAAATGAGAAAAAACCCTACTGACTTAAAACGAACAATCAAAAACTTAAACTAGACCTAAAGCACTGGACAAGAGCTATGCCTAAACTAATGACAAAATTAAAAGAACAAACTCATGTTGTCGATTAATTATGAAACCAAAACAATCATGGAAGAGAAATTAATTCAGAACAACAAGAAAAATTAGGAAACTCACTGATTTTCGTCTTTGATTTGGGCGGACCTCGAATTTGATTTTCAATTAATGTTATACGTTTATTTTGTCCAAATAAAACCTATAACATTAATTAAAAATTATCCGAATTCTTGAAATTCCAAAACAGGTTAAACTTTGAAAACCCTAGATCTAAAATTGAAGGGGTTTCGTTTGGATTTGAAGAATTCCAGTTTGGGCTTTGGGAAGAGAGAGGTTAGGGGAATATAGGGTGTGAATTTGGTTGAACTTGGAAGAGTTGAGGTTTTGGCCGGATTTTCGATCTAATATTCGAGGAGATGGTTTTGGGGGTTGGAAAGAGGAGAGGGAGAGGATTTAGGGGTGTAATTTTGGGCGGATTTGGAGCATCGCCGCCGGCGGAAGCGATTTCCGGCCGGCGGCTGACGGCGGAGACACGGTGGAGACGGTGGTGACAGGGGTGGACGACGGTGAGTACGAGGAAGATGGAGGGTTGTCTCTAAAATTATTGAGGGTTTATTACATTTTTATGTAATTTTCTTGGATGGATCTGGACCGTTTGATCATGGGGAATGGACGGGCAGGATCGATTGACGCCAAAACGGCGTCGTTTTGCAATGGGTGGGCTGGACCGGATCAGGATTTTGGGTTTGGGCCATTTTGAACGGGTTTTGGGGATTTTTGGTTTGGGCTGATGCATATTTGGCCCAAAACTAGGTGGCCTGATATCTTTTCTTTTATTTTCTTCTCAATTACTTTTTTTCTTTTATTTAAACTCCAATCAATTTCATTTCATTTCTTTTGATTTTTGTTTTTTTGTGTTAAAAGCAAAATTAAAACTAACAAAAACCTGGATTAAACTAAAATTAAACTAATTAATTTTCCTAAAACTAACTAAATCCCAATTTAAAAGGAAAACTAAACAAAAAATGTAAAATGACTACTTTTGTTATTTTTCTCTTATTTTAATAATATTAATTAACTAGTAAACTAAAAATATAAAATCGAATTCTAAATGCAAATGCACTATTTTTGTACCTTTTTTATGAATTATGGCAACTAAAAATGCACACAAAAATGCAAACAAGGCACAAAATCATGCAATTAATTCCTAAAAATTCAAATAATAAAGAAAAGTTCTAATTCTAAGGAATTTTATAGGAGTAATTTAAGCGTGGCAAAAATCACGTGCTCACAGGGATGAAAAAAGACAAGTGAATCAAACCAATAACACTTGACAGTGGTGAGCTCGAGATGGCTAAGAGCAATAAAGTAAGAACAATAGAGCTCAAGGACAATGCTGATGAACAATAAGCGAAATGGCAGAGAGTATATTCCTTTCTCAGTAAACAGATTGTCTTACAAATGATTGGGGTCGCCTTTTTATAATTGAGGAACCTAAATGAGGAATATTTCTATTTACAGTAGGGAATATTCTTGTTACAGCTGTCTAACCGCCTAGTACGGAATTGTACGATCTTATTCCAGAATTTGCGCCATGATCTTAGGGAAGTGGCAGGAATCTAGCTCGCTCTGGTACAAATTCATAACGGTACTATTTCGAGGTCGAGCACACTTGACCTCGGTATTCCTCGAACTCCTGCCTCCGGGTATTATACTCTGTCTTCGAGCTCGAGCCTGGTCCACCGGTTTCGAACTTGACTTCTCCCGGACTCGGACCTAGGACGGAACCTCAATCTTCTACACCGGGGGCATATGATTTTGACTGTATACACACCTGCACCGAGGGGTTTGCCTGAAAAGTTATGAACGGGAAAGTTAAGAGAGTAGTAAGGGGAAGGATTCTGGAAGTTGCGCATATGACGAGCAATGCCTTGGCTTTGATCAACAGCCTTGCCGCTCTTCACGGCTAAAGCAAAAAGGCAATTACACATGTACACTCCTATATAGTGTTATTTCTCGTCTTTCTCAAAGTGTACTTAGTTCTTCCTTTGTTGATCCCTAAAGTTACCAGGGCCGTCAGCTTTAGGTGATTTTATTATTTAAGTCCGTTCCATATGCATTTATAGAAAAGGTAATTTTAGTGCATGATACACGGCACAACACAGTAGTATAATCTTAAGGGGTCGTTTGGTAGGGTGCATAAGAATAATGTTGAATATGATGTATTAGTAATGCTGGTATTAGTTATGCTTGCATTAGTTATGCTGGTATTAGTTATGCTGACATATTTTTTATTCATTGTTTGGTTTGATGTATTAAAGTATTGCACAATTCTAAAAAGAATTGTTTGTTAGTAAAATACCCTCAAAAACGAGTCCACACTCTAACTTTTAAAAGAAACATATGTTGAGAAATAATTTATATGAAAAAATTTAAAAAATTAATTTTAATTTGTTCTACCTATATTGTAAATAAAACTAAATAATTTATTTAATAAAAAGTAAAATAATAGCTAAGTATTTATTTATTTACTTAGGATATAATTTATTTCTTCTACTATTTGAATTTATTTTGTAACTTGTCATTAATATACTAACTAAGCATATTTTAATCTAAAGCAATAAATTTTAGTAAGGTAACAATTTTAGTTCTTTCTACTAAGCTAATGCATGCATTAAAACCCATTGCATTGCTAATACCATTGTTTTCTATGCATTAGTTATGCATAGGCTAATACCAAATAGGATGTATAACTAATGCTTGCATAACTAATGGATAGGTTCAAAATGTCTACCAAACAATATATTATTAATACACAAAGCTAATGCATGCATTAATACACAAAGCTAATGCATGCATTAGCTTATCTAATGCATCCTACCAAACGACCCCTAAAAGTATTAATGGCGATAATTCGTCGATCATTCTTAGTTGCAACAGTACTAGTGAGTAAGATCGATCAATTCAAAAAAATGATTTGAAGTGCAAATGTGGCAATAGAGTGATTAGGACTGCGTCCACAATCCGACTAAAGACATCTCAAGAGTTATGAAAAAGAAAAAACCCCGACCAAAGCGAGTATATGACTTTAGGTTTGGGGGGTAGTTTTCCAGTTTTCACAAACATTATTAAATTCTTCTTCTTAGTGTTTCGAAGAAAAATAATTCAAAACAAGTTTCCAACTTTTTAAAGCAAAGACCAGCTTAAGATTTGATGACTATTCTACTACAAATTTGGACAGGACAGCCGTTTGCTTCAAAATTGGAAGCATTTTTTCTATTTTTCGCAAAAGCTATTTCTCAACCAAACACCAATAAAGAGAAGTGTTTCAGTTTGTACAAAAATTAAAAGCTACTGAACTTTCTATATTTTGCAAAATCTGAAAAAAAATTCCTTTTTTGGTGTTATCTGCCCTAAGGAATAGGCCATATATTACGCAAGAGCCAATCTCTAACTTGCGTATAAAAATTTCGGCACATGGATAGCCAACTCTATCCAATAATTCTCCTCTTCCAGTAGCTTTCGAGAGTAGAGGGGCCCTCGAGACAGAGTAGCATCACGCTATCAGCGCTTTACACCAACAGACTTTGTTTGCATTAATAAGATTGGGTACTATCAAATCGCATGCTACGCGATATTTTGTTTGTCGAATAGCGTTTCTTAACTATAATAGCAATATTCATTAGACGCACCGTGTGTGTGTGTGTGTGTGTGTCTCGTATAAACGCCCATACAGTTATGTGGATCCTCCATTTTATGTTGCAGAAAAGCACTACCCAGCACTATTAATTGAAACCAAAAATGACTTCTGGCTGATGGGCATAAGCAAACCAAGGAAAGGTTTAAATGCCTCTGCTTCAAATCTATACAAACAGGTATAAATCGGTGATTACACTCATGTATTTACATGATCTGAACAAAGGTGAAAAAGGAAAAAATATTGAATTACTAAATTTGATTCATATTAAATTACTTGCTGGCAGAACAAGGCATAAATTTACTGACTAGCAATCTTTTCAGAAAGTTTACCTGTAGTATTTGTAATTAGCATTGTGAATTCCCGCAAAACAAGATTAAATTATTTATGCATCATTCATGTCGTAATATCTTTTTGCATATTCACACTCAGCAAACAATGATAGCCAAAAAGGTAACTAGTAACATGATTAGCAAATGGTCAAAAAAGAAAGAAGGCCTAAGATTCACTGAGAAGGAAAAGGAAAAAACAAAGGCTAGGTACATCCGGACTGATACTCTAAAAAGCTATGGTTGAACATGTCAAAAGCTCAAAAGATAATGTTAATCGGAAAAGCTTGCAAAAATAGCATTGATAAAGGCAACTTACAGCAGCATCTCCGTCGAATCAGAAGTATCTAAGAACCCTCTTTAATCAGTCAAAGAAATTTGGAATAAGACCAGAGTTACACTAAAAATCAAGAAGCCCTCTTAGGAGGTGCCATATTTTTAATAAGAGAAATGGTTGTACCAATAGCGAAAAATTGTACCACAAATCCTGCAGAACAAGGACCTGGTCAATACACCAATTGCATGCGCCTATGCGGCATATGATGAGAACCAAATTTGCAATATGAAACTTACCTAGTAGGACAGCTGCAATCTTTAGAGTCTCCAAACTTGTAAAATGTTGAAAAGCCTACACAGTAACATCATTAGATTGTTTTTAATCAAGCCAAAATGATAGCAATAAATCATAAAGAAGCAAATACAAAATAACATCAATAGATCACTTTTAATCAAGCCAAAAGGATTGGAAGAAATCAAAGAAGGAAGCAAATACACAATAACATCATAAGATTACTCATAATCAAGCCCAAATGATAGCAAGAAATCAAAGAAAGAAGCAAAATCACATAAAATCAAAAGGACCAACCAACTTATTGCAAAATGCAAAGGAACATTCCAAGTGGTTTGACTAGTTTTAAAGGAAGGTAAAAGTGGGTTGTCTGAAAGATAGTGCTTTGTGAACTCCAAACAAGTTATCATACTTATTGCTTGATTCCTTTCCTTTATCTTAACCAATCAACCCCTAAGAAAGCTATTTGAAAATTCGAGAACAGTCAAAGCCACTTTCCGACATGATCGACAATGAGATAGAATTATCAAGTGGTGAATTTGATGCTAAAGAGGAACCCATAAAGCGAAAGAGGGAATGAAGAGACGGGTGAACACAGAGCAGGGGATCTTCGACAAAAGATACAGAGGGAATACCAGGTGGTGAGGGTTATAATAAGTAGGGGCAACAATAGAGTAATAAGGAAGAGGAAGAGATAAGTAGAACCTTTTTTTCTTTTTCCTTTTCTCTTTGGGCATAAATAGAGAAAAAAGCAACCATAACAAGTTACCTTCCTTCAAGCAAGAATTGTCACAAACAGCCAGGATATATGGATGTTGAGATACTTTGGTCTCTTTGTGGATTAGTGACTCAGGTTAACTCTCTTTTTTCTTGGGAAGGGGTTGTGGGGGAAGGACTAGCATTATCAACTTATCTATTTTTGACTACAAGTTGACGAGCAACTACCAGAAAGACCATACTATTGCAATAAAATAATCCACTCTGTCAACGGGGAGATAAATGGACTGGCTACGACCCTGCTGAAAGATCAATTCCCTGAACTGTTAGCAATTTCCCAACACAAGGAAGCTTCTTTGGCTTCTCTGAGAGAAACGTAGCTGGAGGATACGATTCATAAGGAATTTTAACGATTGGGAACTGGATAGGGAGACTGACTTTCTTGCAACTTTAGAAACTTTCCAGCAGCTATTCAATAACGAGGAAAGAATTGCATTAAGCCAGGAAAAAATGGAGTGTTCTCAGTCAATTCTTACTACAAACTACCCTCTGGAAGCACATAACAGAACTCACCTTGGCCATGGAAAAGAATATGGAAGACAAAGGCCCCATATGAAAGTTGCTTGTTTCGCATGGTTGGTAGCTAGAGGTGCATGTCTAAGTCAAGACAACCGACAGAAAAGGGGCCTAAACTTATGTAACAGGTGTTACCTTTGTGGCAAGCAATCAAAGAGTATAAGCCACCGGTTCTTACACTGCTCCAAAACCACCCAATTTAGGAAACTATTTTTGAATATCGCGGGATTACATTGGGTCATGCCTGGATCAATAGCAGAAGCCTTGAGGAGCTAGATTGGAAGGGGAATGACAAAATGTCAATCGAAATTGTGGAACACAACCCACCCACCCCCAACCCCCCTCCCCCCAAAAACCCAATGCATTTGGTGGACTATTTGGAGGGGAAGGAACTTAAGTTGCTTTGGAGACAAACTCAACCCCATTCACAAGATCAAGTCAAATTTATGACTGCAGGTAAATGAGTGTATGAAAATGATGCAGAATCCATCTAAGAAATCATCAATACCCTACAAGAATAGGCTAGATATCTTTTTTTGGGGCTCTATCTATGCTTATGATATCCCTTTGATATATTTACCTGCACTTTTTTACTGTCATGTTAATTATATACTATTGTCTATCTATAATTAAAAAAAAAAAAAAAGGTATTCCACAGTGGATATGGAGAAAAACATCTCTTACAAACTTAAGAAATATAAGTACTGCTTCTTATGATTTTAGGTGCCGTTTAGACAACATTTGAAGTTGAAATTGGGAAAAAAACTTTTTGAAGTAGAAACTGGAACTTGGTGGAAGTTGAAATTCTGTTGAAAACCGTAGTTTTTTATGGTAAAAGAGTTTGTGGAAGTTGAAAATTCATGAGTGGAGGTTGAAAGATTTGAAAAACTTCACTTCAAATACACTTTGAAACCACAAGTAAATCTAGGTTCTCTAATTCTTCACTGGGTGTTGATATTTTTATAACTCTTTCAGCCAAAATTGTGCATTCGACTCCGAAGAGAATGTTGCAACATCAGCGCCAGTAGTATCTCATTTTTTTGGATAAAAAGTGCTGGTAGTATCTCGTATAGTCTGATGCAAGTACATTCTGCTACACGTGACAACTTATCATGCAGCAACAGCTGCACCTCTTGAAACATAAAACAAAAGAGATAAAGTGAACCCAACCTAGTAAGTCTGAACCCTTCTAAATCCAGCATTGTTGTGCCTACACCAATTTACGGATAAGTGCAGAAACACCGGTAGCAAGAAACATAGAGGGCACTTTTTTACTTGAGTATTTGTTTTCTTCACAACTCATGTATTAAGTCTTCATACACCAATCTGGTGCTTAGCTTGCTAAATGTTCAGCAGCAAATAGACTTCCCAAAACATGCATTCATCAACTGCCTATCCTGGATTTCAGAGGGACAATGGAGGAGAACACATCTTTACACTACAATTAGTCTTGAAAACCTCCTTATCAAAGCCACGTACCAAAAAAAATGTATGTGCTGCAGATTATGGGTGAGCGGGAGAAAAAGAAACCGCAAATGTTTGAGTACATAGAGATAGAGGAAGCATTTCATGTACTAATATATGTACCAACTAGCATTTTGGAAAAAAGAAAAAAAAACTGAAGGATGTATACAATTTAGACACCTTTTCTTGACTTCGTATCTTATTTTTAGGATCTATAAGGGAATATAAAATCACTTTTTATAAATTGCAGCCCTTCCGATACATGTCAGCACTCCCTTAATTCTCTCTCTTATTCAATTAAATAATCCATTATCGAAAAGCGAAAAAAAACCCCCCCCCCCCCCCCCACCCCCACCTTTTGGGATGAGTTAGGGTTAACCAACAATTGTCAGCATCCAATGTCCAAATTGCAGTATAGTGTCATGAGCCGTCAATGAAGAAAAGAGAGGCAATTTTGTAACTTAGAAGTGATCAAATTCTAATAGCAGAAGGTATAAGTATTTTAGTTTTTTAGGGCCTAAGATAATTCCATAGTCAGATACAAAACAAACTTGTTATTTGTTGCTCATGTCCCAAATTTCTTGTGTTAGTATTTAGCAAGCTACAGGAAGGTTGAAATAAGTAAAACAACCATATTTGTTGCAGCAATTTTGATACTAACTCAATCATACCGAAGAATTAATGAGGTCCCTATTCAGCATAATTAAATATAAAGCAAAAAAACGTCATAGATAAATTTCTGTCAGTAATAACAACTGCATCAATATTCTCGTCGGAGTGAATTAACAAATAACCATACCTCCAATGAGAGATTGCTCATAGCAAGATATGCCACTGACAGCAGGATCGCCATGGAAGACCCAAAGACATAAAACTTCAAAAAGTTGGATCTGCTTCTCTTTCGACCTAAATATAACAAGAGAAAATGTCTCATTAAAAGGTGAAAGATCAAAATAATTAGGTCATAAATGAGATCCAGTAGCAAACCTAGTTCCCCTGCCAGAAGAGAGACCAAGCCAATTGAAAGGGAAGAAACAGAAACTCTATCAGGAGACTCCTTCTTTGATAATGAAATAAATACATTAGCTGCTATCATCAATTGAGTGACTGCCTGCAGTACATGATACATGTTTATATTCACAGTGGCAAAATTCAAGTCAAGATCTTGCTGATGAATTAGTAATATCTTAATGAGCAACTAACTTATTCAGCTTATCTTAACATCAGAAAAATAGGCTTGAAGTAACCAATTCCGATTAAACCAGAGATTTTTATGCAACAATAACAGAAATTCAATCTAACAAACCTGAGCGAAGATCAATTTGGCAAGACGAGACTTTGCCTTTGCAACTTTCGTGTATCCTACCAGAAAAATTTTAAAACAATAATTAAGAAGATCAAATAGAAAAAGAGAGAGAATGAGAAAGGGAGTTGGGGAAATGGAAAAGGGGGGAGAATGTACTGGAATCGACGACCATGCGGTAGGAGAAATCAGAGCCATCGGTACCGGACGGCCTCCCTCTTCCTGCTGCCCTTTGATTCATCCCGATCTCCCCCTCTTTCCCAATCCCAGCAGCGTCTCTGTTGCTATTTTTGGCCCAAAGCCACACACGCAGAGAAGAGGTTTAATTAAGAGGGAGGCCGTAATTTAGAAAGTGTCCCTGCGTGACAAGTTGGACGACCTAGTCCCACTTTAATTGTTTTTTTAGTCTTTTTTTTATGGTCTATTTTCATATATTAAAAACGAGTTAATTTCTGTTTTTGTTAAATTATCTTTAAAGTAAAGAGCCTAGGAGTATAAATTATATTTTTAATAAAAAAAATTAAGATTAATATGGTCAATTTTATGTTAATTAATGCTAAAATATAAATTCGTTAATATGTATGAAAATAACTAAAAAAAACCAATTAAAGTGTACCGATTGGAGTAGTAACCGAGTTGCCTAGAAAACTTTTTACAATGTAGTGGACACAAATTACATTTAAAATAAATAAACAAACTATTTTCAAGTGATTGTTCTCATTAGTTAGAAAAATATAAAAAATCATTAAAATACAGTTTTCGGCTTGAATAAGGTCTTTAAATTACTCCATTGTTCCTACCTCTTAGGATAGTTAGTATTTTATTCTTATTTGTATAGAATTCTTGTGCGGATGTTCTATTATTATGATCTAATATTTATTTTTGCCTCAAAATTTTGCTTATTTCGGTGCCTCATATATGTTGCCTTGTTTTGTCGCAATAATAATAATAAGAAAGAAAGAAAGAAAGAAAGAAAGAAAGAAGAAGAAGTAAGTCATATCTAATAGTAATATATATGGGTTACATATATGCTAAAGAAATAGACAAATAGTGATGGGACAAACATAGAAACGGTCAAGTAAGAATAGCTTTATGCAATAGGAATTAATTATTGTACGTTTCTTCAAATTTTGCCATTGTATATCCTTCAGTAAATCAGGTGCACGTATATGAGGTCAGTAAGTTACAAAAATCTTACATTCCAACAGAGTTGAGAAAACAAAGACACAAAGCTATACAAATTTCAATCAGGAGTTGATCTTTAATTCCTTGTACTACAAAAACACACAAGTGATGAAATACAAAAATCAAGAGTAAAAGATCTTTGTACTGAAGATTATCAGCCAATCCTTAATTCTAAGTTGTAACCTTTCTTTCTCCCTGAAATTCCAAATGAATACAATTTAGGCGAAAGAAGATTCAATGATCTACTACAAATTAAAGTTAGTTATTTTCACAAGTATTGAGGACTAGGGATGTGCTTTAAAATAAGCCAAGAGGCCAACAAGTGGTGCATTTACATACGTAGCTGGTTCTGACTGGGAAGAACTAAGTCTAGAATCAGCAAAATAATCTTTGATATCAGGTCCTCCAACTACTGCCCCTAAATGCAAGTTGGGATTTGGGTTTTCACTTAGGAAATATGGTGTCCCTTCTTTACATCCTATCTTCTCTGGATATTGATCAATAGATGGCAATGAAGCCCCTCTATGGTGTATTCTTTGAGGAAATTTTGCTCCAAATCCAACCATGTATGACATGTTCACTGGATTTCTCCCAAGAATATAATTCACCTGCAGCCATTATATATATACCTCCACCAGTTTAATTTCATTCGATACATTTTCAGTGTCATTGTAATATGTAACACACAGTATATACAATACCTGGCTTCTTGCAAAACGTATTAGCATCTTTTGAGTTACATCAATGTTGCCACAGCGAATTATCCTGGTTTTCATGTAGCGCGCATAGGTAAGAAGTAGAAACGACAGAGCTGTTGGATTTTGCATATTACAAATCCCCGCTTTGTACACGAGTCCACCTGCATAAAATTGAGGATGACAACAATTATATGCGCAACATTCACAATTGTATTTTTTTGCTTTTTAAGGGGAAATAACTATACCTGGAGTGTATCTAACTGTACTGGTAGGAGATTCAGGTAATACACTGCAGACGAATGTATCAGCGTAAGGAAGGAAGGGGTTTGCATTTGAAGGGTTATCGAGAACAAACTGCAATAATATCCAGAAATGTGAAAGATATCAAATTGAATCAAAGACCAAGAAAATTACTCTAGTAATTATGTGTGCAGAATAAATAAGAGCCTAATTTGGTGGAATATGTAACTAGTGAATAAATTAATTAACCTTGGAGATAAGCACATTGATACCAGCATGCTTGGCATCCCATCCAAATTCTGATAATCCACTTTCGATGTCCGATTTGAAGTTTATTATGTTTAGCTTAACGTAGTTCCAATACATAGGTTTCCTTGTAGCTTTGAGCAGCCAGGCTGCAGCCCAAAGCAATTCATCCTGTTCAATTTTTTCATCCTTGTTAGGACTAAGAACTTGTTGAATTAATGTCAATACCATTTGAAGATTATCAAGCCTTCATACTTACATTGTATCCGTTGTAGTTACAGTAGAATGGGCACACCCAAGGTCCTATGCTGTCATTGTAAGATCCCCTGTATTTATCCGCAAATTCAAAAACCTGAAACCCGCGCAAAAATAATAGAATTATTATCACCTCAACTATTTGATAGTCATACGGAAATTGCAACACTCTATATATAGTTATCCTATATATTAATTAATACACCTTCTGGTTCCAAATATAAGTCGTTCTGGCAAATTAAATTTGTTTCAAAATTTTTGATGGTAAGCAACATAATGTTACCTGGATGGCTCTGTTAACAAGCAATTTGGAATATGCGGGATCAGAAGGCTTAAACACCACGGATGCAGCAGCAAGAGCAGCAGCAATCTCAGCAGAAACTTCAGAACCAGGAGCTTGTGCAGTAACTGCAAAAGTAGTACGCGGCGTGTCCATATCTTCAGGCCTTTCCCAGCAGTTATGATCAGCCTCGGCGTTACCTACTTGTGCAAATACTACGTTGGGAATGTTTGTAGCCTTTAAGAAATAGTCCGTGGACCACTTGATTGCCTCCATGGCGTGTTGTAAGTCTGATCCCATTGTATTTTTGAACTGCTCCACACTCCAAGCTAACATGGTCGTAGTAAAAGCCATTGGAAAATGGAACTTGATATTGTCACCAGCATCATAGTAGCCACCTACCAAATCCACCTGAAATTTTTTCTTGTTTCTTTATATCGTTGTATGTAGTTCTCCAATATATAAATTTTGTTTATAAAACTTAAAAATTCTATGTATGAATGTGCGGTCAAAATTAAGAAGTTTGACTATTGGAATCTAAATTGCATCAGACAAATTGGGACCGAGTATTATGTATACTTACACCCTTGTCAGCTCCATCGTGAAGAGCAGAATCTTTTCTCCAAGTCATACGCTGGTTAGGGGGTAATTTGCCAGACCTTTGTCCCTCGAAGAAGAGAATGCTCTTTGTTAAGGCATCAGCGTAATTAGGATTATTAGGAACCTTTGCCGCCACCGTTGCTGTCAAGCAGACAAATGATGCTATTATTCTCAGCACTTGGCAAGGAGTTTTTCTGCAACCAATCATATTTCTTAATGGTCTTGTTCTAGGTACGACGTTTATTGTTTATTTGCCGGAGAATTTATTTTGACAATATATATATGTACTTTTCCCCAGTGCACATCTTCAGTACCTAGAATATTGCTTTTCCATGAAGATAGGAAAAGCAAGCCTTGAGAGTTCATATTCATTATATTCTTCCGGGGTAAAGTTAAAATAATCATCTCTGATTGAAGTCATCTGGGGATGGCACAACATGTTCAGCAAATTGAGACTACAACTTTTTGACCCCCTTAATTAATACGTACTGTATTATTCACATCTGCATCATATTGTACGTTTGCAAAACCTTTTATTACTGCTGCTAGCTATGCAACTCACGCATCCTTCCTTCTTCACGCCCATTTTGTTTGGCAAACAGATTTGGATTTTTTACGTTATGGCGAATCTATCTAAAGTATTACGGAAGTATGAAGTTTCTATTTTTGTATGTGCATGCATACTGTGGGCGGGAAGTTTTGGTAGCAACTTGTCATATTAGTATTAATTAGGTCATGAAAAGAATATCACAAAACACCTGCAGTTTAAAGTAATACCATTTACCACAATTGGATCTGATTGCTCGTTATGCTCGTATACGTACATCAGTCTTACATATTTAAACGTACTCCCTCCGTTTCAAATTAGACGAGTCAGTTTGACTCGGCACAGAGATTAAGAAAAAAAAATATTTTTGAAACTTATGGTCGTAAAAGTATAAGGATAAAAGCTTTGTGGGGTCATGATATTTGTGTGGTTATAAAAGTTTCTCGTTAAGGATAAAATGGATAAAATAAAGAGTTTAAAATTAAATTATTTCTTAATATAAAAATATTTTATTTTATTTGGAACGGAGTAAAAAGAAAGTACCACATCTAAGGGAATGAAAAGGATTGCATTGATAGTTAAAAATTGTTTTGAAAAAATGGCACAAGGTTTGATTAGATTATACGATTCGGAAAGAGATTTGTTTCTTGGAAATTGTAGCCGAAAGCTGAAAGAGATGTAAAACCCAAATATAATAGCCGGCTGCCTCGTTAATTTTCAGAACAAGTTAATTATTGGTTGACCTTCAAGTTCCTTTCTGTCTAAGCAGCTTTCGTCTTTCCCCAATCACACCAATTGGAGCAAGTCAAAAGAACAAGCGTATTAGGCCTTCTTCATTACTCTTGAGTCTTAACTACCAATTCTAGCACACACAATAACTCTCGCATTCACTTTTGAGTCAGGATTTTGACTTTATAAAAATTTAAATTCTGGGGATAGTGTCATGAGGCATTTTAATTTTTGCACATTTTGTGAAATTTTTAGTATAAATACAGATTTTTGACTTAAACTATTGTCACGATCCGGAATTCCCACCTTCGGGACCGTAATAATGGCGCCTAACATTTTACTTGCTAGGCAAACCAACGTTAGAGTAATTCTTTTACAAATTTTAAACTCTTTGAACAATTTAACCAATTAAACAGAAATGAAGGCCAAAATAAAGTAAGAAATAGCATAATAATCCAATCTCTAGTACAATCCGGATCTGGAGTCACAAGTACACGAGCTTCTAGAGTTTCTACAAATAGGGTTTGAAATAAGTACAACTATCTCGAATGAGATGAACAGTAAATAAGGAAAGAGGAAGGGGACTTCAAGGTCTGCTGACGATAGCAAATCTACCTCGAGTCTCCAAATGCTAATCCGAGCTGAATGCACCTCACATACAGCTGGGACCAGTACCAAAATCTGCACAAGAAGTGCAGAGTGTAGTATGAGTACAACCGACCCAATACTCCGTAAGGGTCGAGCCTATCCTCGATGAGGTAGTGACGAGGCTATGACAGGACACCCACGTTGTTAAACCTGTACAGACAAAAATACATGTACAACATAACAACAATTAAGGTTTTAACATGTACTATTGGGAGGGGACATGCAAAAAGGGGTACAAGATACGATAGCTACAACAGGGAATGACAACATGAAACAGTCAATAAACCTTCAGCCAATAAAACGGATAAACATAATGAATAAAAACTGCACGGCATCACTCTTCGTGCTTTTACTCTCAATCTCTCCATAAAATGATAAATACGTCACGACATCATCCTTCATGCTTTTACTCTCAATTACATCATGAAACAATCAATACGGCACGACATCACTCTTCGTGCTTTAACTCTCTTCCTCACTGTGTATTAATCAATAATTGCAACAACAATCGGCACGACATTACCTATCGTGCTTTAACACTCTCCCTTACTGTGTAACAATGAACATATAACAATTGGGAGATAGAATAAACAAGAATAAATCTTACGTCAATAATGGTTCCACAATACCAACCTCAACTTCAAAAACAATACTCATTATCACAAATAGCCCATAAATACGGAAAGAACGTTCAATTTAGTAACAAACTAGTCTAAGCATGGATATCACAATCAAGAAAGAAATAAATTACAAGAAATAAGTCACACCCGCATGCTTTAACCCAACAACAACGCATAAGTACTTGTCACCTCACATATATGTTGTACCCAATACCTAAACATGTCGCAAATAGGCAAACAAGTCCTAATCCCTCAAGTCAAGGTTAACCACGACACTTACTTCGCTCCAAAAATTGACTCGAAGCTCAACCACGCATTTGCCCTTAGAACAAGCCCCCAAACCAACCAAATCTAGCAAATTATCAACCAAACGATTCAAAATAAGCCATAGGAACTACCCCCGAATAAAAAAGGTTCAATTTAGATCATTATTGAAAAAGTCAACAAAAGTCAACTCCCGGGCCTGCTTGGTCCAAACCCGAAATTCGGACCAAACCCCGATTACGCATTCAACCCCGAGCCTGGTTATGTAATTTATTTCGAAATCCGACCTCAATTTGAGGTCTATATTCCAATTTTACAAAAATCCCTAATTCTACCCAAATCCCCAATTTCTACCATGAAAATCCTAGATTATGTTGAAATCTTATGAAATGTAATAGGTAATTGAAATAAAGTAGGTTAAAATCACTTACCAACGAATTGAGGAAGAAGAGCTCTTGGAAATATCGCCTCTAGGGTTTCTAGGTTTGAAAATTTGAAAGAATGAGAAAAATCCCGTCTGCTTTTGACCAGACCCAGATGTCGCACTTGCGACCTGGGGTTCGCAATTGCGAACCCCGCAAGATGCGACATTTCCTTTGCAAATGCGAAGTCCCCACATTTCTGCTATCATCTCATTTGCGATGATTTGTTCAAAAATGCAAACTGCACCCTACCGCAAATGCAACCCAATTGATCGCAAATGCGAACAAGCTTTCCCCAAGTCCCCATCGCAGATGCGAACAATTTGTTCACAAATGCGGACCTGACTCATTCGCAATTGCGGCAGAGTACTCGTAATTGCGAGAAACCAATCCCTAGCCCATGCTCGCAAATGCGATGATTCCTTCGCAAATTCGAGGCTCGCATTTGCAAGCCAGACTTCGCAATTGCAAAGTCTGCAGCAGACACCAGAAGCATAAAGGCTTCATTTATAATTCTAAGTCCAAAATCCTTCCTTAGCCTATATGAAACTCACCCGAGCCCTCGGGGCTCCAAACCAAACATGCACACGAGTCCAAAAACCCCATACGAACTCGCTCGCGCGACCAAAACATCGAAATAACACCTTGAGCTACGAATCAGACACCAAATAAAATGAAACTTTCAATGAAACTTAAGAACTTCTATTTTAACAAACGGACATCTGAATCACATCAAATTACTTTTGTTTTGCACCAAATTTTGCAGACAAGTCATAAATATGATAACAGGCCTATACCAATTTCCGAAACCAAAATATGGACTCGGTAGCAATAAAGTCAAACATTGGTCAAATTTATAAAGTCTTCAAACTTTTAAACTTCAAATTTTCAACAAAATGGGATAACTCGAGCTAGGGACCGCGCACATAAATCGAGGAAGGCAGAAAGGAGCTATTTGTGGTTTTGAAATACAAAATTAAGGTTTAAAACTCTAGATGACCTATCGGGTGATCACATTCTCTACCTCTAAAACAACCGTTCATCCTCGAACGGACTCAGTAAAGTACCTAGACTGGTGAAAAAGGTGTGGATATCTACTTTGTATGTATGACTCGGACTCCCAAGTGGTTGCGTCGACCGACTGACCTCTCCACTGCACTCGAACTGAAGGAGAACTCTTAGACCTCAACTGTCGAACCTCCCGAGCTAGAATAGCCACCGGATCCTCCTCTTAAGTCAAATCCTTGTCCAACTGGACTAAACTGAAATCTAACACATAGGACGGATCGTTGTGCTACTTCCTAAGCATGGACACATGGAACACCGGATGAACTTCTGAGAAATTAGGTGTCAATGCGAGCTTGTAGGCCACCTCAACCACTCTCTCAAGAATCTCAAAAGGTCCGATATACCTATGGATCAACTTGACCTTCTTTTCGAACCTCATCACACCCTTCATGGGTGAAACCCGGAACAATACCCTCTCTCCGACCATGAATACAACATCACAAACCCTATGGTCAGCCTAACTCTTTTGCCTAGACTGAGCTGTGCGAAGTCGATCCTGAATAATCTTGACCTTATCCAAGGCATCTTGTACCAAACCTATACCCAACAAACGAGCCTCCCCCGACTCGAACCATCCAACTAGCGAACGACACCGCCTCCCGTATAATGCCTCATAGGGAGCCATCTTCATGCTCGACTGGTAGCTGTTGTTGTAGGCAAACTCCGCAAGTGGCAAGAACTGATCCCAAGAACCTCTGAAATCTATAACACAAGCGCAAAGCATATCCTCCAATATCTAAATAGTGCGCTCTGACTGCCTGTTTGTCTGGGGATGAAATATTGTGCTCAACTCAACCTACGTGCCTAACTCACATTTTACTGCCCTCCAGAAGTGAGAGATGAACTGCGTACCTCTATCAGAAATGATAGACACAGGCACACCGTGAAGACGGACGATCTCGCGGATGTAAATCTCAGCCAGCCGCTTTGAAGAATAGGTAACTTCCATAGGATTGAATTGCACTGACTTGGTCAGCCTGTCCACAATAACCCATACCGCGTCGAACTTCCTCTAAGTCCGTAGGAGTCCTACAAAAAAATCCATAGTGATACGCTCCCACTTCCACTCAAGAATATCCAACTTCTGAAACAAACCACCAGGTCTCTGATGCTCATACTTTACGTGCTGACAATTTAGACACCGAGCTATATATGCAACCATGTCCTTCTTTATCCTTCTCCACCAATAATGCTGCTGCAAGTCCTGATACATCTTGGCGGCACCTGGATGAATAGAATACCGAGAACTGTAGGCCTCCTCAAGAATCAACTCACAAAGTCCATGTACATTGGGCATACAAATACGACCCTGCATCCTCAACCATCATATTCAATAGTAACCTGCTTGTTGTGTCTCTAAGGACAAGCAAATGAGGGTCATCATACTGCCGCTCTCTGATGCGCTCATACAAGGAAGATCGAGCGACCGTGCAAGCTAGAGCATGAATGGGCTTTGAAACATCTAACCTCACAAACTGATTGGCCAAGGCCTAAACATCTGATGCAAGCGGTCTCTCACTGACTGGAATATACGCAAGGCTACCCATACTCACTGCCTTTCTACTCAAGGCATCGGCCACCAAATTGGCCTTCCCGGGATGATACAAGATGGTGATATCATAGTCTTTCAATAGCTCCAACCACCTCCTCTGCCTCAAATTGAGATCCTTTTGTTTGAACAAATATAGTAGACTCCCATGATCCCTGAATACCTCACACGACACAATGTAAAGATAGTGCCTCCAAATCTTCAACGCAGGAATAATGGCTGCCAAATCTAAGTCATGAATAGGGTAATTCTTCTCATGAACCTTCAACTGCCGTGATGCATATGCAATCACCCTGCCATCCTGCATCAATACTGCACCAATCCCAATAGGAGATGCATCATAATACACCGTGTAAGATCCTGAACCTGTGGGCAACACCAACATTAGCGCCGTAGTTAAAGCAGTCTTGAGCTTCTGAAAGCACGCCTCACACTCGTCTGACCATCTGAACGGGGCACCCTTTTGGGTCAACTTGGTCAATGGGGCTGCTATGAATGAAAACCCCTCCAGGAACCAGTGGTAATAACCCGCCAAACTCAGGAAACTCCGGATCTCTATAGCTGAAGTGGGTCTAGGCTAGTTCTGAACTGCCTCAATCATTTTAGGATCCACCTATATGCCCTCTGCCAATACGACTTGCCCCAAGAAGGCCACTGGGTCCAACTAAAACTCGCACTTTGAAAACTTGGCATATAAATGGCTATCTCTCAGAGTCTGAAGTACAATCAGAAGATGTTGCTCATGCTCCTCTCGACTGCGAGAGTAGATCAAGATATCATCAATAAACACAATCACAAAGGAATCTAGATAGGGCTTGAACACTTGGTTCATCAAATCCATGAATACTGTTGGGGCATTTGTCAGCCCAAAGGACACTACTAGAAACTGATAATGCTTATACCGAGTCCGAAAAGCTATATTAGGGACATCGGATGCCCTAATCCTCAATTGATGGTAGATAAACCTCAAATAAATCTTCAAAAACACCCTGGAACCCAGAAGTTGATCAAATAAATCATCAATCCTCGGCAATGGATACTTGTTCTTAAGGTGACTTTGTTCAACTGTCGATAATCTATGCACATCCTCATCGATCCATCTTTCTTCTTCACGAACAATACAAGCGCACCCTAGGGCAAGACACTAGGTCTAATGAAGCCCTTATCAAGCAAATCTTGCAACTGCTCCTTCAATTCGTTCAACTCTGGTGGGGCCATACAGTATGGCGGAATAGAAATGGGCAGAGTGCACGGAGCCAAATCAATACATAAGTCAATATATCGGTTGGGTGGCATCCCTGGTAGATCTGCAGGAAACACCTCTGGAAACTCACGAGCAACTAATACTGAATCCATGGACGGAACCTCCGCACTGGAATCGCGGACATAAGCCAAATAAGCTAGATACCCCTTCTCAACCATACGTCGAGCCTTCACATAAGAGATAACCCTACTGGTAGAGTAGCCAGGAGTCCCCCTCCACTCTAATCGAGGCAACCCCGGCAAGGCTAAGGTCACCGTCTTGGCGTGATAATCAAATATAGCATGATAAGGTGACAACCAATCCATACCCAAGATGACATCAAAATCTACCATATCGAGAAGTAGGAGATCTACGCTAGTCTCGAGACTCCTAATGGTAACCACTCACGAACAATAGACACGATCTACAATAATAGAATCTCTCACAGGTGTGGACACATACACAGGAGCACTCAAAGAATTACGAGGCACAACCAGATATGAAGCAAAATAGGATGACACGTAGGAGTAAGTAGAGCCCGGATCAAATAGAACTGAAGCATCTCTATGGCAAACTGGAACAATACTTGTAATAACTGCGTCAGATGACTCGGCATCAGGCCTATCTAGGAAAGTATAAAATCGGGGCGGGGCCCCTCCACTCTAAACTACATCTCTAGGACGGCCCCTAGCTGACTGGCATCCACCTCTAATGGCCTGACCTCCACCTCTAGATGCATGACCCCTATCTTTAGCTGGCTGAGCGGATGGTGAAGCAATCGGTACCAAGACCATGGCACGAGAACCCTGCTACTGTGAGCTGCCCGGTGCCCAAGGGCAAAATCTAGCTATGTGCCTCGGATCACCATAAATATAACAAGACCTCGACTGTTGTGGCTGCTGACTCTGAAACTGACCCTATCGGCCTGAGTAATCACCCTGAAAACTCTAGAGCAGAGGTGCACTAATAGGAGCTGGTGGTGCACTGTAGGCTAGCTGGTCGGGATGAGACATATAAGGGCTGCGACCACCTGAAGCACTGTGAGATGCCTGGAGCGCTGAGTGAAATAGCCTGGAGGATGGCCTCTACCAAAAGTACCCCTGTCTCCAGAAGAGGCACCACTGAACCCACCGAAATGACGAGGCCTTTTATCAGACCCCTGCCCTCTATCTTGTTCAAGAACCATCTCAATCCATCTAGCAACATTAGCAGCCATCTGAAAGGAAATATCACCCCCGGTCTCTTTGGCCATCTGTAGCCTGATAGGGTGAGTGATTCCATCAATAAACCTCCTCCTATCTCTCTCTCTCTCTCTCTCTCTCTCTCTCTCTCTCTCTCTCAGTAAGAAGCAATAAAAGAGCATGACGGGCTAGATCCATAAAACGGGTCTCATAATGATTAACAGTTATACTGCTCTGCTGGAGACGCTCAAACTGCCTGCGGTAATCCTCTCTCAGTGTGATAGGAAGGAACTTCTCTAGAAATAGCTAAGAGAACTGGTCCTAAGTAAGAGCAGGCGACCCATGTGGTCTGGTCGATACATAATCCTTCCACCACCTCTTGGAAGAACCCGTCATATGAAATATAGCAAAATCGACCCCATTGGTCTCAACTATCCCCATGTTCCGTAGCACCTCATAGCAGCGGTCAAGATAGTCTTATGGGTTCTCAGAAGGTGCACCACTGAAGTGAACTGGGAAGAGCTTTGTAAACTTGTCCAACCTCAATAAGCCCTCAGAAGATATGGTGGGCCTATCACCGGCCTGTGCCGCAACAATCAGCTGAACTACCCCAGCTAGCGGGGCTACTGGTGTCTGATATTGGGGAGCCATCTGCTCCGAAGTGTGAGTAGCGGGAGTCCGTGCTCCTCCGCCAGCCTGAGAAACGGCTAGTGCCACAAGAAATGTGCCAGCCCGGGCCACACTCTTCATAAGGCCCACCAAACGGACTAGAGCAACCTAAAGCATTGGGTGGTGATGAACTTATCTGGCACCTGAGCTGGTCTAACAGGTACAGTCTGAGCTGGAGCCTCCTCATCAAAATCCACCTGAGGCTCCACTGTTGATGCTGCTGCTTGAGCTTTAGGCTGAGATCTGCCTCGACCTCGGCCTCTGGCGCGACCTCGGCCTCGTCCTCTTCCCCTAGTAGGAGATGCCACTAGGGGTCCGGCTGCAATCTAGCTGAAGATGCAGTACGTGTTCTCACCATCTGCGAGAGAACAAGAGTTCAATTAAAATCGCACGATAGAGAAGAATAGAACTGAAATTTTTTCCTAAACTCCATAGTCTCTGGAAGATAAGTATAGACGTCTCCGTACCGATCCTCCAGAATCTACTAAGCCTGCTCATGACTCGTGAGACCTAGGCAACCTAGTGCTCTGATACCAACTTGTCACGGCCTGGAATTCCCACCTTCGGGACCGTGATGGCGCCTAACATTTCACTTGTTAGGCAAGCCAACGTTAGAGTAATGTTTTTACAAACACTTTCAACATTTAACTAATTAAACAAAAATGAAGTCCAAAATAAGATACGAAATAGCATAATAATCAAAACTCTAGTACAACCCGGATATGGAGTCACAAGTACACGAGCTTCTAGAGTTTCTACAAATAGGGTTTGAAATAAGTACAACTGTCTCAAATGAGATGAACAGCAAATAAGGAAAGAGGAAGGGGATTTCAAGGTCTACGGACGCCAGCAGATCTACCTCGAGTCTCCAAATGCTAATCCGAGATGAATGCACCTCACGTACAGCTGGGACCAGTACCAAAATTGGCGTAAGAAGTCTAGAGTGTAGTATGAGTACAACCAACTCATTGTACTCCGTAAGTGTCGAGCCTAACCTCGACGAGGTAGTGACAAGGCTATGACATGACACCCACGTAATTAAACCTATACAGATGAAAATATACATACAACATAACAACAATTAAAGATTTAACATGTACTGTTAGGAAGGGACATGCAAAAAGGGGTACAAGATACAATAGCTACAATAGGGAATGGCAACATGGCACAGTCAATAAACGTTCAGCCAATAAAACGGATAAAAATAATGAATAAAAATTGCACGGCATTACCCTTCGTGCTTTTACTCCCAACCTCACCATGAAACAGTAATAATAGCACGACAGCACTGTTCGTGCTTTTACTCTCAATCTCTCATTAAAATGATAAATATGACACGAAATCACCCTTCGTGCTTTTACTCTCAATTTCATCATGAAACAATCAATACGGCACGACATCACCCTTCGTGGTTTAACTCTCTTCCTCACTATGTATTAATCAATAATTGCAACAACAATCGGCATGGTGTCACCCTTAGTGCTTTAACACTCTACCTTACCATGTAACAATGAACATATAACAATTGGGAGATAGAATAAACAAGAATAAATCTTACGTACTCGTCAGAAACAATAAGTGCGGAAAGAACATTCAATTTAGTAACAAACTAGTCTAAGCATGGATATCATAATCAAGAAACAAGTCCCACCAGCATGCTTTAACCCAACAAAAATGCATTAGTACTCGTCACCTCACATATACGTTGTGCCCAATACCTAAACATGTAGTAATAGGAAAACAAGTCCTAATCCCTCAAGTCAAGGTTAACCACGACACTTACCTCGCTCCAAAATCGACTCAAAGCTCAACCACAAATTTGCCATTCGAACAAGCCCCCGAACCAACCAAATCTAGCAAATTATCAACCAAGCGATTCAAAATAAGCCTTAGGAACTACCCCTGAATGAAAAAGGTTCAATTTAGATAATAACTGAAAAAGTCAATAAAAGTCAACTCCCGGGCCCGCTTGGTCCAAACCCGAAATTCAGACCAAAACCCGATTACCCTTTCACCCCCGAGCCCGGTTATGTAATTTGTTTTGAAATCCGACCTTAATTTGAGGTCTATATTCAAATTTTACAAGAATCTCTAATTCTACCAAAATCCTCGATTTCTACCATGAAAATCCTAGATTTTAGGTTGAAATCTTATGTAATGGAATGGGTAATTGAAAGAAAGTAGGTTAGAATCACTTACCAACGAATAGGGGAAGTAGAGCTCTTGGAAAATTGCCTCTAGCGTTTCTAGGTTGAAAGAATGAGAGAAATCCCGTCTAACTCAGCTTTTGACCAGGCGCAGATGTCGCACTTGCGACATGGGGTTCGCTATTGCGAACCTCACAAATGCGAAGTCCCCACATTTCTGCTATCATCACATTTGCGATGATTTGATCGCAAATGCGAACTAGGCCCTACCGTAAATGCGATCCGATTGATCGCAAATGCGAACAAGCTTTCCCCTAGTCCCCATCGCAAATGCGAACAGTTTGTTCGCAAATGCGGACCTGACTTTTTCGCAATTGTGGGAGAGTACTCGCAATTGCGAGAAACCAATCCCCCAGCCCACGTTCGCAAATGCGATGATTTCTTACAAAATGCAAGGCTCGCATTTGCGAGCCAGACCTTGCAATTGCAAAGTCTGCAGCTGACACTAGAAGCACAAAGGCTTCAGCTATGATTTTAAGTCCAAAATCCTTCCGTAGCCTATCCGAAACTCACCCGAGCTCTCGAGGCTCCAAACCAAACATGCACACAAGTCCAAATCTCATACGAACTCGCTCGCGGGACCAAAACACCAAAATAATACCTTGAACTACGAATCGGACACTAAATCAAATGAAACTTTTAATGAAACTTAAGAATTTCTATTTTAACAAACAGACGTCCGAATCACGTCAAATCACTTTCGTTTTGCACCAAATTTTGCAGACAAGTCATAAATATGATAACGGGGCTATACCAAGTTCCGAAACCAAAATACGGACCCGGTAACAATAAAGTCAAACATTGGTCAAATTTATAAAGTCTTTAAACTTTTTAATTTCAAATTTTCAACAAAATGCGATAACTCGTGCTAGGGACCTCCGAATTCGATTTCGGGCATATACCTAGGTCCCAAATCACGATACGGACCCACCGGGACCGTAAAATACGGATCGGATCCTTTTGCTCAAAACGTTGGCCGAAGTCGACTCCAATGGATTTTTAAGGCATAATTTTATATTTTTATCAATTTTTAACATAAAAGCCTTCCGAAAAAAGACTCGGACCGCGTAAGCAAATCAAGGAAGGTAGAAAGGAGCTATTTGATGTTTCGAAACACAAAATTAAGGCTTAAAACTCTATATGGCCTATCGGGTCATTACAACTATTTGGTTCGGCAAATGCGAAGCTAATCTTCTAGCTCCGCACACGAACTTATTGATTATGGTAGTTTTTGTTAGGTTGCCGTACTTGTCCTGAATCTTCATATCTCTGACTATGGATCGTTTAGCGTACAGAAAATATGTACTAATTTAATATTTGACTTCTTCGTGACTGCTTCATTTTCATTTGCCATACGGCGTTTAAGTAATGCATTAATTCTTCAGTACCCATATTAGAGTTAGTTAATCACCCAACTCCTGATCCCTGGCAACTTCGGGTATCCTGATTTTTTTTATTATTATTATTATTATTTTTTTTTGCAGCATTGCTTTCCAAACATAGATCATGAAAAGGAAAGGGCTTGAAATGACCTCTGAATTATAAAATGATCTTTCATATTTTTACTCAAAAAAGTTAAACCTCTTTGTGTGTGTAAAGAACGTCGAACCTTTTTGTTTCTACTTGCCAATTCATGCAAGTATTTGTTAGTTATTTTCGTCAAAATAACATTACCTTGATTTCTAATTGTGAGATTATTTTGGAACACGTGCGAGATTATGGTAATTTGTGCAGACAAATTCGCAAGACTTAGGAAAGCCAATGGAAGGGAAAAACAGGACAGGCTTTTCATGAGTTGAAAGTTTAATGGGCTAATTTTGAATCCAAAGTGGGTTGAGGAAGATAGCTGTTAGCCCAATGCCCACATCAGTCTCAACTCACTCACAGAAAAAGTCCAGGATTTGAGAAGTAGGGAGAGGAGATCTTGCATTTTAAATAGGCCAAATTGCCAAGAAAATCAAAAAGTATTAAAAATTTGGACCACTGCATTAGTTCGTACAGCACTTACACGTGACAAGTAGGAAATAAATAATTCAACTTGAACTATTAACAAAACATATATTTTCAAATGATAGCTGATAATTCTCTGGCCATAACATGCTTTATATTTGGGATTTTTACATTCCTATACCACATATGAAACCTTATTACTCTCCATGTTTAAGGTTTGATTTAATTACAAACCCGTATACCAAATTACCAATCCTATACCATACTTAATTAAGGGTCTAATTAATGGGCTGTTTTTACTCCTTAATTAAAGGTATCCATATCTAATTAATGGGCAGTTTTTACTCCTTAATTAAAGGTATCCATATATCTCACGTTTCTCTCTCCTTACCCCTCACCCCCTCACTCACGTTTTTACCCATACCCCACATTCTTTTTACCATTTTCCCTCTTCTGTAACCAGACAAAATTCCCTCTTTCTGAAAAATGATTTGTTTGAATTCCGTTTCGACATCACCTGGTCGAAAGGTTGCAGGCATCACCATCGTGGCCATCAAGATTGCAGGCATCATCATCGTGGCCATCAAGTGTCATAAAACAGCATGGGCGATATGTTAGTGTCGATCCAATTAATGGAAAAAGACGTGATAATAAATCACTTCTAAACTTCTTCTCATATTTCTTGATTGGAATGTTATGAATTACTATTTTGGCAGCTTTTATTTGTAGTTTTTTGTACAAATTTTGTAGATGAAGAGCCAATTGTAGAAATGTGACATCCACAATTAATCTGCAAATTGTCTGCAAAATTTTACAAAAACTACAAATTAACTACATTTAACCTACATTATAACTAGAATCTGGAAACAATATACACATGGAAGTTCTTCAAGTTGGAATTGGCCACAACTACATTTTTTGTTTTCTAGACACACAATGTACCACTTCACACCATCCAACACAGTATGTATATGATCTGTTGAAGCCCTCACCTACATTTTCAGAACAAACACAAAGAAAAAAAATTTACAATATTAAACATATAGTATCTACAATATATCTATATTTTATCTACAATTTATCTACAAATTAACTACAAACTATAAGTAAACTACAATTTGCCTACAATTTATCTACAATCTGGAGACACTGTATATTAAAATATTTTTTCCCTGCACCAAATAAAGAAATTGTAGTCAAATTATAGATATNAAAGTTAAAAAAGTAAAGTTAAAGTTTTGTTTAAACGATTTAAATTAGTAATTAAGTTAATTTAGTAAGTTTTAAAATTTAGGTTTTAAATAGTTTAAATATTTAACTTTAACGAAAACTTTTTAAAACGAAAGTTTTACCGATTTTTTCGACGTTTTTTGACGTTTTTTTTTTTACTTACGTTTTTCATTTTTTGTTTTGTTTACTTTTACTTAGACTTTTAGTTATTTTAGGTCTATAGTACTACTATTTTGGTATCTTAGGTCCTGTAAGAGAGTTTGGTAATAGGGGTTGAGTCTAGTGAGGTGGGAGGGAGTACAGAGTAAGAGTAAGGTAGTAGTGTAGAGGGTGGTGGATCACGGATCCTCAAAACTCCCCTAAATCCTGCTAGTCAACGGAACTTTGGTATTGAAGTACTCTACAAACCTCCCGTAGATAGTAAGAAAACGTACGAAGTAAACTAGATTTTTTTTTCAAACTTTGTAAGTTGTTTAAAAACTCGAAAAATTTTGAATTTAGTTTCGTTCTTTTTTTTTTACGAGAAATTTTGAAATTGTAAGTTTTGGAGAAAAATTACGCAAAATGAGTAAATCTACCTTTCCTTTTTTAAAAATTAAATTTAATGTAAAATCAATTAACACCAAGATTCTCTCCATATTTTAGGGAATATTCTGCCCTTTTAATGCCTAATAGTCGAATGGTACAAAATTTGTAGGCAAAACGTGGACTGGGCGGGTAATTAACAAACAATGCACATTTTTGGTAATAAGGTTTCATATATGGTATAGTTAGGAAAAAATCCCTTTATATTTTATAAAATTACTTGGCCCAACGAAAGTAACAAAATACACAAGTACCGGATAAAATTCAAAAATAGCCAGATTTATAACTGGTCGTTCAAAAATAGCCCAGTTTTAAGAGTAATCAAAATTTAGTCACTTTTCATGTAAAGATAAATCTGAGCGAAAACACTGTTCAAAACCCGGAAAAATACGCCAGTATATTATGCTGGAGTTCCAGCATAAGTATACTTGAACTCCAGCATATTATACTGGAGTTCCAGGATAAGTATGCTGGAACTCCAGCATAATATGATGGAGTTCCAGCATAAGTACACTAGAAGTCCAGCATAATATACTGGAGTTCCAGCAAGTACACCGGTCCAGCATAATATACTGGAGTTTGGAGCACGGGTGCTCCAGTCTCCAGTATATTATACTGGAGCAGTAAAGTATGCCGGTGCAGCATAATATGCTGGAGTTCATACACAGGTGCACCAGACTCCAGTATATTATGCTGGACCGGTCTCTGTTGCAGCAAAATAGTGGCTATTTTTCATTGACTTGGTAAACGCTGGCTATTTTTGAATGACCAGTCCGAAAACTGGCTATACCGTGCTATTTTGACACAAGTACCCTTGATGTGATCACACAAAATATTTCGGGGAGAAATTTAAAAATAAACAGATTTACAAGTGGTCATTAAAAAATAGCGACAATTTTAGAAGTCATCGAAATTTAGCCACTTTTCATGTAAAGATAAATCTGAACAAAAACACTGTTCAAAATCCGGAAAATACTCCAGCATAGTATATTGGAATTCCAGTATAATATACTGGAGTTCCAGCAAAGTATACTGGAGTTCAAAGTATACCAGTCAAGCATAATATGCTGGAAGTTCATGCACAAGTGCATCGAACTCCAATATATGATGCTGGACCAGTCTCTGTTGCAGCAAAATAGTGGCTATCTTTCAATGACTTGGCAAACACTGGCTATTTTTGAATGACCAGTCCGAAAACTTGCTAGCCCGTGCTATTTAACAATATTTCGAGGTACAGCCATATGCAACTAATTGATTTTTTTGAACCTGTAAACAGATAAATCTTGAAAATAATCTATATCTATCTATATTTATATCTAGGGAAAGGTCCAAAATTTCTCCTCTACTATGGTATATAGTTTAAGTTTGTCCTCCGTTATACTTTTCGTTCAGATCCACCCCTACCGTTAACAAACTTTCTAGAATTGCCTTAACCCAAACGGCCCTCCACCGTGGCACCCAATCCCTCTACTAATTTTTTCATGTCAGCTGCCATATCAGCAGGTCCCATACACTAAAAGTCACAGAAAAATATTTTTTCACTTCCCCCCCCCCCCTCTTTTTCTAT
>NC_031994.1:40835501-40839201 GCF_001879085.1 Nicotiana attenuata | reverse complement strand
CCCCCCCCCCCCCCCCTCTTTTTCTATTTCTTCACGTTTTCGTGTTCTTCTCCGGTGACCAAAATTCTCAAAGGAAAGCCATTTCTTTCCCTACTTTCTCAAAACCTAGATCTGATTTCAAGGAAGGCAAACTCAATTCAAAAAGATTTCAAACTCAAACTCTAAATTTTCAAACCTCAATTCTTCTATTTTTATTCTTTTTCTTTTCTTTATTTTCTTCATCCCTAGAATTTTACCGAAAATTGTACTACTGATGCTTTTCGTTGGTCGAAAAGGGGGCTATTGGCTATGACGATTTGTTTGGGGATGTCGCTACTAGAATATTCTGGTGGCGGAGTTAGGCAGCGGCTCAATTTTCGATTGTGGCGGATGGCTATAAGCTTACATGGTGCTTTAATGGTGGTTTTGGAGTGAGATAAAATTAATAGGATCAAGGGACGGTGGTGCTACTGGACGGATGAGCTCAAAAATTAAGAACATGAACACTCGTATTCCATTTAGAGTTGCAACCACCTCTCAATATAAATCTGATTAATACCGTCCAAATCTTCGTTAGGGGTGATAAAGGGGGAGGGGTAAATGGGCATAGAAGATTTTCTTTTGTTGGCCGGTTCATATTTACTTTATTACCATTAAATTCTTTCTGCTCATGGGAGTTTTCCGGCGAGGTGTAGCGATGTGGAGTGGGTTCGAGGAGAAACAAAAAATATGGGGTGGAGAAGATTCCTAAAATTTTAAAATAATTTTTTTTCCATATCTCAAAGTGGGAGAAATGGGTAATGGCTAAAAGCTCATGGGCGAATGAGGGTGATCTTTATATTCTGGAAAGCGAGAAACGGATGATATTCTTTGGTGGTTGAAAATAGATGTTACTTTAATGGTGAATTTGATTTGGATTGAAAGAGGAAGATGAAGGTCATGGAGTCTGATGTGTGATGATAGGTTAATTTTAACGTGCGACCTGCTGATATGGCAGCTGACATGGACAAATTAATAGAGGGATAGGTTTAAGGGCAATTCTAGAAAGTTTGTTAATGGTAGGGGTGGATCTGAACGAAAAGTATAACGGGGGACAAACTTAAACTATATACCATAGTAGAGGGACAATTTTGGACCTTTTCCCTTATATCTATATCTATATCTGTACTACATTTAAAGCATGAAGGCCCTTAGCGAAATGTCGTCGCTATTTTTACCCTTTAAAAATAGATTTTTCATTAGACAAAATTATAATTTAAAGTATGTTCCTAATATTTAGTTTTGAATCAACTAAAATTTAGGTTACAAAATATTTTCTTACTTGATCTAGGTAAAAAATCCTACAATGTTTAAGACATAAAATATATTAAATTTTATTTTATATAGATTCATTTCTTACTTGATCTATATCTAACGTACAATAATTTATTTCATGTTACTTTTGTCCGATCCTAATATTTAGGAGTTTTCCATGTTACTTTTCCTTATTTGTTTTTTTTAAATCAACCTTAATAATATTTGTAGTCGAATATGACTTAACTAAAACTCGAATGTATTTTGAATGAAACATAATTAAATTTGTGTTAAGACAATATTGAAATATTTACGTTAAAACAATATCTAACAAGCAAAAATATTTTGTTTATCTTGAATTGTTTGAAAGGTAGTAATAAATTGTGCGTAATATCAGGTCAATTATTGTACATAAATGTTAATTAAGGATTTATTCAACGTGAACTACATTAACCTAGGGTATAGGAATATTTTTTTGTAATGATTTTCTTAAAAACGAAATTTTTAGTATTAATTAAGAAAAAAGGGAAATATCAGAGAGGTCAAATTAGTCAAACTGTAATTCTTTTTACATTAGAGATAAATAGTTTAATACAATTGTTATAAATTAATAAAACAAGCAGGGAGGGAAGCGTAATCACAAACGATAAGGAAAGTTAGTGTTACCGAGCCAATTATGAAAAAAAATCCTTTTCCTTTTGTTCTATATATGTTATCTATATTGGTAATCCCCACATTAAAGATATTGTTCATCTTCATAGAACTATTCAGACTTACAACCTTCATATTTATTTATTGATATGGGTACACGCACAAAGCGCATACTATATACTAGCAAATTTTTAATATCGTAACGAAAGAAGACAAATCCATGTAAGGTTATGATGGAGTGGAATATTCCTTTATTGTTAACCAGAAATCTTGGGATTGAGCATTGGGTATGGATCTATATTTGTTAAGGAGTACTTAATCTCCAATGTGCGGGTTATATTGATGCGAATCCAAATTCAATCGAACCCTATTAAGGATATCGAACACCGAGCCGGAAATTAAAAAAAAGGCAGATCTACGAGTCTTATATATATATATATATATATATATATATATATATATATATATATATAACAGCATCTCTATATAACAACACTTCACTATAAAGCTGTCACGACCCAATTCCCACCCGGTCGTGATGGCGCCTCTCGTGAAGACAAGGCCAGCCAACAGAAGAATCAACACTGCTTTTGACAATTTCTTAGCATAACAGGTTTAAACCATAGATACTGATTAATCATAAGTGCGGAAATAAACGTAACATAACGGGGAAAAACCATCCCAAACTCAGCCCGATGATCGGGGTGTCATAAGTCACGAGCTACTACAGAGTTGATGAAAATACTATAAGTTTGAAAACATAGTCTGAAGATAAATAAAATATGCAGAAGATAAGGAAGAAACGGGGCTGTGGATGTCGACAACTATCTCGTCTCTCCTAGTCCGCCTGGTCTGGAAGGAAATCAGCGCTCAGGTACGAACTCAGCTGTGCCTGTCTCTGCACACATGGTGCAGGAAGTAATGTGAGTACTCCGACCCAGTGAGTAATAAAATTAAATAACGACAGAGAACATAAAATCCCACAAAGGGCACAAATAATGCTATCTCAGGCAGCAACATCAGATAAACAGTAGAAACCAGTGAAATATAGGAAGAAAATCTTTTTGGAAACAGTTAAAAATCAAACACACCCAACCAGTAAGTCAGCCATTGTTACCTGACCGGTCAGCCATTGTTACCTGACCAAACGCGTATTGCAGTGCCATTGTTACCACTGGTCAGTCATTGTTACCTGACTGGTCAGACATTGTTACCTGACCAAATGCGTATAACAGTGTCATTGTTACCACTGTTCAATATTTAATCACTCTAGATAGGTACCCGCGCTCACTGTGGGTGTGCAGACTCCGGAGGGGCTCCTACAGCCCAAGCGCTATCAACAAGGCCTGAAAGCCTGAACAGTATCAATACGAGGCCTGAAAGCCTCCTCACCTCACTCATCATGCCCTCACATAAGGCCATCGGCCTCAATCAGTCCAGAAATAGTCAACAGCCCCTCTGGCAACAGTAAAGAAATAATACTCAGCTCAAACAATAGTTCAAATATCAGTTTAAAACTCCAAGTTTGAGTAAATATGGCTGAGTTCAAGAAACAGTGTAAATCACATGGACCGAGTTCAAATAATATTTCAAACAGTGAGGAAAACAGTGATGATAGTTCATAAAGAGTTCAAATAGTCGGCAATAAGCCCCAAATATGGCAATAAGCCCAAATCATAGTGAAAACAACAAGTCATTGCTAATACGCGGTAAAATATCATCCGTACTGGACCAAGTCACAGTCCCCAATAGTAAATGACCCCGCGCTCGTCATGGA
>NC_031994.1:40830228-40834557 GCF_001879085.1 Nicotiana attenuata | reverse complement strand
GAGGCCTAGCTCGCTTCTGCGAGACCGCATCTGCGATCTCCTTTCCGCAGATGCGGAAACACCTGCTGCAACCAAAAACCTGCAATTTTTCCAACTTCAAATTCCTTCCGTTAGCCACCCGAAATCACCCCGAGGCCCCCGGGACCTCAACCAAAGTTACCAACATATCTTAAAACATTATTCAAACTTGTTCCAATCCTCAAAACACGTCTAACAACGCTAAAACCATTAAATCACATCGAATTCAAGCCTAAGTTTCTTCAAAACTTCCGCAATACGCATTCGATCAAAAACCCGACCAAAACATCTCCGAATGACCTGAAATTTTGCACACACATCCAAAATCACCTAACGGAGCTACTGAAACTCTCGGAATTCCCTTCCGACCCTCGGATCAAAATCTCACCTACCAACCGGAATTTGCCAAAATACTAACATCACCAATTCGAGACTAATTCTACACCGAACCTCCAAAACCAATTCCGATCACGCTCCTAAGTCACAAATCATCCCCCGAAGCTAACTGAATCTCCGGAAATCACATCCGAGCCCTCTAACCAACTAGTCAACTTCCAGTTGACTTTTCCAAAACAAGCTTTCCTTAGAGAGACTAAATGTCTCATCTCCTACCAAGACCAAACCAATCCAACTCGATTACCTCAAATACCGATAATGAAGCATAGAGAAACATAATATGGGACAAACGGGGCGGTAACTCACGTGACGACGGGCCGGGTCGTCACATCCTCCCCAACTAAAACAAACGCTCGTCCTCGAGCGGGTCAAGGAACATACCTGGAGTCTCAAACAAGTGAGGATATCTGCTCAGCATCTCCCGCTCGGTCTCCCAAGTTGCCTCCTCCACGGGCCGACCTCTCCACTGTACCTTCACTGAAGCTATATCTTTTGACCTCAACTTTCGAACCTGACGACCCAAAATAGCCACTGGCTCCACATCATATATCAAATCATCATCCAACTGAACCGTGCTGAAGTCCAATACATGAGATGAGTCCCCAACATACTTCCAGAGCATAGATATATGAAATACCGTATGCACACTAGACAAGCTGGGTGGCAAAGCAAGCTCATAAGCCACTTCCCCAATCCTCCTAAGTTCTCAAAAGGGCCAATGAACCGCGGACTCAGCTTCCCTTTCTTTCCAAATCTCATAACGCCCTTCATAGGCGAAACCTTCAACAAGACCTTCTCGCCCACCATATAAGATACATCTCGAACCTTCCGGTCCGCATAACTCTTCTGACGCGACTGAGCTGTACGAAGTCTCTCCTGGATCACCTTCACCTTTTCTAAGGCATCCTGCACCAACTCTGTCCCCAATAGTCTAGCCTCGCCGGGCTCAAACCAACCAACCGGAGATCTGCACCGTCTCCCATATAAGGCCTCATACGGCGCCATCTGAATACTGGACTGATAGCTGTTGTTGTAAGCAAACTCTGCGAGTGGCAAGAACTCAGCCCAAGAACCTCCAAAATCAATAACACAGGCACGCAACATGTCCTCCAATATCTGAATGGTACGCTCGGACTGCCCGTCCGTCTGAGGATGAAATACGGTGCTCAACTCTACCTGTGTACCCAACTCTCGCTGGAAAGTCCTCCAAAACTGGGAAGTAAACTGAGTACCCCTATCTGAGATGATAGAAACTGGGACCCCATGCAACCGAACAATCTCCCGGATGAAAATCTCTGCCAGCCGCTCTGAAGAATAGGTAGTACACACCGGAATGAAGTGCGCGGACTTGGTCAGCCGATCCACAATCACCCAAATCGAATCAAACTTCCTCGAGGTACGAGGGAGACCACTCACAAGATCCATAGTAATCCTCTCCCATTTCCACTCCGAAATATCCATCCGCTGAAGTACACCACCGGGCCTCTGATGCTCATATTTGACCTGCTGACAGTCGAGATACCGAGCTACATAACTCACAATATCTTTCTTCATTATCTTTCTTCATTCTCCTCCACCAGTAATGCTGCCTCAAATCCTGGTACATCTTCTCGGCACCCGGATGAATGGAATACCGCGAGCTGTGGGCCTCCTCTAATATCAGCTCCCGAAGCCCATCCACATTGGGCACGCAAATCCGGCCCTGCATCCTCAACACGCCATCATCACCAATAGACACATCTCTAGCATCACCATGCTGGACCCTGTCCTCAAGGACAAGCAAATGCGGGTCATCATACTGGCGCTCTCTAATGCGGTCATACAAGGAAGACCGAGAAACCATACAAGCCAACACCCGACTAGGCTCCGAAATATCTAGCCTCACCGTCCGATTGGCCAAAGCTTGGACATCAACTGCAAAGGGCCTCTCCCCAACTGGAATGCATGCCAAACTACCCATACTGACCGCCTTTTGGCTCAAAGCATCGGCCACCACATTGGCCTTCCCCGGGTGATACAAAATGGTAATATCATAATCCTCGAGTAACTCAAGCCACCTCCGCTGCCTCAAATTAAGATCCTTCTGTTTGAACAAATGCTGAAGGCTGCGATGATCCGTATACACCTCACAAGATACGCCATACAAGTAGTGCCTCCAAATCTTCAAAGCAAGAACTATAGCAGCTAACTCCAAATCATGTACAGGGTAGTTCTTCTCATGGGGCTTCAACTGACGAGAAGCATATGCAATAACTCTACCCTCTTGCATCAACACACATCCGATCCCAACTCTCGAAGCATCACAATACACAGTGTAAGAACCTGGAGCTGATGGCAATACCAACACTGGAGCCGTGGTCAAAGCTGTCTTGAGCTTCTGAAAGCTCTCCTCACACTCATCAGACCACACAAATGGTGCACCCTTCTGAGTCAACTTGGTCAAGGGTGAAGCAATAGATGAAAAACCCTGGACGAACCGGCGATAATAACCCGCCAAATCGAGGAAACTCCGAATCTCCGTGGCTGAGGACGGTCTAGGCCAACTCTGAACTGCCTCTATCTTCCTAGGATCAACCTGAATACCATCACTGGACACCACGTGCCCCAGGAAAGCCACAGAACCAAGCCAGAACTCACACTTGGAGAACTTTGCATAAAGATTCTCCTCCCTCAATCTCTGTAATACCACTCTCAAATGCTGTGCGTGCTCCTCCTGGCTACGCGAGTACACCAGGATGTCATCAATAAAAACAATCACAAATGAATCCAGATACGGCCGAAATACACTATTCATCAAGTGCATGAATGCTGCTGGGGCATTAGTCAACCCAAAGGACATAACTAGAAACTCATAGTGCCCATATCTCGTCCGGAAAGCAGTATTCATAATATCTAAATCCCTAATCTTCAGCTGGTGATAGCCTGAACAAAGGTCAATCTTGGAGAATACCCTCGCCCCCTGGAGCCGGTCAAACAAATAATCAATACGGGGCAGGGGATACTTGTTCTTCACTGTCACATTGTTCAATTGCCTATAGTCAATGCACTTTTTCTTTACAAACAAGACCGGTGCACCCCAGGTGACACACTCGGACGAATGAACCCCTTATCCAGGAGCTCCTGAAGCTGATCCTTTAGTTCTTTCAACTCTGCTGGTGCCATGCGATACGGAGGAATAGAAATGGGCTGAGTGCCCGGCACCAGATCAATACCAAAATCAATGTCCCTGTCCGACGGCATGCCCGGCAGGTCTGCTGGAAACACATCAGGGAAGTCCCTCACAACGGGCACAAAATCAAGACTAGGAGTCTCAGCTCCAACATCTCTCACAAAAGCCAAATACGATAGACAACCCCTCCCAACCATCCGCTGGGCCTTTAGGAAAGAGATCACCCTGCTAGGAACATAGTCAGTCATACCACGCCACTCAATCCTCGGAACACCCGGTATAGCCAACGTAACTGTCTTGGCATGACAGTCCAGAATAGCATGGTACGGAGATAGCCAGTCCATACCCAGAATAACATCAAAATCTACTATGCCTAACAACAACAAGTCGACTCAGGTCTCCAGACCCCAATAGTCACCAAACAAGATCGATATACATGATCTACAATAATAGTATCACCCACCGGGGTAGATACATGCACAGGTAAAGCAAGACACCCACGGGTCGTACCCAGGTGATGAGCAAAATATGAAGACACATAGGAATAGGTAGAAACGGGATCACATAAGAAAGAGGCATCCCTGTGGCAGACTGAGATAGTACTTGTGATAACAGCATCTGATGCAATAGCGTCTCTCCTGTCTGGGAGAGCATAGAATCGTGCCTGGCCACCGCCCAATCGGCCTCCCCCTATGGGGCGACCCCTAGCTGCCTGACTCTCACCCCTAGCTGGCGGGGCGGGTGCT
>NC_031994.1:40752298-40830128 GCF_001879085.1 Nicotiana attenuata | reverse complement strand
TTTCTGTTCTATTAGGCGAGACTTTTCTATTTTTGTTGTTAATCTTATGCTCGCATATTAATTTGTGTTGTTTTTCTCACTCTTTGCTATACGTGTTTATGTTTGGGTCCTGGATTTTGGTCGCTTTACTGAGTTCTGTTTGTATATTTTTCTCCACTGTTGTTTGAAAACTCGCATCATCTCTCTCTTCTGAACTTGTTTGTGTATGTTTGTCTCTCATAAGTCTTTGAAAGAGATTTCTAAGCCTCTTTCAAAGACCTTGTTTTCTCACCTCTGACTCTATTCGAAACCCTAGGTTTTGGGGTTTCTTTGACAAGTGGTACTTGGGTTTCGCTTTGGGACCCTAGGCTTTCAGGCTCACGGTGAGTCTGTAATTAAACTTGAATCTCTTTGGCTTGTGACTCTGAGACTTTCAGTGTTAAACTCTTTTTCTAAATAACCTACCGACTCTTTTTGTTTGATCTGTGTGCTTATATATATGAGAAATTTCTCTTTCAAAAGGTTTTTTTTTACCAACTAAGTGATTGATTCTGAAACCCCCTTAATAAGGCTGATAAACTGTCACTGATTTTCCTTCGATTGAACCTCCTTTACCTTTCTTGACTTGGTTCAGTCAATTGAACTTGCAGTTTCTGGTTTCATGGCTGTTAAATTGATTCCTTTACCATATTTGGCACAAACCGTGTACCATTGATTGTTTTCCTTAAATAATTTCCATGTACTTACCCCTTTTGTGCTACTTTGAAAGGTTTAATTAGAAATTTCTTTCCTTAACTAATTTCTACCCGTTGGAATCAGAATCCCTTAACCAAAAGGAGACTGATTTCAATGATTTCTTTACCTTTCTTACTGGTTCCCTTTGCACTATAAAAGGGATTGCACTTCTGCACTTGTAATAGACCTAACCTTACATATACACTCCCAATCGAATACTTTCGCATCTATACTTCAAGTTCAATACCTCAAACTTCTTACTTTCAACTCACACATTTACCTTACTAATTTGAATTCAACACTCTGCGTTGCTTGAGACCTTTTGGAACTGTTGTGCTTGCAACTTGGCTTTTCAAAGAATACTATTTTCTTACTTGTTTTCTTTTGAAACCGATATGTCTTTTATTTAATTTTCTGCCTCACCCCTATGTGTTTACTTCACAGTTTCAGCATCCTTGTTTACTTTACTGCTTATGTTCAGGGATTTGTGCTAATTATGTTCCTTCCTTGCCTTTTCTATCGTGAATCCCTACCCCTATTCCCTTCTATGTGTTTGAGTTAAGGTTATTGGCCTGGCATTACCCTAATTACTGCCCAGGCCATAACCTGATCCACAATGGATCCTAACTCCTAAATTGGCTAACAGGCTGGTCAGGGGTGTGCCAGCATTCCCAATTGCTGGGCATGACCACCAGCCTGCCATGGCTCTCCCTGATTCCCCCTCTATGCACTTACACTTATTCTTAGACCCTTATGTTCTGCCCCTCTCTTATGAGCCTTGCTTTGGGACCTTGAGTTCCCTCTGAACTTGGACATCTGAGGGCTGGCATTTCCAAACTGCACTATGATCTTAATTCTGCAATGTGTTTGGGGTGTAAGCACTGCCCGGAGCCCTGTGAGACTCTTGGGAACTTTGACACATCCCAAATGTGAGAAAGGCTTTTGGAAATCTGATCTTGGAAGTGTGTTTCTCTCATATTGTTGGACTTTGAGTCTGAATTAGGCTGTTTGGATATAGCTGGAGCTTCTGATGTAATTTTACTTTTCTTTTCTGATTCATTTGGGTCTGTAATAATTTTTAATAACAATTGGGGATGGCTAGTGGAAAGGGATGGGAATGAATGCATGCCAAGGGTAGAAAACTTGCCTATAGGTTATTTATAATTTCTGCATTCTGCATCTTAGAACTCATGCCTATAAATTCTGCACTTCTGCATCTTAGAAATTATGCTTATAGGTTCTGCATATAGAAATCATGATCTTAGGTTTCTACACATCCGCATCTTAGAAATTATGTCTATAAGTCCTGCACTTCTGCATTTTAGAAATTATGCCTGTAAGTTCTGCATATAGAAATCAAGATCTTAGGCTTCTGCACTTCTGCATATACATGCCATTAGGCAAACAATCATAGGTTTAATAAATAACCAACTTCACTCTAGATACCATGCCTATAGGACTCTTGCATTTATGTAATCGTTTAAAACCAATTATGCTTAGAAATCATGCCTGTAGGAATAATCAACTGAACCAGCTTCGTCTATTTCATCTACGAGTCTAAAGTTAGTCATAAGGTCATCAAAATCTGCAGATCTTTCGTTTATATAACCAGCAACCTTTTCCCTAAAATCAATACGCTCTATTAGATGTCATGCCTATAGGTCTCACTTAGGCAAACTATTAGGTAATTAATTGCGTCAATTTTGATAAACTACATACAGACAAGGCTAATTCGGACTCCTCATCTGAGAAATATGTGATGAATCTGCCTAGCCTACGCTTTTAATTTAATTCAGACCAAACCAGTATTTAAAGTCATGCTATATTTGCTCTTTTAAGTGAGGAGGCATGTGTGAGCCTTAATTGCTATTTGATTCCCCTAACGGTTTATGTGTTTTTGCTTGTCGCCTAGACTTTTATCCTTTTGAAATTACGAAAAGCCCCAAATCCCCTCCCTTTAGGACTAGTAGTCTCAATGCCTCCGGGACTGATAGGATTGGGACGAGTAATAGCATGCATTATGTAACGATACTATCCCGCGCTTTAATACCTTAACGGGGTGGGAAGGGTAGATATGGATATGATGACCGGTGCAATAATACCTTATGTAGCCCCTATTTGAGGAGTGATTACTGGGTATTGCATTGACGCGATTCATATTAATCATAAACCTAGGACCCCCTCCCTTTTACCTGCTTTCGTCTATCTCTTTTAAATTGTCTAAATCTTTCATAAAATTTCTGCCCTCTTTACCTTTCTCCAAGTTTTAATTTATTTGCAATGTTATATGCAAATCCCTCCTACTTGAGCCCTTAATTGCTTACTTGATTATGTGAAGCCACAATTATAGCATGGCCGGGAACCACACTAGTGGATCTTGAGGGGTGCCTAACACCTTCCCCTTGAGATAATTTCAAGCCCTTACCCACTCTCTAGTTTTCTAAATCAAAATTCTTCTTAGTGTCCTAATGCACTTAATCATTAGGTGGCGACTCATCAATTCAAGCCCAACTCCCAAATGGGAACGAGTTGTCCGCCCAAATGTCGTTAACCCGATTTCGCCTTTAGAAAAAAGGGGGCATCGACAATGAGTACTACAAAGATAGGCACTAGAAGCCTAGAAGGGATACATATTATATTAGTGTGGCTCCCGTCCCTAGTAGAACGAGAATGTTAGGCAACCCGAAGAGCCAGGGGATGGAGCAAGAGGAGCTAAAAGCAAATGAATGTCTTGTTAGAGTTTTCAAATAAAGTGATAGATAGAGATGTTAGTGGAAGAAAAAAGAGGAGTGTTAATGATGCAGTATGAGTAAGATGTGATACATGGATGACAACGGTAGATAAAAAAAATGACAGTATTACAGAGTCTATAGTCAAGTGAAGGAAAAGATGAGAGGTGACATGCCTTGAGATAACAAAAGAGTATGGGCCATAAAGTCATATCCTCATTTCGAGAAATAAATTCGTGATTCTAACGTGATTACCAGAAGGAAAAGTTAGACCCCAGAGCAATAGAAATCAGTATAGATTGGTGAACAAGATAAACTAAACATGAATTAGGGACAGAGTGGTTTGATAATGGTCGACATCATGAGAATTTTAGATTGCGTTCCGGCGATAATAGAATGGACAACAGAAGAAGACTCATGAGAAATTCAGAGAATGGTCATTCGGGAAGACGCTTCCTTAAAGCAAGCAATGTGAGAAAAGTTAAGTTTAAGGGACTGTATGTGCCAGTTACACTAAGTGTCGCCCTCGCGAGTAAGCAAATTTGTTATCCTTGGTACAGAAGGATTACCGCAAGGCGAGTAAGGGTCATCGATGAAGTGAAAAGATGCCAAAGATGAAGCAGTAAAACATCTATATGTAGATCATCGTAGCGCTAAATCTTAGTACTACCCTAAATGGGGGAATATGGAGTGATGTGGTATTAAGTCAGAATTAAGTGGTTGTAGTAACTACGGAATAATAAAGGAAGAATGCGATAAGACTGAGAAAGGGATTAGATTGCACTTATTCAAATCCTACAGATATGCTACGATTCCAGAACATTATTCAAGCACGACGTCAAGGAAAGGAAGTATGAGTTCCTGCCCGAGATGTTATTGATAGATAAGGAGCCAGTGCGAGACGTAAGTTAAGACAAAGAATATAACCCAAGAAAGATTACACAAAATATTGATATAAGAATGGGCCAACGAGTAGTTAGTAGTTGATTCAGGAAGAGCCTAGTTATGGCCAGACAAGAGGATACAGACAAATCAACAGATCGTGCGAGATAAACATAGTGAACCCCAACATAGTAAATTCAGTCTCGCAGTTATAATATTGTAATCTTTGAGAAATATTCAGATGGCAGTGGGGTAGTTAAAGGTACCATATGAGTGTTACGAAAATAAAAGAGAGTGCCACTGGGAAGACAGTCAAAATACCAGTTCAGAAGCAACCCTACAAGCACAAGGGCGTGGAGGTAAGTATTTACGGATATTATAGGCAAGGAAGGACATCAAAAGGTCCATCGAGTATGCAATGTAATAAGCTCATAGCTTTACAAGAATCAGAGGATCCTCCCTAAATACTACAATGAAAGACTAGCCGAGAAAGTGAGGAAGAAGGCTCAAGCTAAGCTCAATGACCTAGCAAGAAATGGTCTTATAATAACAGTCTCACAACAACATTGTATGCACTCCATAAGAAAGTGGCACCTATCATGGCTAATGAATAGGAAGAAGAAAAAAATCAAAAGGTGATATTCAAGATCATATGGGTTGTATGGAATTCCAATATGTGTGGGGATTAAGATAAGCCAAGTATTCATGCAACAAGTGGCAGAACGACCAGGAAAAGTGATTGCTTGCATTTAAAGAATGTTGAGAAGGAATGAAAGGAATTATTCGATCAATGATCTAGAGACAATTACATTATTAATGCACCTAAGATTTCAGAGTATTATCCATGCAACATATATGTTGACAATTATACAGCCGTAGAAGACTCCTGTACAAGTTAAAAGTAAGAATTGAGTCCAGATCATAGACAAAAGATTGAATTGTTAGAAGATTGATCGTGGATATTCTTTAGCATCCATGAAAGACTAAAGTAATAACTAATACCATGAGCCGTAGATCGGGAGATAGCTTAAGCCTACATAAAGGCTGATCAGAAGGAGGAGGAAACTAAGGAGTTACACAACGATGTAAATCAGGAATCTGATTATTAGTCCCAGAAAATTATAGACCTCGTGATTGAGAACAATGCAGCATTACTCTTAGATATCAGAGGTACAAGAGAGATAGTACAATAGCCATATTCTATAGCGGCTCTACGATAAAGCCAGTTAGAAGGAGTGTCAGCCTTATAAGAAGTCTTTATGAAGCTCCCAACGGATTGTGTATGCACCAAAGGTGCAAGTGTTATAATAGAGCTTCAAGTTGTAGATGTCAACTATACCTATGTGGAAGGGAAGCCATGAAAGAGATAGAAGATATGATGCGAGATTTTAAGCTAAGTAAGGTAAATGTGAACAACGTACGAGATGGTCAAATGCAGAAGGTTGTGAATAGTCCATACTTCTGATAAAAGGCTAGAAGCACTGGGATTCAGTATCCAGGAATAATAGCGGTGCCGTCAGTGGCATATCTTCCAGCCTACGGTTTCTAGGTATCGAGAAGCCTAATTAAGAGAGTAAAGAAGAGTTAAAGACGATGTGATGTCTCGCTTGATGTATGACATAAGGAAATCTATGATGCAAGCAAGTTGAAGGAAGGTTGCGAGTAATATAAATAGATATGTGTAGGTCGCAAGCTAAAGTATGGTAAAGCGACAAGTTTTTTGGAAGACAAGAGTAAGGATAAGAAAGGGCGAGTGAGAAGGTGACGAGAATGGATAAGTTCTCGGGATTAAGCCCACGAAAACGAGAGAGCTGATGGTTTCTCTAAGTTATAGAAAGATGAGTATAGCCTGAATGAACTCAAAGGAGTCTAAGACTAGTAGCATTTAGAAGAGATGGAATGCTGCCCTGGTAGTAGAATGAAGGATGACGTTTGGGCCTGCGATTGAGTAGTGATTTTATGAATTGTACAGGATTAAAATACCCACGTAAGGTAAATCACAATGGGATGCTATGAAATACAATTATGAAAATATAGTATCGTATCGCCCCCAAGTGGATAAGGAAAATCGCTTCAAATGTTCCACGATGCAACGTGAGCCCTAGTGATTACATAAGAGTTTTCAAGTTATCAGTGGTAGATTGTAGATCAATATTGAGGTGAATCAACAATTGATAGACAAAAGTCACAAAGTATGAGATGAGATTAGGCCATCATTCTTAAGATGAACAGTAATGGGGAAGCATTAAAGGACATAGATTTATACATATAGGATAAGCAACGAAGGTAACCTGGAGTTTGGTAGCAGACCTCAGTAACGATAAATCGAGGTAAGGGTTATGGTATAGTATGACCTACTTAGATGTAGTAAAGTCATACGGATAGATAACCAGGTCTATGAAACAAGATATAGCAATGTTCATAAGTTCGACAAAGTACCGAGCAAAGAACTTCAGTATACCTATAGATGCCCAGAGGATACATCTTATCAAGATCTATATATGTTTGCAAAGTGAGGCCTAGAGATGGGCTAAAATCTGGAGAAAAAAGGAGAGAAGAGTCGCATAGGCGCACTTACAAGGTCAGAGTCGTACAAGCTGCATGATAGAAGGTAGCAACAGTCACGAGATTGGAAGGATTCCAACCACGAGTCGTGGTGTGAGAAAGGGGCCTAAAGGGGGGAATTCCCTAGCCTTTGGATTTATTCACAGAACACTTGCCCAGATGGCAAGAAGAGTACTAAAGTATTCGGAAGAAATAGGTTATGAAAATGATAAGTGCATCAGTCAACATTCGGGGATGAATGTTCCAAAGGGGGGAATGATGTTACACCCCATGTTTTCGTACGTGGAAGTACGCCATAAGTAAATTGATATAAGCTTGGAAATGAGATGTTACATCCCACATTTTCGTACGTTAAAGTTTCGTCATAAGTTAATCGACGTAATCTCGGGAATGAGATTATCTTGAGTTATAAGTATTATACTATCAAACAAGTGATAAGTGAATTCGTGAAGGTGAGAAGGTAAGAGAATCGAAGAAAATAAGTTCCATCGAAATTTGACAATTTGGGGATAAAATTCGGTCCAAGCTATAATACCCCGTATTTATAGACTGGTGCCATAAAAGGTACCACATGACCATGATAGTAAGGTGTATAAAATTTGTTAAAAGTGAGTAGTATTTTGGATAATTTGAGATAATTCTTAATTATGTGGATAATTAGGTAATTATTGGTTTAATGGGAGATTAGCAAGATAATTAAGAATTTGTTGGATAATTATTAGGTAGGGACATCACCCCCCACATGGCAGCAAGAGAAAAAGACTTATAAATCAAATGGTGACTCTTGATTTTATGTGATTAGGTGGCTTATTTAGAGGATTTTGTTGGCCATATCATCATACCAAGTGGGGGCCCACAAAACCTCATAGATAAGAAGATTTCCATACATCTTTTAAGTAAGATTTTGATAATGGTCTTATATTGCTAAGCAACGGGTGATGTCTCAAACAAGAATTTACATGAAACTCCTTAATGTGATAGCAGTGTGAGATTTTGCAATTTTAAGGGAATACGATGCAATCTTTCTCAAGGATATCATACGGATTTTCTCCTACTTCGATCCGCCGCTACGTGTTGTTGCAATTGATGTGTGTTAGAGGGATTATCAAGAAAATCGGCTCAAGTATGTTAAGGCTATCCCTTCTTTCTTTTTGGCATGATCCAAATAATCCAAATGAAACGAGCAAAATACGCAACTTTCATAAATGACTCTATTTATAGAAATACTAAGTGTCTATATTCTTGATTCCCCATGTGAATTATTATTATATTTTCTGTTCATGGAACTCAGAAAAATACACATTTGATAAAGTTTATCCGAAAGGCATATCGATTTTTATGGAATTCCGAGAAAATCTTATTAACGTATTTCTTATGCATTTATACATGTACATTAACCCATGATCAGATGGCGTAATATACGCGTACATATATATATATATATATATATATATATATATATATATATATATATATATATATATATATATATATATATGGGAAAAGGATACGGCGTTATATACGCACCACCACCTGATCAGCAGGTATACGTTAATGATTTGACCACAGTGGCCGAGATGATATCATGGGATGCGCCCAGAGGCTTGATGATGTTATGAATGCATATACCCATGCATGGTATGGCATTTATACGCATATGCATAACATTTAAGTATTAAAGGATTCACAGAGCTATTCAGACTTACATGTCGAGNTTTTAAAATTAGTGAAATCTAATCAACAAACTTATAGGATAAACTTAAAAATTTGGATTCACCTTTGTGTAATGAAAAAATATAGTATAACCGAATAAATAAGCATGAAAAAGGACATGTTATCCTTTGAAGTTTGAAACGAAAAAGGAAAGGGTAGAAACATTGACTTAGAACATATTTTTTGCACGTTTATTTTTCGTATTATATGAGAAAAGGTTACGGTGTTATATACGCACCACCACCTGATCAGCTGGTATACGTTAATGATTTGCCCACAGCGGCCGAGATGATGTGATGGGATGCCCTCAGAGGCTTGATGATGTTATGAACGCATATACCCATGCATGGTATGGCATTTATACGCATATGCATAACATTTAAGTATTAAAGGATTCACAAAGCTATTCAGACTTACATGTCGAGTCTTTTACTCCATGTTTCTCTCATGTCTATTATTTACTGATTTTCTTTCCTTACATACTCGGTACATTATTTGTGCTAACGTCCCTTCTGCCTGGGGATGTTGCGTTTCATGCGCGCAGGTCCCGATAGACAGGTCGAGAGTCCTCCATATAGGCTATCAGCTCAGCGAAAGATGTTGGTACGCTCCATTTGCTCCGGAGTTGCTTATTTGGTCAGTATGATTTGGACGTGTATTATTTAGTATGTTGGGGCCCTGTCCTAACCTTTATAGTATTTATTTACTCTTAGAGGCTTGTAGACATATGTCATGTACGTAAAAGATTGTATGGCCTTATCGGCCTATGTTTAGTGTACGAGTGATCATTTTGGTCTTATAGGCCCGTATGTCTTATGTATAAGTTGGTATTACATATTTTGTTCTAGCTATCCTACGACAGCTCTTCCGCCTCATTTACCTATGATAGCATGATACGAAAAGATACATTATATTGGTACTCGGTTGAGTAAGGTATCGGATGCCCGTCGCGACCCATCGGTTTGGGCCGTGACAAATTCGGGTGCTGCACTCTTTGCCTTTTATTTGTTCCCCCGGTCGCGGATAAGCGTCTCTTATTTTGTTGCTTAATCTCTGGCCGGGGACGAGAAGAAGCACTTGCACCAGAAGTAGGCTTGGAAACACCTGTTTGTGTAAAGGCTTTCTGCAGCATCCTCGCCGTATCAGTAGGATAAGCGAAAATGTCCTCTTCAGGGACAACAACTAAGCTCTAGGGTAGACCTGAATTCAACAAAGGAAAAAAGGGGCAAACAACTTCCTTACATGAAAGGGAAAAACAAGATGGGTTTTACTTACCATTATTTTTAGCCTTCCATCCGTATTTAAGGGCTAATTCCTTCCACGTACGAGTTTCTGGCATAGTGACATCCAAAATCTTTTGGACCAGTTCAACCCGCGGTGGAACCCACCGAGTGGCTCAAACAAATAAGAGAGAAGGAATCAGTAACGACATGGGATGATCTTTAACTGGAAGAAGGGATAAAATATGGACTTACGAGCACAGTTCCACAACTCTGGAGAGGATGACGCCGTGGTTGGGATGATGTCCTTGGTAACAACAGCAACAAACTATCCATCCACCCACGATCGTTGTCATCATCCATGCTGGCCAGTAGGGCATGGTAGCCACGTTTGCTGAAGTTTATCATTCCCTTGGAAAAATCTTGGGGGAATAGAGATTCATTAACCGAGCTAGGGTTAGATCTCTCCCATCTCCTGGCACAAACGCCAAAGACAAGCGACTGTCCTCCACACAGAAGGACTTGCCTGTGCCAGGCTCACTTGGTAGCGGATGCAAAATTCCACAATAACAGAACCAAGCTCCCTGCTCAAAGAGAATGGCCCCAAAGTGAAAGGATACGTATAAAAGTATGTAAAACTCTCCTTAGGTAGGGTTACCCACTCCGCCAGATCAGGAGCGATAATGTCTAAATCCTGGCAATGACAATCTTCCTTCACATCAGGAATAATGGAAGGACGGATGGAAGAAGGGTCTCTGCCAACGGCCCATGTACGAGAGTTAGCATAAGGAAACTTATCTTCGAAATATTTGGTGGTAATCAGGCTTTTTTGGACAATGGTACTCACAGTAGGGGCAACGACATCGTCAGTTTTGCCTTTGTTCTTTGAAGAACTAGGTTTTCTTGAAGAGGAGGCCATTTCTTATCAGTGAAAGAGTTTTTTCTCTCAAAGAAGGAAGTTGAGGAAAGGTTGAAGTCGGAAGGTGAGTTGAGTAAAGAAAGTCTCAGAAAATTCAGAGTGTTATGAAGTGTAAAATTAAGGAAGTAGATGTGTATAAGTAAATGTTTAATCGGCTAAACTCGTGGCCATAATTACCTCGATAACCGGCAAATGTTATGCTGAATCGTGGGATGACACGTGTTCGGGGCATTAAATATGGAGAGACGTGTGTCTAATCAACCATCAGAAGTCTTTCAGAGGGGGTCAGTGAAATTCCCGCCATAAGGAACATTTCTACCAACTTCTCGGTGACACAAAGTTATGTCACCAGAAAGGAAGGGGACTATCTGTATAGGGTAAAATATGCTATGCTAAGTAATTGCATAAGAACGTGACACATGGAGCCGAATGCAGAAGGTAGCTGAAGCCGAAGATAATTGTTCCATTTGTTACCGGAAAGAATGATGCTCATAAAGATGCAATAAATGCCTACCACCCGGTAGCATTTAATGAAGAATATTCTACAACATTTAGTATACTGCCCGTTACAAAGAATTTGTCATTCATGCCCGCCGTTATACATTCTTCAATGGCCCTCATAATTAACATTAAAGAGGGGCATGATCCTAAGACCTTGTTCCCTACGTGCAACTATAAATAGTGAGCTCTATTATCATTGTAAAGAGAGGAATTTTCTGGCAAACTTATGCTATAATCTATTTAAAGCTTTATACAATTTTACCTTCTTATTGTTTGATTTCATTACTGTTGTTCCCGGAAGCCTTGCTCTCGGAACTACTATTTTTGCTGTTTCATCTTCATCTCAAGGCTATGTATTTTATATTTCTTCAATCCTTTTATTATTTCAGGATCGAATAAATTCACTTGTCTATAAACCACGTATAAATTCTACTGTACCGTTTTACGGGTAAACACGTACATTTATATGAAAAGACATTCTGATATAGACAACTTATGAAATGAAATGTATATCTGTCATGGTTGCAACGTTTGAATTACTTTTATCTGGGCCCGACGTGCCATTATGAACAACTACACATGTGATGCTACATTACAAGGACTTAAGCATTCATGGAATTGAAGATGAAACCCCACCCTTGTCAGGCGGCTGATGGGTGAAACAACTAAAACGTTTCCTTTACTTCTCACCCTTTTAGGGGCCCCAAAATTTTACCCACAGTAGGATACTTGGGTAAAGTTGTATTAAGTATTTTAGGTAGAAAGGTTCTTTACTATATAAATTAAAAAAGATAGTAATATTTTAATTTGTGATTGATTTACTGTTTCAGAAAAAAATTGGTAATATACATCTTTCCCTAAATTCTTTATGTGTGAATAAATTGTGGTACAGGTTTGACATGAGTATTATTTTTTTCTCTCTTTAATTGTCCTAATAAAAAACGGGTAGATTTTAAAAATTTATTTACAACTTTACATATCAAAATATTAAAAAATAGACTTCAAATAAAAATAAATTTTTTTAAAAAAAAATTTAAGGCATCTCGTTAAAGCTTGGCTTTAGGCCATCAAATTTATTGAGCCGCCCTGACCCTGGTAACAAATACTACCACTACTTATATCATCTTTCTTGATTTACAACCGAATCATCTAATACTACAGCTTTCAGTGCTTACCAGAAATGGTTTCAGAGTCAGGATTAGAAGAGCTTAACTTTTTCTTCATACCTTTACTTACTGTTGGACATGGCCAAATTGTTAAAGCGGCGAGGCAGGAAATTCACTTTAGTCGTGACACCTCTCAATGCTATTCAAGTCAAAGAAGTACATTGCTAATAACATTTTCAATTCAAGAAGTACATTGCATACGAAATTTTCTAATCAAAGAAATGCATAGCATATAAAATTTTCTAATCAAAGAAGTACATTGCATACTTGTGCATTCTCATTTTAAGCTGATTTGTTAAGTTGGAATTCCTGTATTTCTTTGATTAAAAGTTCCAAACTGAGATAAGAAGATCCAGCACTTTCTACAGCCCTTTTTGCCATTTCTCCAAGTTCTCTGGCTCTTTTTCTGCTCTCTTTTCCTTCTTTCTCCTTATCCATCACTGTTTTAATGGCTTTGGTTACTTCTTCCTTACTCACTTGGGCCTCAAACTTCCCTTCCTCACCAAAATGAACCACTTCCTGACATCCAACGCTCACACCCGTCTTCAAGACATGTACTATGAATCTCTCATTCAAAAATTGCTCTGATAATAAAGGCCATGTGATCATCGGTACGCCAGCACTGATACCCTCAAGGGTCGAATTCCAACCACAATGAGTCAAGAACCCTCCAATTGCAGGGTGTGATAGGATTAGTACTTGTGGCGCCCAGCCACGGATCAAAAGCCCTCTTTCTTTTGTTCTTTCCTCAAATCCATTTTTCGATATCAAGTCCTCTATTGGTTCTTGTCCTTCCCCTGCTTTTATCACTAAAATGAATGGATAACCTGATGCTTCCAAGCCTAAAGCCAGCTCCACAAATTGTACAACTGGAATACGACCGAGGCTTCCAAGACATGCATACACAATAGACTCAGGTTGCCAAGAATCAAGCCATTTCGTCAAAGATTCTTCTTTGTCAAATGAGGCTTTATTCCCTCTCTGAGCTTTGTCTTGATTATCATTGTTACAAAGAGACAAAGGTCCAATGCACCAAACTCTACCATCTTTATGTTTTCGGTTTCTAACTCCTCGAAAGTATTGATGACAACCCCATAGGATCTTGTTTCAGCTGCTCGTATTTTATCACGAATATCTTGTATGGAAATGGTTCCTGGATGGAATGCTGCAGGCAGCTGAGCTTTAGTGACCTCAATTTTATCTGGCAAATCAGGAATAACAAAAGAACCCGAGTCAGGGATTTTGTTTTGATCCTTCATGATGTACAAATTATGCAAACACACTTGACTGAAGCAACTCATTCCATCAAAAAGAATTCTTGGAATCTGAAACTTATCGGCTGTGTCAGCTGTCCAAGCAATAAGCGTATCGGAAATAATGCAACTTGGCTTAGGCTTCATCTCTTCAAGTAAATTTTCAGCTTCATTTTGTAGCATATCAGTTGCATTATAGAAATTTCTTACAAAAGCCATAGAGGGCAGAAGATTCAGGCTTTCACATCCCTCTGGAAGTCCTGCTTCCTTGGCTGGAAACTGGAGCTCAAGTACCCGAATGAGGAGTCCAGAACCCATGGCGCGATCAATTACTGCAGTAAATGGGGCAGCATTAAGAGGTGTCAAGACTAAAGTAACTGTCACACCTCTCTGTGCTAAAAGTTTGGCAATGTCAACCATGGGTATTATGCGACTTGCAGAGAGTAAAGGTATCAAAACAAAGTTTAGCTCTGCTAATGCTGGATTTGAAGCCATTTTTTTGGTAAGAACTGAAAGCTAAGTGTGAGACGATTTAGAAAAATGGAAGGTGGTTTTATATAAGTAGTGTTGGTAGTATTTGATAAGGTTCGGATGTAAGAGCTTACATGTGCATTAAATTTTATAGGCACGAGATGCATAGGGCTTCAACTACACTCTGATTTATGTTTCAAATTGTCGTGGAATCTTAGTTGAATTGTAGCCTCACGAGTAGCGTTATATATCAAATATCTTTTTTCGTTTGTACATGATAGCTAATTGATTTTGTCTCTATTCTGCTCCGAAACATTTAAGAGTAGGTGATAATAATATAATTATCAGTTAATGTCTTGAAGAAATCAAAACAGTAAACGTTGCACCGATATGAATCTTTTTTAATTGGGTTAACTACAAAATAAGGACAACCCACTTGTCATGACTCAAAACCCAACCAGTCGTGATGACGTCTAATACACTTGATAGGCAAGTCGAACATAATAATAAAGAACCAAAATAGCAAAAAATACAGAAATAACACAAGTCTGAAACCTCAATATAACATAATAATGCCAATACATGATAAAATCTCCCAGAACTAGTAAATACAAAGTCATGAACTCTACAACAAAATACAAGTCTGAAAAGCTAAATAACAATAATGTCTGAACTAAAGACAACAATACATAAGAAAAGAGACGCCAAGACTGCGGTCGAGAATGCAGTTCTACCTCGTCTTTCAGTGATCAACTCTGTCACAAGCCTCAGCTATGATGACTAGGTCCGACACCTGAATCTGCACAATTGAGTGTAGAGTGTAGAGTGTAGCATGAGTACAACCGACCCAATGTACTCAGCAAGAATCATAACTAACCTTGGCGAGGTAAAAGAAGTAAGATTATAAATGATACCTGCTATAACATGTACAGTTTCATAACCTCAACAAGTACGGAACAATAATGTGATCAAGTCATAAAACACAGAATGAACCATATGTGTGTGCACAATTACTCAAGTTCTCTGCTCAGTCAATGATACAACATATAAAGAGGATATGCAAATAAACCAGGTAATTAACCACGGAAATTGCACGTAAAGATGAAATGCAAAATCCAAAGCAAACACTAGCTAGATTTTCCTTAATAGTTCCATATCCGTACCAAATCACTTATCAGTTTTCTCAAATCCGCGTGTACACCATCAAGAAGGTACATGAGAGGACGACCCTAGGGGGGATGGATCCATATCCACCGCAGCACGACCAATTCAACGTGCTATCAACCCGACGTGGTCACAGGCTCAATATCATATCCACCCGGCATGGTCACAGGCATAACAACACAATTCGCCCGGCGTGGTCACAGGAATAACAACACAATATGCCCGGCGTAGTCATAGACAAAACAATACAATCCGTCCCACATGGTTACAGGCATAATAACATAATCCGCCTGGCGCGGTCACATGCATCCAATCCAAATCAGATCCACACAGAAGCAAATATTCAAGAACACATGTATATGATGAATGGGTATCGGATTTCATGCTCCTTGACTGGTATAATTACATGCTAAAGTATAGGCATGTGCAAAGTGTGCTATCATAGCTCAAATTGGCAATTTATCACAAAAATAGCAATTATCAAATTCATTCAGAAAATTAGCCTCTATGTAACCTCAAACATGGATCGAATAGTTCATAACAAGGTTACAAATTTAAGAAACATCATAACTTAAAGATTAACAATCAATTTAAGGCATATCATAGCCTAAGCACTACCCCGAGCATGGATAAATACTCCGGTGCTTGCACAAGTCTCAAACCCCACACATATTCGAACCCACAGCACATAGCTATCACAAATAACTCATGCAACTAGTGCCTCAATCAAATTTAGGTAAGATACTTACCTCAAACAAGCTAAATCACTCCTCTAACAAGCCCTTTCCGCGTGTATCAACCTCTGGACGACCCAAATCTAGCCAAATTAATTAATATAGTCAATAAAAGTCATAGGAACCGAATCGAAATGATAAAGCTAGTATATTTAATCAAAATAAAAAAGCCAACCCCGAGCCCGCACCTTGGAACCCGACCAAACATTAAAATTCTGAATAGCCATTCGATTACGAGTCCAACAATACCAATTTTACCCCATTCCGACTTCAAATCGACCTTCAAATTCTCAATTTACACTTTAGGAAAGTTTTTACTTCAATTTTTAGTTTCTCCAATTCAAATCACCAATTAAATCATAAAAATAAAGATGAAATTATAAATAATGGGAAAATCTGAGTCAACAACACTTACCCCGACCCAAATACGTGAAAATTCCCTTCAAAATCGTCCAAAATCGAGCTCTACAACTCAAAATATGTTAAAATGAACCAAACCGTTGAAATAGATTACTATATAGTCTGCCCAGGCATTAGTCATCGCGATCGTGAGACCTACGTCGCGATTGCGAAGAACAAATATTCTCTGCCCCAGAAATAACCTACACGAACAAAAGACCCAGCTCGCGAACGCGATGAACAATTTCTCCCTGCCAACAAAATGCCTTCGGCGATCGCGACAGCCTCTTTGCGATCACGAAGCAGGAAACCAGAACCTCATAACAACAGTACCAAGCATGATGGAAATGGTCAGTAGCCCATACGAAACATACCCTAGATCCCCGGGACCCCATCCAAATATACCAACAAGTCCGAAAATACAACACAAACTTACTCTAAGCCTCAAATCACATCAAACAACACAAAAATCACGAATAGCACTCCAATTCAAGCCTAATGTACTTTCAACTTCCAAAACTCAAGCCGAACATATCAAATCAACTCCGAATGACCTCAAATTTTGCATGAAAGTCTCAAACGACATGTCAGACCTATTCTAACTCCCAAAACTAAAATTCGAACCCGATATCAATAAAGTCAACTCTCTGTCAAACCTCTCAACCTTCCAACCCTTCAACTTTCCAACTTTTTCCAAAAAGCATCAAATAAACCTATGGACCTCCAAATCAACACCCGGATATACGCCTAAGTCCAAAATCGCCATACGAAGCTATTAGAACCATCAAAACAACATTCTAGAGTCATCTACACAAAATTCAAACTCCGATCAACTCTTTCAACTTAAGACTTCAACCTTGGGACTAAGTGTCCCAATTCACACCAAGACCTTCTCAAAACCAACTCGAGCACCCAGGCAACTCACATAACCACAGATGAACATAAAAGAAGCAATGAATAGGGGAATAGGATTATAATACATAAAATGACTGGCTGGGTCGTTACATTCTCCCCCTCTTGAACAAACGTTCGTCCTCAAACGGGTCTAGAATCATACCTGGAGTCTCAAATAGGTGTGCGTATCTGCTCTACATCTCCCGATCGGTCTCCCAAGTAGCCTCCTCGACCGGATGACCTCTCCAATGAACTTTCAGTGACGCTATATTCTTGGACCTCAATTTTCGAACCTGCCGGTCCAAAATGACCACCGGCTCCACATCATAAGTCAGATCCCTATCTAGTTGTACCCTGTTGAAGTCTAAAATATGTGACGGGTCACCATAATACTTTCGGAGCATAGAAACATGAAACACTAGGTGAAAACCTGAAAGACTAAGTGGCAATGCAAGTCTGTAAGCCATCTCTCCCACTCTCTTAACCTCCTCAAAAGGGCCAATATACTGAGGGCTCAACTTGCCCTTATTATCAAACCTCATCACACACTTCATGGGTGAAAGTCTGAGCAAAACCTTCTCACCCACCATATATACAACATCACGATCCTTCCTGTCAGCATAACTCTTCTGCCTCGACTGTGTTGTACGAAGATTCTCCTGGATCACCTTCACCTTGTCCAAGGAATCATGGACTAAATCAGTGATCAACAATCTAGACTCCGCAAGTTCAAACCAACCAACCGGAGAACGCCATCTCCTCCCATATAAGGCCTCATAAGGAGCCATCTGGATACTCGACTGGAAGTTGTTGTTGTAGGCGAATTCTGCCAATGGAAGAAACTGATCCCAAGAACCTCCAAAATCAATGACACAAGCACGTAATATATCCTCCAATATCTCAATAGTGCGCTTGGACTGCCCGTCTGTCTGGGGATAGAACGTTGTACTCAACTCAAGCTGTGTGCCTAACTCTCGTTGCACCGCACTCCAAAACTGCGATATGAATTGAGTGCCTCGAACCGAGATAATAGACATGGGCACACCATGAAGGCGAACAATCTCAGAAATGTAAATCTAAGCCAGCCGCTCTGAAGAGTAGGTAGCCATTACCGGAATGAAGTATGCAGACTTAGTCAACAGGTCCATAATAACCCACTCTATGTCATATTTCTTTAAGGTCTGTGGTAAGCCTACCGCAAAATATATAGTGATGCGCTCCCACTTCCATTCTGGTATCTCCAATCTCTAAATCAACCCTCCCAGTTTTTTATGCTCATACTTCACCTGTTGATAATCAAACACCGAGAGACATAAGCAACAATATCTTTCTTCATTCTCTGCCACAAATAGTATCATTTCAAGTCACGGTACATCTTCGTGACACCTGGGTGAATGGAATAGTGTGAGTTCAGAGCCTCCTCAAGGATCAAATATCTCAACCTGTCAATATTTGGAACACAAATCCGTCCTTGAAGCCGCATAACACCATCATCACCAATCACAACCTCCTTAGCAACACCCCTCTACACCGTATCCTTCAACACCAACAAGTGAGGATCATCAAATTGGCGAGCCTTGATACGCTCCAACAACGATGACTATGACACCACACAAGCAATAACACAGTTGGGATTCGAAATATCCAATCTCACAAACTGATTGGCTAAGGTCTGAACATCCATGGCTAGTTGCCTCTCTGCTACCGATAAATATGCCAAACTGCCAATACTCTCAGCTTTCCTACTCAATACATCGGCTACCACATTGGCAATGCTCGGATAATAAAATATGGTGATATCATAGTCTTTAAGCTACTCTAACAATCTCAGCTGCTGCAAATTAAGGTCCTTCTGCTTGAACAGATGCTGGAGACTCCAATGGTCAGTATAGACCTCACATTGAACACCGTATAGATAGTGCCTCCAAGTATTCAAAACATGAATAATGGCTGCCAAATCTGAATCATACACATGCTAATTCTTCTCATAAACCTTCAACTGCCGAAACGCATAGGCAATCACCCTACCGGGCTGCATCAACACTACGCCAAGTCCAATACACGACAAATCATAATACACAGTGTAAGATCCCGAACCTGTAGGCAACACCAACACTGGGGTTGTAGTCAATGCAGTCTTGATCTTCCGAAAGCTCACCTTACACTCGTCGAACCATCTAAAAGGAGCACCCATTCTAGATCAATCTAGTCAAAGATGCATTAATAGACAAGAAACCTTCCACAAAACGATGATAATAACCTGCCAAACACTAGAAGCTCCGAATCTCAATAGCTGAAGACGATTTAGGATAACTCTGAACTGCTTCAATATTCTTCGGATCCACCTTGATCCCATCATTAGACACCATGTGGCCCAATAATGCCATCTAATCAAGCCAGAACTCATTCTTGAAGAATTTAGCATATAGCTTCTTCTCTCTTAAAGTATGGAGTACAATCCTCAGATGTTGCTCTTGATTCTCCTGGTTGTGTGAATACACTAATATATCATCAATGAATACTATAACAAAAGAATCAAGATACAGATGGAACATACTGTTCATAAGGTGCATAAAGGCTGCTAGGGCATTGGTCAGCCCAAAAGACATCATAAGAAACTGATAGTAGCCATAGTGGGTCCTGAAAGCCGTCTTCAGAATATCTGAATCCCAAATCTTCAATTGATGATATCCCGACCTCAAATCAATCTTCAAGAATACTCTAGCATCCTGAAGCTGATCAAATAAGTCATCAATATGCGATAGTGGGTACTTGTTCTTAATTGTAACTTTGTTCAGCTACTTGTAGTCAATACACATCCTCATAGTACCATCTTTCTTCTTCACATGACCTGATAAACCCCTTATCAAGCAATTCCTGAAGCTATTTCTTTAACTCATTCAATTCCGCTGGTGCCATGCGATACAGTGGAATAGAAATGGGCTGAGTACCTGACACCAGATCAATATCAAAATCAACGTCCCTATCAGGTGGCATGCCTGGAAGGCCTGCAGGAAACACATCTAGGAAGTCTTTCACTACCAGAAGTAACTCAACGGTAGGAGCATCTACACTAACATCCCACATGAAAGCCAAATATGCTAGACATCCCTTATCAACCATCCGTTGAGACTTAAAATATGGAATCACTCTACTGGGAAAATAGTCTAGGGAACCTCTCCAGTCAACCCCAAGCAACCCTAGTATCGCTAACGTCACTATGTTAACATGACAATCCAGAATAGCTTGACACAGCGACAATCAATCCATGCCCAAAATCACGTCAAAATCAACCATGCTAAGCAGTAAAATATCAACTCTCATCTCATAACCCCTAATAGTCACCACACACGACCGATACACACGATCTACAATAATAGAATCACCCACCGGCATAGATACATGAACATGCATAACTAAAGAATCACGGGGCATATCGAAATAACGAGTAAAGTATGATGACATATATGAATAAGTGGACCAGGGTCAATTAATACTAAAGCATCCCTGTGGCACACTGATCGCTACCAACTCCGCACCACTAAAAAGTAGCGAGAGAGGGTCGCAATAGCTTTTACCCGATTTTGGGTCGGGATCGAATCCACAGAGAGCTAGGATTGGAGTCGAGTATCTATCTAGCTTAGGATTGCGTGTGTTCTCTTAATTGGTCTTCTATTCATTTTTGGATTTTCTTTAAAATTCTATTTTTATCAAACTACTAATTGAAAATGCAACTAGATTAAGAGAAGAGATGAATTGCTACAAGTTGTATCTAATAGTTTGAAGGGCACTAGGGTAGTGACCTTTACCTAGGTGGCTAATTGACGGGTAATTGCATCTAAGGCACGATTGACATGATTGGGGGAATATTATATAACCGTTACTCAATACTATCCACTCTACACCTCTCGGTAGAAAGAGTGGTTTTGCCCAATTGACTCTTTCGAGATCAATTGGGTATGCATATATGCCCGAGCAACTAGGGTTCAAGTTGGGTAATTACTCTCTCGAGGTTTAACCCTTTAATTGGGACTATCAATTCTCTTGAGTCCATCCCAATTCCTTGTTGAGTCAATTTTGGAGACTTAGGCTCTCTTTCTCAAGAAGAGCCAAGTCAACTTAGCACAAACTAGTGTTTGGAACCACTAATTCATAAATTAAACCATAAAATTGACCCAAATAACAAACACCAATAATCAATCCAACCTTAAATCACAACACCCATCAATTACCCACACTAGGGTTGAGCCACAACCCTAGCTAATGGGTTTAGCTACTCATGCTTGAGGCTAAAATTAGAGAAATAGATGAAGAAAAAGACATATTAATTAAACACTAAAGAAAATACAGAGAATCTATCGTTAGAGTTAAGCTAAAATGCCCAAAATGGCTACAAAATAGCTTCACATGAGTGCAGCTGCCATTCTAAAATAATTGATACCCTAAAAATGGAAAAAGGTTATATTTATACTCAGCTGGAAACTGGACAAAAATGCCCCTGCGGGGTCAGTGCGGGCCGCACAAAATGGACTGCGGCCGCACTAGGCTCTTGGTCTTGAAGTCTTGGCTCTCTGAACTCAGGCTCCGCGGACCGCGCAGAATGAACCGCGGCCGCGGAGGCTTCCAATGCGGTCCACACAAACATGACCGCGGACCGCGATGACTTGAACCTGGGCAAGTTGCAACTCTCTAATCTTCTCTTCTGCGGACCGCACATAATGGTAGTGCGGCCGCGAAGCCTTCAGTGCGGACCGCGCAAGATTGACTGCGGCCGCACTGCCTTAAAGCTTGTTTTGCCAGTTCTCTGAATCTCCCTAGCAGGAACCGCACAGAATGAATTGTGGCCGCACTAGGTTTTATGCCTTGAAATCTACTCTCTAAATCTCCCTAGTGCGAACCGCACAAAGTGTAGTGCAGCCGCACTAGGCCTGTTTGTCATGAGTTTTCCTTGTCTTTGGTACTTGAACATGTTTCACTCCTTTTTGAGCCGAACTTTGACATTTCGTCACTTTGTCGATCAAACCTGCAATCAAGCACAACTTATGAGCCTTTTGGGACTATTTTGTAAGAATTTATAATCAAAGCGTAAGCAAGAAGGAGCATAAAACACGTCAAAATCCCTAGTTATCAACTCCCCCAAACTTAAGCTTTTGCTTGTCCTCAAGCAAACAAAATAAGACCCACCCCTTAAGGTAAAATCCAAGAATTTCCTGCTATCCTAAAGTAACCTCAACAAGCATCAATTGTGACTAACAATTGCCCTTAATACGAATGCATCATTAACAACATTTAACCTTTGAAAAACCATGGATCAATTGTGACACAATAACATCAAGAGTTGACTCAACACATCAACGAACTCTTTCAATTACTTTAGTCATTGTGGAACCCAAACTCACACATCCTCAACTCTCCCTAAGCAAACCTCACCTTTTTAGAGTATTGACACATAAATCGAGGTTAATGGGAATTCACTCATCTCTCTCAAGAAAAGGTCACAAGTCCGGCTCTAGTACCATATGCTTGCCCCTTATGTAAGTATCCACTAATGTAAGATTCATTCAACTCAAGATCATATAGGGCTTTTGTGGAGTCATTGTGAAGGTTTTTGGTTCAGGGTAGGAAATGTTTTGGTCTAAGTGGGTTCCATCTTCTCTTAAGCACTTCTTTTGATTCATTTGGCACAATTCACTTGACTCTTTGAATCATTTCACCTCTTTCCAAGGGGTTAGAGTGACACATTGTCACTCTTTCTTATGCATTTCAAACCTTTTCTCCCTTTTCAACTTTCCACACCTTTCTTTCTTTTTTCATTGCTTTTCTTGAATCCCTTTTTATTCTTTTTCACATTGAACTTTCTTTTTGTCTTTTTGCTTTTCTTTCTTTTTCATTGGTCTTCCTTTTCTTTACTTTTGTGCCTTTTACCACTTTGTTGCAATCCTCGTCTCTCCCCCCAAACTTATACTTTTGCCATGTGCTAAAGGAAAGAATTAGGTGCCAAGAGAGGGTATCTTTTAGAACGGGTATAGGCTTATATCATGGTTCTTGAAAGAAAAAGGTCTAAGGCTCAAAAGGGTTAACTAGGGATCATATCATTGGTAGGCTATGGTATTTGTTCAACTATCATTTGGATCAAGGAGAGCCTATAATCACTTCTCAAGTCAAATTTCACTTAAGATTTCGCCTNTGGTTCTAGCACGGTCGCTCAACTGTCATATTCGGCTTAAATTATCTGATTTTAAACAATTATGAACCTATGTGCAAAGTTTTAACTTTTAGCCGCCTTAGATACGATTTGAGCACACAATGGTCCCGAAAAACCACTTGATGATTATCGGTCAACACAAGAGTCTCAAGGCCACGACTTTCACCATCCTAAACACAACAATTTGTTTTTTACCATAAGATCAAAGGAAAATGTGCTAGGCCCAAGTGAAGCTTTGTTTGAGGTACCCTTAACTATAAATTACCAAAAACAAAAAACAAAAACGGACTCAAACCCTTAAGAAAGTTGTCACGCCATCTATCATTGGGAAGAGCCACCCGGTTCACACAATACTCCACCTTTGGAAAGAACCGTGGCATTAAGAAAACAAAGGCTTATTAAAACGTCCAAAACAAAACAAAAGGCTACGAGCCTATATAAGAAGCTAAAAACGAAATTTTTTTGCGAAAATAGAAAATAGAATAAATATGTACAATAGGGGCTTTGAATATACAACGGGGAATGAATATATACAATGATGTAACTTTATATACAGACCAAAGGAAAGATAAAAAGTGCGATAAAAGTAACTAAATGTAAAATTATATACAGACCAATTGAAAAGCAAGAAAGTATAAAATGTATCAATATATACAGTCATCCAAAAATGAAGGGCGCACCCCCTCGAATAAAAGCTGGCATTGTCCCCAATGCCAACTAGTCCAAATAAGCACCAAAAAGATAGAAAAAGGATATAGAGGGCTCCCTAAGCCGTGTCTGTCTGCATAGGATCATGGGTGGTCCCTAGGTCCTCTGTGTGCTCGGGGACCTCAGACTGGTCCCCGATGGCCTTCTCCTCAGCTGCTGGGACCTGGGCCTAGACCTGGACAGGCTCTGGATCTGGTACACCCTGTGGCTGACTGGAGGAAGCCTCTGGTGGGTTCGCCAATTGGATGATGGCATCATCTGCTCTAGGGATCGTCCTCCTCCTCTTCGGAGGCCTCTGGGTCTGCTCCGGCTGTGGATGAGCTGCTGGGACTAGATCAGCAAGCAAAAGGTCCAAAGGCAGCTGGTCTGCCTTCAGTCTATCAACATCTGCCCGCAGCTCCTTCACGGACTCCTTGGAGGCCCGTGTCTTCCGTAGCTTCCTATGCTCCTTAGCAAGCTCCTTGAGAGCCTTGCTATGTGAATCCACTGCCTTTGTCAATGCATCCTGAGTATTGAGGATTTTCTTCTGGTTCTCAAGAATTTTCTTCAAAGCATCCTCTATTGATTGTGGGACCTGTGCTGGTTGAGGTGCCGACTGAGCTGCTACAGTAGCAGTCAATGTGGACAACTTAGATGATGCTGTGGACATCCAGTTGTTGATGCTGGCAAGGGCCTGGCTCAGTCGGTGGGCAGTGATGGGATGGGCCCGGCTAGATGGAATCTCCGAGCCTGCTGATGTGGAAGGGCAGGGAGGAATGGCTGAAGATGTGGAAGGTCCGGGAGGCATATCAGCAGAAATGGAGGTAGGCTCAGCAGGGACCTCTACCACAACTGGCTCTTCAGACTGGCCGGTTGGGGCAGAAGTAGGGGCTTTATAGTTCTTGTCCTTGGGGTTGTCATTCCCCTTGAAGCTATACCAGGAGAACGGGGTTGTCGCCTTGACCTTGACGTCGTAGGGCTTCTTGTCCACCTTCAAGTCCTGAAAGTACATAGTGAGGGTACTTAGGAAAGGGTAGTTCCGGTCATGCTCTGCTCGTACTAATGAGATAATGCGGGACATCACGTTCCCCACATTTATGGGGTATCGTGCCATAATCGAAGCAACCAAAACAGCCCTGTGGAGAGGAAGCGTCTGGTCATGTGTAGTAGGATCCAATCGGCTGCAAACAAAGGTCTCCCAGCCCCTAGCCTCAAAGTTCAGGGTCCTCCTCAATATCTTTACCCCAGCAGTCAACCAATCAGGAACGGTACCTGGGATTGCCAGGTACTGAGCTAACCATGGACGGACCTCCTCGCCCATCTCCAACTTCGCCATATACAGAGTCTCATCCTCCTCATTGAAGCCCAAGTATTCGTTGAGGTATTTCCCATCAAACAACACAGTCTTATTACGAACTTTGGTCACTTTGGAGCCCTTTTTGATCTGGGCTACATTGCAGTAGAATTCCTTGACCATGTGTTCATTAGCATCTACACAGTCATCTAAGAAGTACTCCCAACCCACTCTAGTTCTGAACTGTCTCTGCACGTCAGGGTTGTGGGGTAATAGATCTCTGTCAATGAAACTCCTTTCCGGTATCAATTTTCTCACCGGCCACCATTCCCTAAACTTGTGGTACGCCACCTCACTCACGAAACTATCTCGCCAAACCTACGACTTTCTAGTTCGGTCAATGCCTCCCACCTGAGGCTCACCACCCTCAGCTATCTCCTCATCCCCTTGTACTTCTTCCTCACCTCCGTCTGCACCCTCCCCGAATAATAAAGCTGTGGGAGAGGTGGAGTAATCACCACTGCCGGCTGCTGAGCCCTCAGACGACTCAGTGGGAATATGCTCTGGTGCTTGGGCAGTGGGTAATGGTGGAGGGGTATCTCTTAGTCTGAATCTCTCCGGCCAGTCTTCAACATATTCTGGCACGGAGTCTGAAGATATTTCCCTTGATGGTTGATACTCACTCCCCAAGGAATGTGAAGCAGCTCTGTTTGCAGCTTTGATTATCTTTCTGGTCTTTTTTATGTTCTCCCGAGCTTGGGGAGTGAGTTTTACCATGTTCTTCTCCCTCCCCGGGAGGGTTCTCCTTTTCCCGGTTGTTTTGAGCCTTTTCTCACCATTGTCTGCAAATATCATTCAATGTATTAGTTAGTATCAATCCAGTCAGTTCAAGTTATTGCAGCAGAACACATTGCAGAACAGAAACACAATGTTGCAGACAAATGAAAATGTTGCAGGAGTTGCCTAGTGCAGACCGCACAAAATGGTAGTGCGGCCGCACTGAGGCCACCGCGGACCGCACAAGAATGACCGCGGTCCGCACAGGTATAGGGTTCCAAAAACAAGGCATCTGAATCTCACCAGCGCGGCCTGCACAAAACCAACCGCGGCCGCACTGGGCCAGTGCGGACCGCACAAAATGTAGTGCGGTCGCACTAGGCAAGAGTCACCTTTCAGAAGTCCATCACCGCGGTCCGCACAAAGTGGTAATGCGGACCGCACTTGGGCACCGCGGACCGCACAGGTTGCCCAGTCTTGACACTGAGTTAGGGTTTATTAATTTTTGTTCTTAAGTTCAGCTTTCACCTAATTAGGGTACCTACTCACTTACCCAGTCCATTATACTGACAAGGTATGCAAGAAACAAAAATTTAACTAACCTAACCTAACAATTTAAAAGAATCACGGGAGGGAGAAGAACATACATTAAGAAAAGGTGAAAATTAAGCAAAGTTACAAAATTAAACAGAGAAGAAATGGGTGTAATGTTACCAGATTATGAGATGAGGAGAATCTAATCAATATCAAGCAGTCAATTACGAACTAAGAAGAAGATGAACAGTGTGTATGGTCTCCGAGTTTCAAATTTGCGAAAAGGGTATCAGGAGGCCCTTGGGGTCTACCTATAGATAAACCCCTGGGGCCCATTCTTACCTACCAGTGCGGCCGCACAAAATGGACCGCGGTCCGCACTGGTCTATTATGATCAGTTCCAAATCAGTAACCCACCGCGGTCCGCACACAATGGACCGCGACCGCGGTGGTCCACCGCGGACCGCACCAAATCAACCGAGGCCGCGGTGGCAAACTTCAGAGAGCAATTTTTCTCACCCTTCACCAGTGCGGACCGCACAAAGTGTAGTGCGGTCGTACTGGAAACTTCAGAGACTGAACATTTTTGCAATTATGTCCTACACTGCATCAACTCAATCCTGCAACATCTCACAACCAGTTAGCCCAAAAATCAATCCTATACTACAAAGAAAGTCAAAGAAAACAAAAAGAAAAACACATGGGTTGCCTCCCAAGAAGCGCCTGATTTAACGTCCCGACACGACGCGGGTTACCATCACATCATTTGAAATGAACAACAGCTACCACATGGCTATCATCAAACTTCCCAAGATAATGCTTGACACGCTGCCCATTCACTCTAAAGACTTCACCACTCTTGTTTTCAAATCTAGAGCACCAAACGGGGTCACACACACAACTTCAAATGGTCCACTCCACTTTGATTTTAGCTTTCCCGGAAACAACCTTAGACGAGAGTTGAATAAGAGCACCAAATCACCAACTTTGAACTCCTTTCCACGAGCATATTTATCATGAAGGTACTTCATCTTGTCTTTACACAAGGACGAACTAGAGTATGCATGGAACCGGAATTCATCAAGTTCATTGAGTTGTTCAACACGAAGATTAGCCGCAACATCCCACTCAAGATTAAGCTTCCTCAAGGCCCACATGGCCTTATACTCCAACTCCACTGGTAGATGACATGCTTTCCCAAACACCAACCGGTACGGTGACATACCAATCGGGGTCTTGTAAGCGGTCCGGTAAGCCCATAGAGCATCATCTAACTTTTTAGACCAATCGGTCCTATTGGCATTAACAGTTTTGGACAAAATGCTCTTGATCTCCCTGTTAGACACTTCAACCTGGCCACTTGCTTGAGGATGATAAGGCGTGGAGACTTTGTGGTTGACACCATACTTGGAAAGCAGGGCATCAAAAGCTCTACTACAAAAATGCGATCCTCCATCACTAATGATTGCCCGGGGTGTACCAAACCTTGTGAAAATGCTCTTCTTTAGAAATGCCACCACGCTCCCAGCTTCATTGTTGGGCAAGGCCACGGGCTCAACCCATTTTGACACATAATCAACCGCTACAAGAATGTAAGTGTTCCCACACGAGCTAACAAAAGGGCCCATAAAATCGATACCCCATACATCAAAGATATCAACTTCCAGAATTGTGTTCAGAGGCATCTCATCTTTCTTGGAAATCCCGCCCGCTCGTTGACATTGATCACATCTTTTCACTAGATCACTTGCATCTTCGAACAAGGTTGGCCAATAAAAACCACAACTCAGAACTTTCGAAGCCGTCCTCACCCCTCCATGATGGCCACCATAGGGGGAGGAATGACAAGCCTCCAAAATACTCTCTTGCTCTTCCTCCGGGACACACCTTCGAATCACACCATCCGTGCAAATATTAAACAAGTACGGCTCATCCCAATAGAAGTCCAGACTATCCCGTTTGAGCTTCTTCCTTTGGTTAGAAGAGAGCTCACACGGGATGATGCCAGTCACAGGGAAATTAGCAATATCCGCAAACCATGGCATATCACACATTGACACAGAAAGTAGTTGCTCATCGGGGAATGTATCATTGATCTCCAAGCCATCACACGGCCTTCCTTCCTCCTCCAAGCGGGACAAATGATCCGCAACTTGGTTCTCACTACCTTTCCGGTCCACTATTTCCAAATCAAACTCTTGAAGAAGTAACACCCATCTCATCAACCTTGCCTTGGAATCTTTCTTGGTCATCAAATACCTAAGGGCGGCATAGTCGGTGTGCACTATGACTTTGGCCCCCATAAGATATGGCCGAAAATTTTCCATGGCGAACACAATAGCCAACAATTCCTTCTCCGTCACCGTGTAGTTCCGTTGAGCTTCATTCATAGTCTTGCTCGCATAGTACACTGGATGAGACATTTTGTTCACTCTTTGACACAAAACTACCCCAACCGCAACGTCACTTGCATCGCACATGAGCTCGAAAGGCAAGCTCCAATTGGGTGCGGTAATGATCGGGGTAGTTGTCAACTTATGCTTTAGAAGTTCAAAGGCCTCCATACATTTCTCATCAAACACAAACTTAGCATCTTTCTCTAGCAACTTGCAAAGGGGATTCACAACCTTCGAAAAATCCTTGATAAATCGCCGGTAGAACCCCACATGCCCAAGGAAACTTCTCACCCCTTTGACAGAAGTTGGGGGAGGAAGCCTTAAAATCACCTCAATCTTGGCTTTGTCTACTTCAATCCCATGCTTAGAAATTTTGTGACCCAAAACTATACCCTCTTCAACCATGAAGTGGAATTTTTCCGAATTAAGAATGTGATTTGTGTCTTCACATCGGGCCAAGACTCTATCCAAATTTCCAAAACATTCTTCAAATGAATCACCAACCACACTAAAATCATCCATTAAGACCTCCAAAATATCTTCCACCATGTCGGTGAAAATAGCCATCATGCATCGTTGGAAGGTCGCCGGAGCATTGCACAACCCGAACGGCATCCTGGAGAAAGCAAATGTACCATATGGGAAGGTGAATGTGGTCTTCTCTTGGTCCTCCGGAGAAATTAAGATTTGATTATAACCCGAATATCCATCCAAAAAGTAATAAAAGGCTCGCCCCGCAAGGCGATCAAGCATTTGGTCAAGGAATGGCAAGGGAACTGATCCTTGCGGGTCACCTTGTTTAGCTTCCGGTAGTCCATGCATACCCGCCATCCGGTAACCGTCCGAGTAGGAATAAGTTCATTGTTGTCATTTGTCACCACAATCATTCCACCTTTCTTCGGCACACATTGCACCGGAGAAGTCCATGAGCTATCGAAGATTGGATACACCACACCTGCATCTAGCCACTTGATCACTTCTTTCTTCACCACTTCTTGCATTGCCTCATTAGGCCTCCTTTGATGTTCCAAGGAGGACCTTGCATCATCCTCCAAAATAATTTTGTGCATGCAAAATGCGGGGCTTATTCCCCGAATATCCGCCAGAGTCCATCCAATTGCCTTTTCCGCTTTTTGAGCACCGCCAATGTGGCATCTACCTGCATGTTAGTAAGACAAGAGGAAAGAATAACTGGTAAAGTTGAATTAGAGCCCAAGAATTCATACCTGAGGTGTGGAGGAAGTGGCTTCAACTCCAACACCGGTGGCTCCTCAATTGATGGTTTGGTTGGAGGAGTTTTCCAATTTTCAAGATCCAAAGACAATTTTCTCGGCTCATAGGAATAAGAGCCCATCCCATGTAAGGCATTGACACACTCCACTCTGCTTGCATCATCATTAACATCAAGATTTAATAGCACGGCCTCAAGGGGATCCTCCACGTTAATCATAGCACTTGTGTCATCCACGATCACAGTTGTGACAATGTCCACAAATGAGCACACCTCGGTGCTATTGGGTTGCTTCATGGATTTGCAAACATGGAAGACGACCTTCTCATCACCTACTCGGAAAGTTAGTTCACCCGCTTCAACATCAACCAATGCCTTCCCCATTGCAAGGAAAGGTCTCCCTAGAATAATTGGGACCTCATAGTCCACCTCACAATCCAAAATCACAAAGTCAGCCGGCAGGATAAATTTGTCAACCCGGACAAGCACATCATCAACTATGCCCAAAGGTCGCTTCATTGATCTATCTGCCATCTGTAATCTCATGGAAGTTGGCCTTGGTGGCCCAATACCCAGGGTCTTGAAAACTGAGAAGGGCATTAAATTGATGCTTGCCCCAAGATCACATAAAGCTTTGGCAAAAAGTTTGCACTACTAATAGCGCAGGGGATAGTGAAAGCACCAGGATCCTCTAATTTCGGGGCCATTGAATGTACTATGGCACTAACTTGGTGGGTCATCTTGATAGTTTCACAGTCCATTGATCTTTTCTTTGTAACCAGATCTTTATGAATTTAGCATAACCAGGCATTTGCTCCGAAGCCTCTACCAAAGGCACGTTGATGGATAAGCTCTTCATCATGTCAATGAACTTTTTGAATTGGTTCTCACTTTTCTGCTTGGCTAACCGTTGAGGATAAGGCGGAGGTGGTCTAGGCAAAGGTGCCTTGGCTTTGGGCACCACCGGCTCGGGCATGTCAATCACGTGTTCCCTAGACGGGTTCACGGCATCTTGAGTTTCCACCTCGGCCTCATCAATGTCAATCCTCACATCATTGTTCACCTCATTCTTAACCACATCTTCAACTATCAAAGGTACATCATTTTCCCGCAACTCAGCATCATCATCCACAACTTGTTTATCTTTCGAGGCATGCACATCACCGTCTCTCCCACTTCTTGTTGTAACTGCCATCACATGATTGTTCCCACCCTTACGGTTCACTATCGTATCACTTGGTAGAGCACCCTTAGGGCGAGTATTCAACGATTGAGAGATTTGGCCTAATTGCACCTCCAAATTCCGGATAGAGGTATTATGGGAAGCCAATTGAGCATCGGAATCTTGGTTCTTCTTCATCATTTGTTCGAACATCAATTCTATTCTTCCTATATCATTACTTGAAGAACTAGATCCTTGAGATTGAAATGGAGGCGGATTGTTCGGTTGTTGGTACATTGGGGTCCTTTGAAAGCCTTGCCCCCGGTTTCCTTGGTTTCCATTGTTGTTCCAATTGCCTTGACCATTGTTGTTCCAATTGTTGTTATTACCATTCCAATGCCCTTGGTTTCCTTGATTGTTGTTCCCCCAATTACCGCCTTGGTTGTTGTTGTTCCAATTACCACCACCTTGTTGTTGATTGTCCCAATTACCTTGGGGTCGCCATTGTTGGTTTGAAGAGTTGCCTCTATTGCCTTGATAGTTGTTAACATATTGTACCTCTTCATTTTGCTCATCATAGCCATCATTTTGAAACCCATCACACTCATCACAACATTGCGCAGAATTCCCTTGGTATTGTTGACTTCTTTGCCTTATCTTATTGGTAAGCATACTAACACCTTCCATAGCATTCACTTGGCGAGGATTTTGGACTTGTTGCAATTGTGCCTTAGCTAATTGGTTCATAGTAGTTGTCAACTCCGCTATAGCCTGTGCATGGTCATGTAGTTCCTTATGCAAATGAATAACCGTAGGGTCACCTTGAGGAACATTGGCTCTACTTTGCCATGCGGAGGATGTATCCGCCATCTCATCAAGAATCTCACAAGCTTCGTCATAAGTCAACTTCATGAAATTACCCCCAGCCAATTGATTGACTATGCATTGATTTGTAGTATTGATGCCCCGGTAGAAGGTTTGTTGAATCATCGCCTCGGTCATATCGTTGTTTGGGCATTCTTTCACCATTGTTCTAAACCGCTCCCAAATCTCATGCAAAGGTTCCGTGGGTTCTTGCTTGAAAGCCAATATCTCATCTCGAAGTGCCGCCATATGACCGGGTGAGAAAAATTTAGCAATAAATTTATCCGCCAACTCATCCCAAGTTGTGATGGAATGATTGGGGAGTCTCTCTAGCCAATCTAATGCCTTTCCCCGAAGTGAGAACGGGAAAAGTCTCAACCTAAGAGCATCTTCGGACACATTCGTCTGCTTGCTACCCCAACATGTATCCACAAACCATTTTAGATGTTTGTAGGCATTTTGATCTGCAACACCCGTGAAATACCCACGCTGCTCAAGTAAGGTCAACATCACATTAGTTATCTGAAAATTGCCCGCCCGGATTCTGGGAGGGACAATAGCACTTGCATAGCCTTGGTTCGGTAGCACCCGAGGAACCGCTCTTGGAGGTGGCGGAGGAGGGTCTGGAACGTTGTCATTAGCATTGGCCTGGCGGCCTCGTCATGGTCCGGGAGGTACAAGAGGCACCTCATCGTCTCCAATATCCTCAACCTCCTCCCCCGTAAGCACATTTCCAAGAGGGTCATTTGCATTTAAAGCCATTTTGGTACCTGTAGTATTAACACACACTAATTAGAAGAAGGAAAGGAGAACAACACACAAAACTAACTAAATAGATAGCCAAAACCGTTAGCTCCCCGGCAACGGCGCAAAAAAGTTGATCGCTGCCAACTCCGCACCACTAAAAAGTAGCGAGAGAGAGTCGCAATAGCTTTTACCCGATTTTGGGTGGGATCGAATCCACAGAGAGCTAGGATTGGAGTCGAGTATCTATCTAGCTTAGGATTGCGTGTCTGCTCTTAATTGGTCTTCTATTCATTTTTGGATTTTCTTTATAATTTTATTTTTATCAAACTACTAATTGAAAATGCAACTAGATTAAGCTAAGAGATGAATTGCTACAAGTTGTATCTAATAGTTTAAAGGGCACTAGGGTAGTGACCTTTACCTAGGTGGCTAATTGACGGGTAATTGCATCTAAAGCACGATTGACATGATTGGGGAAATATGTTATAACCGTTACTCAATACTACCCACTCTACACCTCTCGGTAGAAAGAGTGGTTTTGCCCAATTGACTCTCTCGCGATCAATTGGGTATGCATATATGCCCCAGCAACTAGGGTTCAAGTTGGGTAATTACTCTCTCGAGGTTTAACCCTTTAATTGGGACTATCAATTCTCTTGAGTCCATCCCAATTCCTTGTTCAGTCAATTTTGGAGACTTAGGCTCTCTTTCTCAAGAAGAGCCAAGTCAACTTAGCACAAACTAGTGTTTACAACCACTAATTCATAAATTAAACCATAAAATTGACCCAAATAACAAACACCCATAATCAATCCAACCTTAAATCACAACACCCATCAATTACCCACACTAGGGTTGAGCCACAACCTAGCTAATGGGTTTAGCTACTCATGCTTGAGGCTAAAATCAGAGAAATAGATGAAGAAAAAGACATATTAATTAAACACTAAAGAAAATACAGAGAATCTATCGTTAGAGTTAAGCTAAAATGCCCAAAATGGCTACAAAATAGCTTCTCATGAGCGCAGCTGCCGTTCTAAAATAACTGATACCCTAAAAATGGAAAAAGGTTCTATTTATACTAAGCTGGAAAAACTGGACAAAAATGCCCCTGCGGGGTCAGTGCGGCTGCACAAAATGGACTGCGGCCGCACTAGGCTCTTGGTCTTGAAGTCTTGGCTCTCTGAACTCAGGCTCCGCGGACCACGCAGAATGAACCGCGGCCCCGGAGGCTTCCAATGCGGTCCGCACAAACATGACCACAGACCGCGATGGCTTGAACCTGGGCAAGTTGCAACTCTCTGACTTCTCTTCCGCGGACCGCACATAATGGTAGTGCAGCCGCGAAGCCTTCAGTACGGACCGCGCAAGATTGACTGCGGCCGCACTGCCTTGAAGCTTGTTTTGCCAGTTCTCTGAATCTCCCTAGTGCGGACCGCACAGAATGGACTGCGGCCGCACTAGGTTTTATACCTTGAAATCTACTCTCTAAATCTCCCTAGTGCGGACCACACAAAGTGTAGTGCGGCCGCACTAGGCCTGTTTGTCCTGAGTTTGCCTTGTCTTTGGTAATTGAGCAGGTTTCACTCCTTTTTGAGCCAAACTTTGACATTCGTCACTTTGTCTATCAAGCCTGCAATCAAGCACAACTTATGAGCCTTTTGGGACTATTTTGTAAGAATTTATAATCAAAGCGTAAACAAGAAGGAGCATAAAACACGTCAAAATCCCTAGTTATCACACACTCAAACTATACTTGTGATCACGGCATTGGAAGCAATTGCCTCTGGCCTGGCTGGAAATGCGTAGCAACAAGCCTGACCACCACCTGATCAACCTCCCCCTCTAGGGTGACCTCGAACTGCCTGAGTCCCACTCCTTGTTGGCTGTGCGGGTGGTGTAGCTGCTAGTGCTGACATCATAAGATGAGAGCTTTGCAGTGGGATCCTACTCAACAATCTGAGGCAATCCCTCTTGAGATGACTCACGTCTTCACATTCATACCAACCCCACATCAGAGGAACCCGATAACCTGGGTAGCTGCTCGTAGAACCCTGACTAGATGGAGCATGGTAGGAACTCTATACTAGTGTCACACTGAATGATGACTGAGCTGGGCGAGCACTGTGAGAATAGTGTCTAACTGAAGTATCGCAAGGAACATGACGAGCTGCCTGAGCAAGCTTATACGGATGACCTCTGCTGTAGTGCGACTAGCCTCTAGATGAGGTACTGCTGAAACCACATGAACCAAGAGTCGTTTTGGCCTCCCTCTCCCACGCTCAAGCCTGCGAACCTACTCCAAGTGTCCAACAATCTCGACCACACGGTCAAACCTAGCATCTGTTTCAGCCTCTCGAGCCAAACTGTAACGCAAACCATAGTTAAGGCAATCAATGAACCTCCTAATCTTCTCCCTCTCAGTGGGAACGAACCATATAGCATGACGTGCCAAATCTAAAAATCTCATCTCGTACCAGGTCATAGTCATATGCCCCTGGTGTAGCTGCTCAAACTCCCTCTGCAACTCCTCTCTACGAATCTATGGAACAAATTTCTCTGAGTAGAGAACTGAGAACTCATGCCACGTAAGTGGTGTTGTGCCAGTTGTCTTGCCTAAATCAATAGTCTGCCACCATCTGTAGGTTGCCCCTGTCAGTTTAAAGTAGTGAAGGCAACCACATTGGTGTCAAAATACCCGATGTGCTAAGATTCTGTTGACACCGGCCTAGAAAATACTTCGCATCCTATGATTTTGCTCTGCTGAACTCTGGAGGCCTAAGCCTCCCAAAGCGCTCCAACCTCTTATTCTCCTCATCACTCATAGGTGGACCAACCTCGGCCCGGTCAGCAGCAACCAGCTGAACCGCTAACACCCTCGATGTCTGATGGCCCTGAGCTAACTGCTCCGGAGTACGGGCGGTAGGAGTGTGGATACCTCCCACAGCTTATGAGGAAACCGGTGCAACTAGGATTGAAACTGCCTGAGCCAGGCACGTGCACAGTCAAAATTTGGGCCAAGGCCTCCTGAAGGCCAGGAATGACAATAGGCACTGCTGGTGCTGGAGCTGGCCCTACAAGCTCATCAATATCTGGTACCTGCTCCTCAACTGGAGCAACTGCTGGTTGCACAGGTGCTTCTCTTGTTGTAGTGTGAGCCCCACCTCGTCCTGTACCTCGGCCTATCGTGCCCCTAACTAGTTGTACAGTGCCTATTCGCCTGATCCCGCTGCACATATCATCACCATCTATGATAGAATAGAAGAGTCAAGGTTCAAACTTCAGAAATAACAAATCCGCACGACAAGAGTGCAAGAAAGTGAAGTTTTTCTAACAGTTCGGTAGCCTCTCAAAGATAAGTACAGACGTCTTTGTGCCGATCCGCAAGACTCTACTAAACTTCCTCATCACTCATAAAGCATATGAACCTAGGCTCTGATACTAACTTTTCATGACCCAAAACCCAACCAAACGTGATGGCGCCTAACACACATGATAGGCTAGCCGGAATTAATAGTAAAGATCTAAAATAGCAGAATTTACAAAAATAACATAAGTCTGAAATCTCAATATAACATAATAATGCTAATACATGATAAAATTCCCCAAAACTGGTAAATACAGAGCCATGAGCTCTACAGCGAAATATAAGTCTAAAAGGCTAAATAACAATACTATCTGAATCAAAGACAATAGTACATAAGAAAAGAGACGCCAAGATTGCGGTAGAGAATGCAATTCTACCTCGTCTCTTAGTGATCAACTCTGCCACAAGCCTCGGCTACTGATGACTGGGTCCGACACCTGGATCTGCACAATTAAGTGTAGAGTGTATCATGAGTACAACCGACCCAATTTACTCAGCAAGAATCATAACTAACCTCGACGAGGTAAAAGAAGCAAGAATTATAAATGATTCCTACTATAACTTGTACAGTTTCATAAATTCAACAAGTATAGAACAATAATGTGATCAAGTCATAAAGCACAGAAAGAACCATCTGTGTGTGCACAATCACTCAAGTTCCCTGCTTAGTTAATGATACAACATATAAAGATGATATGCAAATAAATCAGGTGATTAACCATAGAAGTTGAGATGAAATGCAAAATCCAAAGCAAATACTAGCCATATTTTCGACAATATTTCCATATTATACGAAACCACTGATCAATTTCCTCAAATCCGCGTGTACACTATCAAGAAGGCACATGAGAGGGTAACCCTAGGAGATGGATCCATATCCACACGCAGTACAACCAATTCAACGTGTTATCATCCTGATGTTGTCATAGGATTAATATCATATCCGTCCGACATGGTCACATGCATAACAACACAATTTTCCCGGCGTGGTCATAGGCATAACAACACAAATCCACCTGGCATGGTCACAGGCATAACAACACAATCCGCCCGACATGGTCACAGGCATAACAACACAATCCGCCCGATGTAGTCACAGACATCTAGTCAAAATCATATCACACAGAAGCAAATATACAAGAACACATGTATATGATGAATGATTATCAGATTTCATGCTCCTGAAATGGCATAAGGACATGCTAAAGTGTAGACATGTGCAAAATGTGCTATCATAGCTCAATTCGGCAATTTCATCGTATAAATAGCAATTATCAAGCTCATTAAGGGAATTAGCCTCTTTGTAACCTCAAACATGGATCAAATAGTTCACAATAAGGTTATAAATAGTTCGCAATAAGGTTACAAACATCTCATCTTAAAGCTTAACAGTCAATTCAAGGTATATTACAGCCTAAACACTACCCCGAGCATGGATAAATACCCTGTTTCTCGCACATGGGCTCAAACCCCATACATATGCGCACCCATAACACGTAGCTATCACAAATAACTCAGGCAACTAGTGCCTCAACCAAGTTTAGGTAAGATACATACCTCAAGCAAGCCAAATCACTCCTCTAACAAGCCCTTCCCCGCGTGAATAATTATTCGGACGACCTGTATCTAGCCAAATTAACTTAATATAATCAATAAAAGTCATTGGAATTGTATCCAAATGATAAAGCTAAAATATTTAATCAAAATCAAAAAGTCAACCTCAGGCCCACACATCGGAACCCAGCCAAACTCATAAATTCCGAACATCCATTCAATTACGAGTCCAACCATACCAATTTCATCCTATTCCGACTTGAAATTGATCTTCCAATCCTCAATTTACACTTTAGGAAAGTTTTTACTAAACTCCCCAGTCTCTCCAATTCAAATCACCAGTTAAATAATAAAAATAAAGATGGAATCATGAAAAATGGTAAATTCCGAGTCAAAAACACTTATCCCGATCCAAATCGTGAAAATCCTCTCCAAAAGCACCAAAAACCGAGCTCTATATAGTCTGCCCAGGCATTATGCATCACGATCGTGGGACCTACGTTGCGATCGCAAAGAACAAATAATCTCTGCCCCAGAAATAGCCTACGCAAACGCAAAACCCAGCTTGTGAATGCGATGAATGATTTACCTTTGCCAATAAAATGCCTTCCGCGATCGCGACAGCCTCTTCGCGATCGCGAAGAAGGAAACTAGAACCTCAGAACAATAGTTCCAAACATGATGGAAAAGGTCTGTAGCCCATCCGAAACACACCCGAAACCTCGGAGACCCCATCCAAACATACCAAAAAGTCCCAAAATACAATACGATCTTACTTGAAGCCTCAAATCACATCAAACAATACCAAAATCACGAATCGAATCCCAATTCAAGCCTAATGAACTAATGAACTTTCAGCTTCCAAAACTCATGCCGAACCATATCAAATCAACTCCAAATGACCTCAAATTTTGCATGTAAGTCCCAACTGACACAACGGATCTATTCCAACTCCCAAAACAAAAATCTAAATTCGATATCAATAAAGTCAACTCCTGGTCAAACCTCTCAACCTTCCAAACCTTTAACTTTCCAACTTTCGCCAAAAAAACATCAAATCAACCTACGGACCTCCAAATCAACATCCGGACATATGCGTAAGTTCAAAATCACCAAGCTATTGGAACCATCAAAATACTATTTCGGAGTCGTCAATACAAAAGTCAAACTTCGATTAACTCTTTCAACTTAAGCCTTCAGCCTTGGGACTAAGTGTCCAAATTCATACCAAGACCTTCCCGAAACCAGTCCAACGACCTCATCAAGTCACAAAACCACAGATAAACATAGAAGAAGTAATGAATAGGGGAACGAGGCTACGCTATTTTTCCTTTTCTTTCTCGACTTCATCTTTTATCTCGGTCTAACCCCTTTCCGATGGTGTAGCTGTTGCTTGGTTTCCTGGTGTGGTCCCAGACCTCGAAGGTTAGGTCCGGAAGCTGGTCTCTACTTCTTTGTACGCGGAGCACAGCTGGCGTGACTTGGCCAAAGGTCGATTGGAAGCTAAAAACCATGGCGAATCCTCTTGTTTGCTTATTTGTGTTTCTCAGAGAAAAATTACTTTGTCTTTATCCAGGCCTCGGAGACGTCGTTGCTATGCGGCCGCCCCCGCCCGGTGAAGAAGAGATCCCAAAGTCTTCCGAAGAAAGGAAAAGAAAGAGGGGGTCGCCTGGAAATTCCTCGAAGCCGAAGAAAAGGAAGGCTCGAAAGCCTAAAGCCGATACTGTTGCCCTATCTCCAGGAACGGACCAACGCCTTAGGGACGAGGAGGAAGAGAGGAAGTGGTGACTAATGGTGACTGATGCGGCTCATTCTAGAAAGCAAGGCTCGAAAGCCTAAAGCCGATACTGCCAAACCGATGGTGATTGATGCGGCTCATTCTAGAACTGAAGAGATCTCCGAGGGGAGTTCGAACAATGTCCCCGAGCCATCGGGCAGCAAAAGAGCACCTCGTCTTGGAGGTCAATTGGAGGGTGAGACCGAGGGGCCTTGTCCCGAGGCCCTTGAAAGAGAGAAGAATGCCCCGAGTAGATCACTTGGGGTAATTAATATGGATGAGTCGCCGCCTGGTCTTGAGTTCTCCAAGGGGCAATTCTGAGATGCTCGGAACATGAGAACTCCTGATGTAGGGACAAGCCACGAAGGGCACGATATCTTTTGAGAGTGCCTTGCAGGGGTCGAAGATGGTCCCAATCCAGATGCTTCTTTTATTTTTGATGAGGCCCATCGGCTCTTCGAACAAGTAAGTTTTTGTCCTTTAAAATTACGCCTGCGCTTTATACTTATTGCTCAGAGTCAACTTTTCCTTTTTTGTGAAGGCTATGACACTTCATTGAGAAGAATTCTCCAAGTACCGAGCCGAGCTTGCTCGATGTGAGGCCGAGCTCAAGAAGATCTCGTAAGAGAGGGATGGCCTTAAGATCTTTTATGTCAAAAAGGAGGGAGATATCAGTGACCTTCGAGTTGAACTGGTGGAGGCTCGTCAAGAACGGACCGAGCTTCTCGAAAAGGTAACATATCCTTCGGAGTTTTGCTATGCATTTGTACGATTGGTCGGCTAACACTTCAACTTTGTAGGCTCGACAAAAGGGCGAGCTGGTGGAGCAGCTCCGAGAGGAACTCAAAATAAAGGATGCCGAGACCCTGGGGTGGAGACAAGGTATGGACCGTCTTGCACCGGAGAAAGATACCCTTCGAGAAAAGCTGGCTTCCATTGAACGCCAACTTCAGAGTGTAAAGGAGGAAAGCCTTGTCCGAAGCCGGAGAAATGAGGAGCTCGAAGCTAAATCTGCTGTTGAGCTTGCCAAGGCCAAATCTGATGCAGAGGCATTTATATCTTCGTACCGAGCTGACGTTGAAGCATCTAACACCCGGGAAAAAGAGATCTCCGATGCGGCCGAAGTTACGCTATCACGTGCACTCGACCACGCCAGGCGACAGTCCCGGAGAGAAACCCTCGAGGAGGTGCATGCTCGCTGCTTCGACCTCTCAGCCGATACTGAAATGGCAAAGACTTTGGAAGAAAAGGCTGCCGCTTTGCTTTCTGATGACGAGGATTCAGCTAGTGGCTCCGAGAGTGGAGGAGACGAAGATGAAGTCCCCGAGGGGGAGGTCCCCGAAGATGCAGCTACCGAAGATGTGGCCCCGGAGTAGGTTTAGGTTTCTTCATTTTGTTTTTGTGTTTTTGTGCAAGGACCCCTCGTGGGTATTGTAAAGTATCCCTTGTAATCCCCTTTTATAAATATAAAAGGAACTCTTTGCTTCATCTTCAACGCCGTATTGATTCCGTATTGTCTTTATTTTGTGAAAAATTTGATAACTTCAATGACCAAGTGAACCTTTGCTCGGATTCTGAATATAACAACCCTTAGGTTTTTAGTGATCAACGTGTGATCTTTGAACTTAGAATGGAATACTTCTTAAGGATTTTGTTAGTCCTCGAGCTAAGCTTAAATTGATGTGATGCGAACTAGGGACGTCGGGACTATTGAGTCTGAGTTGAGCGAGAACAAAGTCTCGAACCCTATATATTTTGGCCCTTAGGCTCTTTTATATCAGCCCTCAGGCTCTTTTAGGTCGGCCCTTAGGCTCTTTTATGTTGGGCCAATTCGGCCTCTAAAGTGGCTATAATTTTTCTCTCTTTTCGGCTAAAAGACCTAGTGAAAATTAATCTATGCCTTAGCATGTGTTATTTGTATCCGTTGGGTTTTTCGAAGGTTCGAAGGATCCGAACCTTATTAGTAATTTGTTTGTGTAAACATAATCAAATACCTCTTGAGGTTTTTTCGAAGGCTAATGTTACCAAAGCCTCTAAATTATTCGAGGGCTGATTTTATCGAAGCCCTTTATCTTTGCTTTTGCCGAGGGTAGCCTGATTTACCAGTTTTTTCAAAGTGTTTGAAGGCCTTTAATTTATGGCAGAAGTTGGACGTCTCCGAGCCGCATTATTTCGTCCGTAGCCATTTTATATAACAGTCTTTAATATGGCCATAGCCTTCGGGTACGTCTCTTGGACTTGTTTCCCGATAACCTTTCGAACTAGTTTGAAAGGTTAGTCCCCGAGTATGTTAGCCTTGGGATTTGTATCGGGGGGATGCCTCTTTGTGTTCTTATGAGTCTGAATTTTTGATGACTCGGATGTGTTGACTGTCAATGACAGTCCCTGAGTATATCGGGGTTGCATTCGTGCTCTGGCTCTTGAGTCATTTTCCGTAGGATTATAAGTGTAGAGCTCGTATAATAGTAGATTCTTTGAGACACAAAGTGTTTTTGATATAAACAGAATGCTTCTTGAAATAATTGATACATGAGTACATGTTTTGCCGTCGGGGCTCAACTATTCTATATGGACACGGTTCATCCGACCGTTTGGCCCATTACAAAGTTTCCCTATCGAAGCCCTCTTAGGCATGAAGTATTTTCCTCGAAAATATGACCTCCAAGGGTGATGCCTCCCAGTATTCAAGGTTGATTGAAAACAAGCCTTGGATACTGTTAAGTTCTCCTAGGTAGCATATAGTTGTTGCCTCGTTAAAAACCTTGCCGGTAAAACCAATTTGGGACAAAATCCGATCTAAGGGAAAAAGAGTGCAACGCATGCTTTAAAACCTAAGGCCTTCGTGTAAAAAGGTGCCTTTGATATCTTCGATCGAACACCTGCAATGAGTTAGTTTCAAATCCAAATGGACAAGAAAGATACATTCATACCTTAGAAATAGTATCATTTGAGTAACGATACGTTCCAATTGTTCGGCAGTTGTTCACCTTCCATTGTGCTAAGTTTGTAAGATCCTTTATCGACAACTTCGAGGACTCGGTACGGTCCTTCCCAATTCGGTCCCAATTGCCCTTCATTCGGGTCTCGAGTGTTGAGGGTGACTTTCCGTAGAACTAAGTCCCCGATTCTGAAGTATCGAAGGTTAGTCCTTCAATTGTAGTATGTTTTGATCCTCTGCTTCTGCGCGGCCATCCGAACAAGCGTTGCCTCTCATTTTTCATCTAGTAGCTTGAGGCTAGTATTTATAGCCTCGTGATTTGACTCCTCCGATGCATGTCGAAACCTGGCGCGGGGTTCTCCGATTTCGACAGGTATGAGGGCTTCGGAGCCATAACTAGAGAGAACGGAGTAGCCCCCGTGCTAGACTTCGATGTTGTTCAATATGCCCAAAGGACCTCGGGTAGAACTTCTCTCTATTTCCCTTTTGCATCGTCCAACCTTTTCTTCAAGTTTTGAATGATAGTTTTGTTTTTTGACTTGGCCTATCCATTTCCAGTTGGGTGGTGTGGTGTTGATAAGATCCTCTTTATTTTGTGTGCTTCGAGGAACTCCGTTACCTTGCTGCCGATGAATTGTTTTCCATTGTCACATACATTCTCGGCTGGTATCCCGAACCGGCATATGATGTGGTCCCAAATGAAGTCAATAACTTCTTTTTCTCTGACCTTCTCGAAGGCCTGTGCTTCCACCCATTTAGAAAAATAATCAGTCATAAACAAAATAAATTTAGCTTTACCTAGGGCCGTTGGTAGATTGCCGACTATGTCCATTCCCCATTTCATCAAAGGCCACGTGGACAGGACCGAGTGGAGTTGTTCTCTGGGCTGATGGATCACCGGTGCAAACCTTTGACATTTATCACACTTTTTGACAAACTCCTTAGTATTTTTTTCCATGTTGTCCCACTAATACCCCGCTCTAATAACTTTGCGAACCAAAGACTCAGCGCCGGATTGATTCCCACAAGTACCTTCGTGGATTTCCCGTAGAACATAATCGGTGTCCGCCAGCCCTAAGCATACCACCAATGGCCCATCCAACGTTCTCCGGTACAATATTCCATCTTCATCTAATGCAAACCTAGCAACCTTGGTTCGTAGGGCCCTCGATTCTTTATGGTCCGATGGGAGTTTTCCATTTTTCAAATAATCGATATATTTATGCCTCTAGTCCCAAGTCAAACTTGTTGAATTTATCTCGGCATGACCCTCTTCAACCACAGACCTCGATAACTGGACGACAGTCCCCAGGGCGATATTATCTTCTTCGATCGAGGATCCCAGATTAGAAAGTGCATCGGCCTCGCTATTTTATTCTCGAGGCACATGATCCAGAGTCCACTCCTTGAAGCGGTACAAAGTTACCTGTAGCTTATCCAAGTACCGTTGCATTCTATCCTCTCGAACTTCAAACCTTTTATTCACCTGGTTCACCACCAACAGTGAATCGCACTTGGCTTCAATGACTCTGCTCCCAAGCTTTTAGCTAGTTCGAGACCTGCAATCATTGCCTCATACTCGGCCTCATTATTAGTTAACCTAGAAGTTTTGATAGATTGTCTAATGGTACCACCCGTAGGTGGCTTTAAGACAATGCCAAGTCCGGACCCTTTCACATTTGAGGCATCGTCCGTGAAAAGGGTCCATACCCCCGATGATGTACCCGATCTTAGTAGGAGCTCTTTCTCCACTTTGGGTACGAGGGTCGGCGTAAAACTGGCCACGAAGTCAGCTAGGATTTGCGACTTGATGGCCGTTCAGGGTTGATACTCGATATCGTACCTGCTAAGTTCGACGGCCCATTTGGCCAACCAGCCCGATAGCTCGGGCTTATGAAAAACGTTTCGAAGGGGGTAAGTTGTTAATACACATATAGGATGACACTGAAAATATGGTTTTAGCTTCCTAGATGTGCTTATCAATGCAAGTGCTAATTTTTATAAGTGAGGGTATCTGGTTTCAGCATCTCCTAAAGTTTGGCTCACATAATAAACAGGGAATTGCGTACCTTGCGCTTCTCGAACTAGTACACCACTTACCGCTATCTCGGACACTACCAAGTATAGGTAAAGTTTTTCATCTACCTTCGGGGTGTGAAGCAAAGGCGGGCTCGATAGATATTGCATTAATTCTTCTAAGGCTTGCTGACATTCCGGGGTCCATGCAAAATCCTTGTTCTTTTTTAGCAAAGAAAAGAACCAACGACTCCGATCAGATGACCTCGAAATGAACCGACCCAGGGCAGCAATTCGTCCCGTTAGCTTTTGCACGGCCTTCACACTATCCACGACCGTAATATCCTCGATGTCCTTGATCTTATGGGGTTAATTTCGATACCCCGATTCGACACCATGAAGCCGAGGAACTTACCCGAGCTAACTCCGAAGGCACATTTCTCCGGGTTAAGCTTCATGTTGCACTTTCTCAAAATTTTGAATGTTTCCTGCAAATTAGTCAAATGGTCCTCTACGCGCAGGGACTTAACAAACATATCATCAATGTAAACTTCCATTATTTTACCTATTTGTTCTTCGAACATTTTGTTGACTAGGCGTTGATATGTAGCTCCCGCATTTTTTAGCCCGAAGGGCATTACGTTGTAACAATAAGTTCCAAATTTAGTAATAAACGAAGTCTTTTCCTGGTCCTCCGGGTTCATCTGAAATTGATTGTACCCAGAGTAGGCGTTGGCCGGTCGTGGCATCGATCATACGATCGATGTTGGGCAGTGGGAAAAAGTCTTTTGGGCATGCTTTGTCTCCACACATTCTAAGTTTGTTTCTTTTTTTAGGAGCTACAACTACATTGGCTAACCATTCGGGGTACTTTACCTCCCGAATAGACCCTATTTTAAGAAGTTTAGTTACCTCGTCCTTTACGAACGCTTGTTTCACCTCGGACTGGGGCCTCCTTTTTGGCTTGACCGGTTTGAACCTGGGGTTGATGCTTAACCGATGTGTGGTGATTTCTGGTGGGATCCCTATCATATCTAAATGGGACCAAGCAAAGCAATCCATATTATCCATAAGAAATTGAATGAGTTTTTTCCTAAGTTCGGGGGTTAATCCCGTTCCCAGGTATACCTTTCTCTCAGGCATGTATTCGATCAGTATGACCTGCTCCAGTTCCTCGATAGTTGATTTGGTTTCATCGGACTCTTCGGGAACGACGAAGGTTGGAGGAGTAAGGAAGTCCTCTTCTTCATCTTCGATTACCTGTTGCTCTGATTCCGTCGAGGCTGGGGGCGGTGATTTCTATTTAGCCGCCTATTTACCTTTGATGCTCGATTTCTCTGAGGTCGAAGGCTCTAGTATCGGTACCACTTCCTCGACTGCAAACATCTCCTTTGCAGCATGTTGCTCTCCGTAAACCGTTTTCACTCCTTCTTCTGGTGGGAACTTCATCATCTGGTGTTGAGTCGAAGGCAATGCCCTCACGTTGTGTATCCATGGTCTCCCGAGGAGTGCATTATACCTCATGTCGCCTTCGATGACATGGAATTTTGTATCCTGTATGGTTCCGGCTACGTTTACTGGTAGGATTATCTCCCCCTTTGTTGTTTCACTTGCCATATTGAAGCCATTTAGGACCCGGGACACAGGTAAAATTTGATCTTGTAGGTCGAGCTGTTCTATGACCCTCGATCTGATTATGTTTGTCGAGCTACCTGGATCCACTAGAACACGCTTAACTTGAATTTTATTTAACAGAATAGAAATTAAATTACCAGGGCATCGTTGTGGTTGGGATATGACTTCTGCTTCCTCATCACAGAATGATAGGACGTCCTCGGGCACCTAGCTCCGAGTCCATTTTTCTCTGGTGATTGATACCTTGGTGCGTTTGAACAAAGGTCCTTGTGGGATGTCGACACCACCAACGATCATGTGGATTACATGTTGTGGTTCTTCCTGCTCATTTTTTCTTGCATCTCTCTCCCTGAAGTGGTTTTTAGCTCGATCACTGAGAAATTCTCGAAGGTGACCCTCGTTGAACAACCGAGCTACCTCCTCCCTTAGCTGCCTGCAGTCTTCGGCTCTATGGCCAAGTGTGCCATGATACTTACACATCAAATTTGGATTCCTCTGAGAAGAAACAGTTTGGATAGGCCTGGGCCACCTAGTATCTTTGATTCTTCCAATAGCTGACACGATCCCTGTTGCGTCTATGCTGAAGTTGTACTCTGACAATCGAGGTGCCTCTGCAAGATCGGTATGCTTATCGAATCCGTTCTTACTCATGAGTCCCCGAGAACTTTGACCTCGATCGTTTCTCTGATCATTTCGAGAAGCGTTACGTCATGATCAATTGTTTCTCCGATCAACATACGGCTAATACCGTTCTTTGTTTGACCTCAATTCCTGTCTGTGTCCCTCTGGGGCTTAGCTGCCGACCTGTTAGGATGAACTGAACCCGAGGGGGCTCCCAACTGGTCGTCCTCAACCCTAATCTTCGATTGGTAACGGTTATGTACGTCTGACCACGTCACAGCTGGATACTCGATCAGATTCTGCTTTAGTTGTCGAGACGCAATCGAACTTTCATTCAAACCCTGCATTAAAGCTTGTACTTCCCAGTCATCCGAGACCGGTGGTAATTCCATGCGCTCCATCTGAAACCTAGACACGAACTCCCTCAACATCTCGTCGTTCCTTTGTTTTAACTTGAAGACGTCCGATTTTCTCGTTGCCACCTTTATGGCTCCGGCGTGTGCTTTCACGAAGGTGTTGATACCCAATTTTTCCCTATGTATTTTTACATGCAAATACTTTCAAAATAGCATATATAAGTATGCCCAAGTGCTTTAGTATTTTCCTAATTTTTAAAGGATTTTTTAATCAATTTCTTGCCTATTTTTAGCAGTACAAAAACCAATAACTATTCCCAAATTTATCATTTTGGTGACTAGCTTGTTTTATTCTCGTATTTATACCAAAATATAGCTAGGGCAATTTTTATACATTTTTTACAAATTTATTTGGTATTTTAAAGCTAAATTGCATATAATTGCAATTTTTGCCTATTTTAAGAATTAATAGCATTTTACAATTACAAAATTGATTCCAGTATTTTTAAATTAATATTTAAATATTATTAGTTGACTCAGTACCTTTAATCTGTTTTCAAAATTATTTTTACTATTTTTATAAAATAGAAAGGGAAAATTGGCTATTTAAAACCTAACCCATTTTTATTTCAATTATAGCCAAAATTGGCTCCCCTAATTGACCCAATTTCGAGTCCAATTTCGGACCAGCCCAATCCCATTTAACCCAACCCTTAACCCATTTTAAATTACCCGACCCAAACCCTTTTGATCCGAGCCGTTAATCTCTGAGATCAACGGCCCCTATCCACCCTTCCATAATTAAACCTAAACGACTACCCTAATCCCCTAATTCTCTTCTGTCAGCCGCCTCCAAACACTCTCCTCTCTCAAACCCTCTCGAAGGTTCCTAAAACCCTAATTGTCTTCTACCATTTTCAACCTAAAACTCACCAGAATCCATGGCCTCTCAGGCTATGGATGGCCTACACTCATCTCCCTCCGCTCTTGAACGCATGGTGTTCGAAGTTTTGAGGTCTGACCGCGATGGTGTCCGTTCAGATCTTCTGATTCAAGGTTTTATGGCCTCTCCGGCCTTGCTCCGGCGTATCCAAGCCTTATGAGCCTATGCCTGACTTATCCGACTCAGATCGGACCTTTTCCAAGCCTTTCTCATTCTAGGGCTCCTCCGAAACCCTAGCTATTCGAGGTTTTCTCTGATTTGTTTGCTCAAATTTGTTCTATATTTGTGCTCTACTTGAGTTCTTAAACATTTTCCCCAATTTTTCTTTCAAAAATTACTTCTCTTGGATTTAGGGTTTCTGAAAAGTTCAAAATATTTCTCCGACTTTTCTTTTCCTTTTCTTTGTTTGTCACGCATGTGCTTCTACAACTTCTTATGTTTTCTACTGTACGTGTTCTTCTATGCCTTGTCTTTCTACTGTGTTTCTACACCATGCTTGCATGTTCATCCTGCTGTGTTTTTCCTATATGTCTTGTTGATATACTTTTCTGATATTTTTGTTCTCCTACTGAATGTATTTCCTACTGAGTTCTTAAGTTCTTTGTTTGCCTTTTACTGGACCTTGTTTGAGTTCCCTTTAAACATGTTTCCTCTTCTGTTTCCTTAAGTGTTATACTACCTCTCTTCTGAACTTGTTTAAGTCCCAGGCTTTTTTTCTTAAACATGTTCCTTCTACCCTCACTATGCTCCAAATCAGTTTCTTCACTCTGTTGTTTCAAACTTGCTATTGTATCTGCTTGTTTTCTCATAAGTCTCTGAAAGAGACCTCTGAGCCTGTTTCAATTATTTGTCTCCTCGTCTCTGTATCTGATTCGAGTTGGAAACCCTAGGATTTGGGGGTTTTGGCGAGTTTTTATCTTGTGTTTGGACTAGGGTTCTAGTTTGGAACCCTGGACTCTTTCAGACTCATTCTGAGTCTATGAACTGAGCTTGAACTTCTTTGTTTATGACTCTGAACTTTTTCTATGCTGGGCTCTTCTACTGATTAGTATGATAGTTCTTCGTGCTTGAGCACGGCTGTATGTTTTATATGTGTGATAAATTCCTTCTTTCGAAAAGGTTTTCCAACTTATGATTCAGAATCCTTTTTTAGGTTTAATTAATTAGTACTGATTTTCCTTAAGTCAAGATCTTTCCCATCTTCTTGACCTGGTTCATTCACATGAAATCTTCAATTTCTGATTTTACTGGCTGTTGATTGATTGCCTTTCCTTATTTGCACAAACCGTGTGCTATCAGACTTTTTCCTTAAATAAATCTCTGTGTATTTACCCTTCTTGTGCTGCTTTGGAAAAGTGTTTGATCAACCTCTTTCCTTAATTATATTACCCGTTTGAAATCAGAATCCCTTAACTAAAGGGAAATTTGTGTATTTGATTGACATCTGATTTTTTAAATTATTCTCCTACCTTATTTTGCTTGCCTTCTACACTATAAAAAGGGCACGACTCCTTTCTCACCAACACACCTTGAATTCGACACTTTTCAGACACTTTCAATTACACAACTCTCAATTCAACACTTTTACGCACATAATCTCGTAGCTCTCTTCTAAAATCTTTTGACTATTTGCTTGCAATTTGGCTTTACAAGACTACTGCTTTCTTTCTTGTTTCCCTGAAACTGGTATGTTCTAATTTAGTTTTTAGCCTCATCCCAATGTGTTTATTTTACAGCTTCTACAATCCTTTCTACTTTGCTGTCCATGCTCAGTATTAAATATGTATGCTGTTTTCTTTGCATATGTTTCTACTGTGAATCCCTGCACCCCTATCCCCTTCTGTGTGTTTGAGTTGAAGTTCNACTCATTTTTTGTGATTTTTATATTTTTTGTGAAATCCTAATTACTAATTAATCTAAAATATATAAGATTAAATCCTAAATGCAAATGCGAATTTTGTATTTTTATGAATTATGTTAAATAAAAATGCACACAGTAAAAAATGCAAATAAACACGAAAATTATGCAATTAATTCCTACAACTTAAACAATTAAAAGAAAAAATCCTAAATCTAAGAAATCTGTAGGAGTAATTCGTGCGAGGCAAAAATCACATGCTCACACCTATGTCTAACTTATCCGACTCAGATCAGACCTTTTCCAAGCCTTTCTCATTCTAGGGTTCCTCCGAAACCCTAGCTATTCGAGGTTTTCTCTCATTTGTTTTCTTAAATTTGTTCTATATATGTGCTCTACTTGAGTTCTTAAACGTTTTCCCCAATTTTTCTTTCAAAAAATTACTTCTCTTCGATTTAGGGTTTCTGAAAAGTTCAAAATATTTCTCCGACTTTTCTTTTCCTTTTCTTTGTGTGTATTTGTCACGCATGTGCTTCTACTGCTTCTTATGTTTTCTACTGTACATGTTCTTCCGTGCCTTGTTTTTCTACTGTGTTTCTACACCCTGCTCGCATGTTCACCCTGCTGTGTTTTTCCTATATGTCTTGTTGATATACTTTTCTAGTATTTTGTGTTCTCCTATTGTATGTATCTCCTACTGAGTTCATAAGTTCTTCGATTGCCTTTTACTGGACCTTGTTTGAGTTCTCTTTAAACGTGTTTCTTCTACTGTTTCCTTAAGTGTTATACTACCTCTTTTCCCTTCTGAACTTGTTTAAGTCCCAGGTTTTTTCTTAAACATGTTCCTTCTACCCTCACTATGCTTCAAATCAGTTTCTTCACTCTATTGTTTCAAACTTGCCATTGTATCTGCTTGTTTTCCCATAAGTCTCTGAAAGAGACCTCTGAGCCTGTTTCAATTATTTGTCTCCTCGTCTCTGTATCTAATTCGAGTTGGAAACCCTAGGATTTGGGGGTTTTGGCGAGTTTTGATCTTGTGTTTGGACTAGGGTTCTATTTTGGAACCCTGGACTCTCTCAGACTCATTCTGAGTCTATGAACTGAGCTTGAACTTCTTTGTTTATGACTCTGAATTTTTTCTATGCTACACTCTTCTACTGATTAGTATGACAAATCTTCGTGCTTGAGCACGGCTATATGTTTTATATGTGTGATGAATTCTTTCTTCCGAAAAGGTTTTCAACTTATGATTGATTCAGAATCTTCTTTTAGGTTTAATTGATTAGTACTGATTTTCCTTAAGTCAAGATCTTTCCCATCTTCCTGACCTGGTTCATTCACATGAAATCTTCAATTTCTGATTTTACTGGCTGTTAATTGATTGCATTTCCTTATTTGCACAAACCGTGTGCTATCAGACTTTTTCCTTAAATAAATCTCTGTGTATTTACCCTTCTAAACTTGGACACTTGAGGGCTGGCTCTTCCACACTACACTATGACTCAATCTTGCAATGTATTTGGGTGTGAGCACTACCCGGGGTCCATGAGGCTCTTAGGGAACTCTGACACACCCCAAATGCGAAAGGCTTTGAATTTTGATCTTGGGAGTTGGTTTATTTCATGCTTCATGCAGGAAACCTGAATCAGGCTCTCCTTGGTTGTAAAGTTTTAGTTTCTTTGATGTAATTTTACCTTTTATTATTTATTTTGGGCTATAATAACTTGTAATAACTATAGGGGCTGTTAGTGAAAAGGGGAGGGTAAATCTTGCATGTAAAAGGGGTAGATATCATGTTCATAGGTGATTATTATATTTCTGCACTCGTGTCCTGCTTTGAACTTTCATTTTTGCATTTCATATAGAAACCATGTCTATAGGATTCTGCATTTTCACATAGAAACCATGTCTATAGGTCATGCATTTCATATAGAAACCATGTTTGTAGGTTCTGCATTTCATATAGAAACTATGTCTATAGGTTCTGCACTTCTGCATTATGTAGAGACCATGTCTATAAGTCATCTCTGAAATGTTGCATATCATATAGATAATATGCCTATAGGGCTTCCTGAATTTTGCATCTGCATCTATCACTAGGCAAACATGTTTATAGGATCTTAAACTAAACAGCATTTAGATACCATGCCTATAAGACTTCTGCACTCTTGTTTCGAGTGTAAAAAATGTTTTAAAATTAATAACGCCTAAAAAGCATACCTATAGGAACTATCAACTAAATCTAAATCATCCATTTGCTTATATGTCTAAAATCAGTAGTAACAATAACTACCATAGAATTTATACTCCTGTAATTGACAACTTCTCTTCCTAAATCAGCGTACCTCTTTTTCTGAAACTGATAGATATCATGCCTATAGGTTTTCGTCTAACACCTAGGCAAGCCATAGGATAACTTATAAATTGAATCAGATTTTTATTAACTACAACCAGCAGGCAGGCCTGATTTGGGCTTCTTATATGAAATATGTAATAGATCAGTCCGCCACAACTTTTAAGTTTAAACAGACCCTACGTGTAAAGACATGCTAAACTATATGCTTCTCTTTGTTTTAAGGAGGTTTGTTTGAGCATTTCTATCTGTTATGTGTTTCTCCCCCATATTTGTTATGTATGTGTTTTTATTGTCGCCTTAGAATTTTGCCCTTTGAAACTATAAAACCTCACATCCCTTCCCTTTAGGATTAGTAGTCCCAAATACCTCCGGGGCTGATAGGATTGGGGCGGGTAGTAGCATGCAATATGAAAACGAGACCATGCGTTTAATACCTTAACGGGGTGGAAAAGGTTGATATGGATATGATGACCATGTGATAACACCACGTGTATAAACGATTACCGGGTGTTGTGTGGGGTGATCCATATTATTTATAAACCTAGGACCCCCCTCCCTTTACTTGTTTATTTTTAAAAACTGCTTTTTTTTCCTCAAACTTCAGCTTCTTTAACCTTTTTTTTACTTCAATTATTTGCAGTAATTATGTGAAAACCCCTTTCCTTTACTTGTTTATTTTCAGAATTTCAAAAAAAAAACTGCTTTCTTCCCAAACTTCAACGTCTTTAACTTCTTTCAATTGCTTGCATCCATTATGTGAAAACCTCCTCGTATTTTTTAATTCTTGCTTGGCTACTTGTTGTTTGCACTTAAAGTCACAACTATAGCATGGCCGGGAACCACACTAGTGGATCTCGAGGGGTGCCTAACACCTTCCCCTCGAGATAATTTCAAGCCCTTACCCATTCTCTGGTTTTCTAAATCAAATTTCTTCTTAGTGTCCTAATACGCTTAATCATTAGGTGGCGACTCTTCAATTCAAATCCAATTCGCAAAAGGAAACGAGTTGTCCGCCCAAATGTCATAAACCCGATTTCGCGAGAAAAAGGGGGCATCGACAGCATGGCGACTCTGCTGATTGAAATAGAGAATGATTGGGATCCCAAAGGATCAATCGGTTTGATCGCAGAAGGCACGACGATCCAAAGAAACCAACAGTCATCCTTAATCCGATTGTAGTCCAGATTCAGCCTTCTGGAGATGCCGAGGTGAACATGTCCATACCACTTGAGTTTGAAACACCATCCTCTGCAAAAATGCCAACACCAATTGAGGTCGAGTTTGGGTCCCCAAAGGCGCCTGTACCATTTGAAGTTGCTGTATTACCTTGCAAAGTAAGGGTGCCCACTCCAGTAGCAATGACAGCCGTAACACCATTCCATACAAAAGCCATCATGGAACACAGCCGAGGCAAGAAGGAAGGGGAAAGCCAAGTTCGGGGAAGCAGTTGCGGCATAGGGTATGACAAGAACTGGCAGGGTTTATACCCCAGAACACTTGGCTGAGTCAAGTAAGCAGACCTCTGGTCGACAAGCCATCACTGAAACTAGGCCCGATGATCTCTGGAGAAAGATACAAGCGAAGGAATACTCAGTCATTGATCAGCTGAACAAAACACCGGCACAGATTTCTACCCTTACTCTGTTACAGAGTTCCGATGCGCACAAGAATGCCTTGTTAAGAGTGCTGAGTGAGGCATATGTACCAAGCAACATCACCGGTGGAGATATGGCTAACATGGTAGGTCAGGTATTAGAGAGTCACAAGATCACTTTTCACGAAGATGAGCTGCCACCGAAAGGATTGAGTCACAATAAGGCATTGCACATCACCGTGCAGTGCGAAGATTACTTTATCACCCGGATCCTGGTCGATGGGGGGTCTAGTCTCAACATTTGTCCGTTGGTGATACTCAGGACATTAGGAAAAGGGCTGCATGAAATCAAGGACGGGGCCATCAACGTTAAAGCTTTCGACGGGTCTCAAAGGTCTACTATTGAGGAAATTAGCTTGTGTTTGCAAATGGGGCCTACTTGGTTTGATGTTGATTTTCAAGTGATAGACGTGCCGACATCTTACAATCTGTTGTTGGGACGACCATAGATTCATGCCGCCGGGGATGTAGCGTCAACGCTACATCAGGCAGTGAAGTTTGAGTGGAACCACCAAGAGGTGATCATCATGGCGATGGTAGCAACCCCATATACAACCGCCAGACCATTCCAGCAATTGGAGGAAAAAGAAGGATAGGTGGGGAAACTTACCACAACATCGAGCGAGTCAATGCCATTGATAAGGATAAATGGTGGGACAACAAAATTGAAAGCATATTGAACTGGAGTGGGTATGAACCTGGCAAGGGACTTGGCAAGAATCTCCAAGGAATCGCTAAGCCCATCAAGCTCAAGAAACACGGCACCACCTTCGGATTGGAATTCAAGAAAGAATTCAATGAATGGTCGCCATCCTAGCGCGGTCCTTACTATCCATTGGAGCAGCCAATACCACGCTTGGAACAGACTTTCCAACCGGCCGAAGTTATCTATGGGTCAGAAGAAGAGGAAGTACTAGCAGCAATGAGGAATCTATCCTAGAAGATGATGATATGGATTGCTGTGTTATTTTTGAGGAGGGGGAGGAAGGCCCTTCCATACAGGCGGTACGCAGAGGAGCATGCCTCAACAACTGGACCGTCAGAACCACCAGAGCCTGGCGTGCCTCGGGGTAGCAAGGCTGAACAAGCACCATGCACTATTTTATTTTAGGAAGTGTTCACATGATTGAAATAGAGAATGATTGGGATCCCAAAGGATCAATCGGTTTGATCGCAGAAGGCACGACGATCCAAAGAAACCAACAGTCATCCTTAATCCGATTGTAGTCCAGATTCAGCCTTCTGGAGATGCCGAGGTGAACATGTCCATACCACTTGAGTTTGAAACACCATCCTCTGCAAAAACGCCAACACCTTAATCATTAGGTGGCGACTCTTCAATTCAAACCCAATTCCCAAAAGGAAACAAGTTGTCTGCCCAAATGTCATAAACCCGATTTCGCGAGAAAAAGGGGGCATCGACAATCATCTCGGCCACTGTGGGCAATATCATCAACGTATACCAGCTGATGAGGTGGTGATGCGTATATAAAGACGTAACATTTTCCTATATCCCATATACATATATATATATATATATGCGTATATAACTCCATATGGTCATGGGTCAATGCACATGTATAAATGAATGTAATGCATGAGAAGTATGTCAATAAAATCTCTCGGAATTTCATAAGACCATTATACCTTGATTAATATCATGAAACAAACTTTATCAACTTACGTATTTTCTGAGACCCATGAACAGACGATAGAATAATAAGATATATGGAAATTCAAGAACATAGACATCTTTAATACTTCTATGAATAGAGTCATTTATGGAATTTGTGCATTTGCTCGTTTCGTTCGTGTCGTATAGATCATGCCAAAAAGAAAGAAGGGATAGCTTTAGCATACCTGAGCCGGTTCTCTTAACAACCCCTCTAATACACATCTTTGCGAAAAAAACATGTAACGCTCGATCGAAGTAGAGAATAATCCTTATGATATTCTTGAGAAAGATTGCACTGTACTCCCTTTATAATTGCAAAATCCTTGTCGTTGCTGTAAAGCTTTCACACGCAAAATCTCATCAAAATACTCAACATTGCTAGGAGTATTTTCCTAGCCAAATCCACCATGCAGAAACTTACAACTATTTCTATTCTTGCAAAATCCTTGAAATGTTACGTCTTTAAGAATGGAGGTGTGATTTTAAAGTTCTTTAAGACTTATAATGGTTTTCTTTTTATTAAAAGGATATGTGACTTTTCTTTATTAATTGGATCTGTATGTGAAGAATGAAAATGGGCACAATCCATATGCTATTAAAATGATAGCCTTAGTAAGCTTATACATTTTCTTTAATAGGGTGATGACTTGGCCACAATTCTCTTGAATTGTGCCACCTTGTTACAAGACTTTAAGAGTCATTACTTGAAAGGGAGGGGCTGCCACGTGCCATCTTTGGTCTTTATCCAAAAGACTTTAATTAATCACTAATTAATAATTAACTTTATTAATTTCCCCATTAACCAATTACCCACATAATCAAGAATTATCTCAAATTACTAAAATATTACTTGCTTTTAACACAGCTCATACACCTTACTATCATGGTCATGTTGTACCTTGTATGGCACTAGTCCATAAATACGGGGTATTATAGCTTGGACCGTATTTTATCCCAAAATGTCAAACTTCGATGAAAATTATTTTCTTTGATTCGTTTACCCTCTAACCTTCACGAATTTACTTATCACTTGTTTGAAATAACATAATACTTATAACCTCAAAAATAATCTCATTCCCGAGCTGATATCAATTTACTCATGGCGTACTTTCATGTACGAAAATATGGGGTGTAGCATCATTCCCCCTTTGGAACATTCGTCCTCGAATGTTGGCTGGTGCACTTATCATTTTCATAGCCTATATCTTCCGAATACTTTATTACTCTCCTTGCCATCTAGGCAACTGTTCTGTGAATAAATCCAAAGGTCAGGGCATTCCTCCTTTTAGGCCTCTTTCTCACGCCACGACTTGTGGTCGGAATCCTTCCAATCTCGTAACTGTTGCTACCTTCTTCCATGCAACTTGTACGATTCTGACCTTGTAAGTGCGCCTATACGACTCTTCTCTCCTTTTTCCTCCAGCTTTTAGCCAATCTCTAGGCCTTACTTTGTGGACATATACAGACCTTGACAAGATGTCCCTCTTGGCATCTATTGATATATTGAAGTTCTTCGCTCGGTACTTTGTTGGACTTACGAATATTGCTATACCTTATTTCATAGATCCGGTTATCCATTCGTATGACTTTACTGCATCAAGGTAGGTCATATTATACCATAACTCTTACTTCAATTTATCGTTACTGGGGTATGCTACCAAACACCAGGTTACTTTTGTTGCTTATCCTTTAGGTATTAATGTTAGTCCTTTAATGCTTCTTCATTACCGTTCATCTTAATACTGATGGCCTAATCTCATCTCGTTCTTTGCAATTTTTACCCATCCATTGTTGATTCACCTCAATGTTGATCTACAACCTTCCATTGATAACTTGAAACTTTTTGCATAATATATTACCACTAGGGCTTACGTTGCATCGTGGAATATTTGATGTGATTTTCCTTATCCACTTGGGGGCGATACTGTACTTCCATAACCCTATTTTATATCATAGTCATCCCAATGTGATTCGCCTTACGTGGGTATTTTAATCCTATACAATTAATAAACTCGTTACTCAATCGAAAGCCCAAACGTCATCCTTTATCTATCACAATCACACCCTCACTCCACTACTAGGGCAGCATTCCATTTCTTCTAGATGCTATTAGTCTTTGACTTCTTTGAGTTCATTCAGGATATACTGAACTTTCTATAATTTTGAGAAACCATTGGCCCTCTTGTTTTCATAGGCTTAATCCCGAGTACTTATCCATTCTTGTCACTTTCTCACTTGCCCTTTCTCATCCTTACTCTTTTTATACTACTTGCAACCTTCTTTCAACTTGCTTGCACCATGGATTTCCTTGTGTTATTCTGGAACATCAAGCGAGACATCACATCGTCTCTAATTCTTCTTTACTCTCTTAACCAGACCTCTCAGTAACTAGCAACCATGGGCTGGAAGGTATGCCACTGACGACGCTGCTATTATTCCTGGATATTGAATCCCAATGCTTCTAGCCTTTTATCTGAAGTATGGACTATACACGACCTTCCGCATGTGAATATCTCGTACGTGGTCCACATTTACCTTGCTTACCTTAAAATCTCACATCACATCTTCTATCTCTTTCATGACCTCTCTTCCATGTATGTATAATTCATATCCACGATCTGAAGCTCTATTATAATACTTGCACCTCTGGTGCATACACAATCCAGTGGAAGCTTTATACTGACTTCTTATGAGACTAGTGCTCTTCTAACTAGCTTTATCACAAAGCCGTTATAGAATATGGCTACTGTACTATCTCTTGTACCTCTGATATTTAAGAGTGATACTGCAATGTTCTCAATCACGAAGTCTATAATTTTCTTGGTCCAATAATCAGACTCCTGGTTACTTAGTTGATGTAACTCTTTAGTTTCCTCTTCCCTTTGATCCACCTTTACGTAGGCTTAAGCTATCTTCCAATCTGTGGCTCCTGGTATTAGTTGTTACTTTAGCCTTTCATGGGCGTTATGGAATTTCCATAATACAATCTTCTAACAACTCAATCATTTGTCTATGCCTTGGGCTCAATTCTTTCTTTTAACTTATATCGGGGTCTTCTATGTCTGTATGATTGTCAACATATATGATGCATGTATAAAACTTCAAACTCTTAAGTGTGTTCATAACGTGCTCTGGATCATTAATCGAATAATTCCTTTTGTTCCTTCTCATTTTTCTTTAAATGTAAGCAATTACTTCCTGGTCTTTCTACCCCTTTGTTGCGTGCATACTTAGCTTGCCTTAGTGCCCACACATATTGGAATTCCATACAACTCATATGATCTTGAATATTAATTCTGATTTTACCTCACGTTCATTAGCCACGGTAGGCGCCATTTTCTTATGGAGTGCACACAATGTTGTTGTGAGACTGTTTTTATAAGACCATTTCCTCCTTAGGTCACTGAGCTTAGGTTGAAGCCTTCTTCCTTACTTTCTCAGCTAGCCTTTCATAGTAGTATTTAGGGATGATCCTCTTACTCTTGTAAAGCTGTGAGCTTATTACATTGTATATTTGACAGAATTTCGCCTATAATTATTCGTAGTTACTTATCTTCACGCCCTTGTGCTTGTAAGATTGCTTCCGAACTGATATTTTGACTGTCTTCCCAGTAGCACTCTCTTTTATTTCCGTAACACTCATACAGTACCTTTAACTACCCCAACACCTATCCGAATATTTCTCAAGTATTACAATGTTATAACTGCGAGGCTGAATTCCCCATGTCGGGGTTTACTATATTTATCTTGCATGATTTGCTAATTTGTCTGTAACCTCTTGTCTTGTCACGACTAGGCTCTTCCTGAATCAACTACCAACTACTCGTTGGCCCATTCTCATATCCATATTCCACATAATCTTTCTTGGGTTATTTCCTTTGTCTTAACTTACCTCACATACTGGCTCCTTATCTATCAGCAACATCCCGGACAGGAACCCTTACTTCCTTTTCTTAACGTCGTGCTTACATCATTTTCTGGAATTATAGCATATCTGTAACATTTGAATAAGTGCAATCTCACCCATTTCTCATTTTTATCGCATTCCTCCTTTGTCATTCCATAGTTACTAGGTCCACTTTATTCTGACTTAATGCCACACCATTCTGTATTTCCCCCTTTAGGGGAGTACTAAGGGTTGGAGCTACGACGACCTGCCTATAGATGTTTTTCCTCTTCATCTTTGGCATCCTTTCACATCATCAATGACCCTTACTCTCCTTGCGGTAATCCTTCTGTACCAAGGATAACAAAATTCCTTACTCGCGATGGTGACACTTAGTGTAACTGGCATATACAGTCCCTTAAGCTTAACTTTGCTCACATTGCTTGCTTTAGGGAATCGTCTTCCTGAGTGACCATTCTCTGAATTTTTTATTGATCTTCTTCTGTTGTCCATTCTATTATCACCGGAACGCAATCTGAAATTCTCATGGTGCTGGCTATTATCAAATCACTCAGTCCCTAACTCATTTTTAGTTTATCTTGTTCACCAGTCCGTACAGGTTTCTATTACTCTAGGGTCTAACTTTTCCTTCTGTTAATCACATTAGAGTCACGAATTTATTCCTTGAAATGAGGTTATAACTTTATGGCGTATACTTCTTTTTTTGTCTCCAGGCCTGGAACCTCTCATCTTTTCCTTCCTTTGACTATAGACGCTGTAATACTGTCATTTCATTTTTTTTCTACCATTGTTATCCAGGTATCACATCTTACTTATAATGCTTTATTAATTCTCTTCTTATTTCCCGCTAACATTTATGTCTATCACTTTATTTTGAAAACTCGAACAAGATATTCTTTTGCTCTTAGCTCCCCTTGCTTCATCCATTAGTTCTTCAAGTTGCCTAACATTCTCTCTCTACTAGGGACGGGAGCCATACTAAGATAATATTTATCCCTTCTAGGCTTCCATTGCCCATCTTTGTGGTACTTATATCTAGTTCTACTATTTTAGAGTGCACCATCTGGGTGTCTCACAAGGAGATCTATTAGCACATTTGTAATATCCTTCAGAAAGGTCAACTTATGCAAACAATTCATCCACTATTTTAGGTCACTCTAACCCTAGCCTGATCCTGATATCCCGTCCTTCTCTTGAACCATATCTGTTAGCTCCTATAGGGCATAACCAAGATCGATGTAGCCAATTGTACATACCTCTGTTACTGTTGAATGTAACTCAAAAGGCTTATATTCTTCTGCCTCAATTGTAAATACTGTTAACCTTCATTAACTGGCGCCTTGTATCCTTCTTCACCTTGCTTCATTTACTTGTTGAAACTTGTGTCTACCTTTCAATTATGTTATTCCTTTTTACCATCATAGTGGATAAGTATTCTTGCCTTAAAACTCCTTATCAAGAACCTTACACCTTTCAGTACACGCATGGTCTGCTGAAGACCTCACATTTACTCATCATAAGCATGATGCAAAATTGAGTTCCTCTGACTCAACACTTCCACAGCTATATCTCTTACCGACCGTCTTTCTGAATATAGGTATCGTTGTATAACGAATAAGATAGAGTTTAGGAAATTGAGTTCTTACAACTGAGCTCTACCACATGATCTAGAGTAAGAAGAAAGAGTGACAACCCTAAATACCCTGTAGCCTCCTACTTAAAAGTTTGGTGCACGACACACCCATAAACAAGACTCTACTAGACACGGCTTGTATACTGACTAGGACAGAACTACTCCGATACCACTTTTGTCACAACCCAAATCGATGGGCTGCGACGGGCACTCGGTACCTTACTCAACCGAGTACCAAACGTATCTTTTCATGTCATACTATCATAGATAACTTAGCTGGAAGGCTGCCGTGAGATAAGTAGAATACAACATGTGATGCCAACTTATACATAAGACATACGGGCTTATAAGACCAAAATAACCACTCGTATACTGAGCATAGGCCGACAAGGCCATATAATATTTTACGTACATGACATCTGTCTACAAGACTCTAAGAATACATAATTTTCATAAAGGTCGGGACAGAGTCCCGCCATACCAAACAATATACGTCTAAATCATACTAAACAAACAAGCAACTCCGAAGCAAATGGAGCACCAACATCTTCTGCTGAGCTGATAGCCTACTTGGAGGGCTCTCGACCTGTCTATCAGGACCTGCGGGCATGAAACGCAGCGTCCTCAGGCAAAAGGGACGTCAGTACGAATAATGTACCGAGTATGTAAGGCACACAAATAAGTACATAACAGACATGGAAGAAATATAGAGTAAATGACTCAACATGTAAGTCTGGATAACTCTGTAATTCATGAAATAATTATAGTGTCATGCATATGCTTATGAATGTTATGTCGTGCATAGGTACATGTTTCATAACATCATCAAGCCTCTGAGGGCATCCCATCATATCTTCTCGACCACTGTGAACAAAATCATCAACATATACAAGATGATCAGGTGGTATGCGTATATAACGCCGTAACCTTTTCCCATATCCCATATACTTATATACGCGTATATACTGTCGTCTGGTCATGGGTTAATGTACAGGTATAAATGAATGCAATGTATGAGAAGTACGTCAATAAAATCTCTCGGAACATCATAAGACCATTATACCTATGATTAATATCATGAAACAAACTTTATCAACTTACGTATTTTCTGAGACTATTGAACACACGATAAAATAATAAGACATATGGGAATTCAAGAACATAGTCATCTCTAATACTTCTATGAATAGAGTCATTTATGGAAGTTGTGCATTTGCTCGTTTCGTTCGTGTCCTATAGATCATGCCATAAAGAAAGAAGGGATAGCCTTAACATACCTGAGCTGGTTCTCTTAACAATCCCTCTAATACACATCTTTGCAAAAAAAACACGTAACGCTCGATCGAAGTAGAGAAAAATCCTTATGATATTCTTGAGAAATATTACACTGTACTCCCTTTATAATTGCAAAATCCTTGCCGTTGCTGTAAAGCTTTCACACGCAAAATCTCATCAAAATACTCAACATTGCTAGGAGTATTGTGGTGATGAGTCATCACTTGTTTTAGAAATAAATTTTGTGTTCTGAGGCCTTAAAACCTCTTTTTTGTCTCACCTTGATTTGCGTGCGCAGTCCGAGCGTGTATCAGAAAGCCATTACGTGGAAATCTATGATAAATGATGAATTTTGCTTTTAAAATGAATTTAGGTGGACTTCGGTGAACATTTTGGGTAAACGGACCCGGACGCATAATTTGGCAGTCCCGGATGGTCCGTAAGAAAATATGGGACTTGGCGTATAACCGGAGTCGAATTCCGAGGTCCCAAGCCCGAGAAAAGAATTTTTGAAGAAAATTGTTTAACTGAAATTCTTAGAGTTTTTGGAAATTTTAATGTAATTGAATTCGATGGTATCAGGCCTGTATTTTGGTTCCGGAGCCTGGTAAAGGTCTTATATGGTATTTAAGTTGAGCCTGTAAAATTTGGTAAGAAACGGACTTGAATCGGACCTTCGGTTGTTAAAACTAGAACTTAAGAGTTCATGAGATTTTTCTTTGATTTTGATGCTAAATTTATAGTTATTGATGTTATTTTGATGATTTGATCGCACGAGCAAGTCCGTATGATATTTTTGGACTTGCGTGCATGTTCGGTTTGGAGCCCCGAGGGCTCGGGTGTGTCTTAGATAGGCCACGGAGTAAAATTGGACTTAGGAAAAATTGCTGGTGTGTTGCAGGTGTGTAGCGGGCATCTGATCTCGCAAATGCGAGATCAGGCATCGCAATTTCGATGTAAGCAGGGTTCACCAATGCGAGGTTTTTGTCGCAAATGTGAATAACCCAAGGCCAGCATTACCTCGCAAATGCGAGGTATACTTCGCAAATGCGAAGTCTTCAGCACCTGCCAGAAGTCGCAAATGCGACACCTTTATCGCAATTGCGATATCGCAAATGCGACATTTGTTTCGCAAATGCGAAGGAAGCTGGTTTCTTAAGGGTTCGTAATTGTGAACCCTGGTCGCAATTGTGACATCAGAGACCTGCTAAAATCAATTTCAGACGAGATTTCAACCATTTTTACAACCTTTTCAAAACCTAAACACCTTTGGGCGATTTTTCAATAACAAATACTCTTCCAAATCATTTGTAAGTCAATTCTAACTCATTTCTTTCAATATAATCCATCTTTTTACATGATTTCAACTCAAATTGGGTGTTTTGGATAGAACCTGGGATTTTCAAAATTTGGGGATTTGGACCTCGATTTGAGGTCCGATGTCAAAACAAATTATATATTTGAGTTCGTGGGTGAATGGGTAGTCGGGTTTTGGTTCGAACCTCGGGTTTTGACCATGTGGGCCCGGGGTCGATTTTTGACTTTTTGGGAGAAACTTTAGAAAATCTATTTTCATGCATTAGAATTGATTCATTTAGCATTTATTGATATATTTAAGTAACTTGTGGCTAGATACAAGTGAATTGGTGGTGGAATCAAGAGGTAAAGCGGTAGTTGGGGCTTGAATTGTGTTCGAGGCATCGATGTAAGTGTTTGGTCTAACCTTAGCTTAAGAGATTAGGAGTTGTGTCCTATTTGCTATGTGATAATTGTTGAGTACGACGTATAGGCGTGGTGACAAGTATCTATACGTTGGTGTCAAGCATGCCTGTGAGTCTTATGTTATGATTAATATGACTCTGTTTTGTATTGTTCATGCCTTATGTGATATTTCTATTGTTGAACAAGGCTTGTGGATGTAATTATGGTAATTTAACATTGAAGAGTGTTGGCTCAAGTTGTGAAATGATTTGTGGAATTATTGTTGGCAATTGAACATTGAAGAGTGTTGGCTCAAGTTGTGAAATGATTTGTGGAATAATTGTTGGCAATTGAACATTGAAGAGCATTGGCTCAAGTTGTGAATTGAGTTGTGGAGTAAATGTGAAAAAGAGAAGAGGATTATGATATTGTCTCCCTTGCCGGGGTGTTGTTGCTTTTAACGTTATCTTCCTTGCCGGGATGTTATTGCCTTGATATTATTTCCCTTGCCGGGATATGATTGTTGTACTATTGTTCCCTTGCCGGGATTTTATTGTGATTTATTGATTTACTTGCCCTTATTGCTTTGTGATTGTTGTTTGGGCGAGGAAGAGTGTTAGAGCATGAAGGGTGATGTCGTGCATTGTATTGGTGAGAGAGTGTAAAGCACGAAGGGTGATGTTGTGCATGATATTTGTGAGAGAGTGTTAAAGCACGAAGGGTGATGTCGTGTCGCAGGATGTACAATTCTGTGCCTTTATATGAGTGATAATGCACGAAGTACAATTCTGTGCCTTTATATGAGTGATAATGCACGAAGGATCATTCTTTGCCATGATTATGTGAGGTAAAACCACGAAGGGTGATGTCGTGCACTTGTCCTTGATTTTCCTGATTCTTGCTGATAATTGTGTTATGGTGTTCTTTACGTCTATTTACTGATTTGTGTTGTTACTTGATTTTATTGTGATGTTATTGATTCCCTTGCCCAAATTGCTTTGTGATTGTTACTTGGGTGAGAAATAGTGTAAAGCACGAAGGGTGATGCCGTGTCGATTATATTGATTTCATGGTGAGGACGAGAGTAAAAGCACGAAGGGTGATGCCGTGCACTTGTCTTTGATTTCCTGATTTTTATTGATAACTGAGTTATGGTTTCTCTACATTCAACTGTTGGTTTTCTGTTGATACTTGTCGTTCCCCGCAGCATGATTTCCCCTTCCTATCTTTAATTATAAAGTTTGCCTTTATTTTCCGATGTATATGATTTAACTGCACAGGTTATTTGGTAGTCTGGTCCTAGCCTCGTCACTACTTCGCCGAGGTTAGGCTAGGCACTTACCAGCACATGGGATCGGTTGTGCTGATACTACACTATGCACTCTTTTGTGCAGATCCCGGTACTGGAGCATACGGACCTTAACTTTGGGTCGTTGCCTTCAGTCCATTTAGAGACCTGAGGTAGTCCTGCAGGCGTCCGCAGGCCTTGGTGTCTCCTTCTATCCCTTCATTCTGTTTCTTTTATGTTTTTCAGAGACAGCATTGTATTTGTCTTTTGGACCCATATTTGTAGTATTCTTAGACAGTTTGTGAAATTAAGACACCAGTTCTGGGTAGTCTATGTTTAAGGAATTAGATTGGTAATATTTTAATGGTTATAATTTGTTCTTCTGATTATTTAATTCCGCTGATTATATAATGTTGATTCATAACTGTTAAAGGATTAAAAATGAGAAAATGGTAAATAGTTGAAATAATTGGCTTGCCTAGCTTTTACTAGTAGGCGCCATCACGACTCCCGAGGGTGGGAAATCCGGGTCGTGACAAGTTGGTATCAGAGCTCTAGGTTACTTAGGTCTCACAATTCATGGACAAGCTTAGTAGAGTCTGAGGGATCGGTACGGAGACGTCTGTATTTATCCCCCAGAGGCTACGGAGTTAGCAAAAACTTCACATCTATTCTTTCCTGTCGTGCGACTTGAATTCCCAATGCTAGTTGAACTCCCACTCATTCCTGTTACGTACCGCTTCTTCAGCCGAGCAGCAGCACAGACCGGTGATAGATCAGCTACGTCTTCGGAGACTTGGTGGAGAGATTATTGTATGGTCTAGACCAGCTGAGTCGCTAGCTTAGACTTGGGACCAGTTTTCTCAGCTATTCCCGGAGAAGTTTCCTCCTATTACTCAGAGGGAGAACTACCGGAGGCAATTTGAGCGTCTCCAGCAAGGTTTTATGACTGTCGCTCAGTACGAGACCAGGTTTATTGATTTGGCCCGTCATGCTCTTCTTATACTTCCCACTGAGAGAGAGAGAGTGAGGAGGTTCATTGAGAGGCTCGTTCAGCCTATTCGACTTCAGATGGCTAAGGAGACGGGGAGTGAGATTTCCTTTCAGGATGCGGCCAATGTGGTCAGGAGGGTTGAGATGGTTCTATCACAGGGGGGTGGTCAAGGGTCTGACAAGAGGCCTCGTCATTCAGGTAGATTTAGTGGTGCCTCATCTGGAGGCAGGGATTCTATTCGTAGAGGCCATCCTCCTAGGTCTTTTCAGTCAGAACTTTAGGTTTCTCACGGTGCTTCAGGTGGCCGTGGTTCTCATATGCAATATTCTGATCAGCAGTCCTACAGTGCACCACCAGCTCCTATCAGTGCACCGCCACTCCAGAGTTTTCGGGGTGGTCATTCAGGTCGTTGGGGTCAGCAGTCTCAGCAGTCGAGGGCTTGTTATACTTGTGGCGATACGGGTCATATTGCTAGATTTTGCCCTCAAGCATTGAGCAGCTCTCAGCATCAGGGTTCCCGTGCCATGGTTCAGGCACCGAGTGTTCCACAGCCTGCTCAGCCAGCTAGAGGTGGAGGTAAAGGTGCTAGAGGTAGAGGTAGAGGTATTAGAGGTGGAGGTCAGGCCACTAGAGGTGGAGGACAGCCAGCAGCAGGCCGTCCCAGAGATATAGTTCAGAGTGGTGGGGCCCAACCCCGATGTTATGCTCTTCCAGCCAGGCCTGAGGCTAAGGCTTCCGATGCAGTATCTCAGGTACTATTCTGGTTTGTAGTAGAGATGCTTCACTTCTATTTGATCCAAGATCTACATACTCCTCTGTGTCTACACCGGTGGGTGATTCTATTGTGGTAGATCGTGTCCATCGTTCATGTATATTTGAGATTGGGGGTCTTGAGACTCGTGTAGATTTGTTACTGTGACCTTAGCCTTGTCGGGGTTGCCTCGTTTAGAGTGGAGAGGGACTCCTGGTCATTCTACCTGTAGCGTTATCTCATATATGAAGGCTCGGCGTATGGTCGAGAAGGGAGTGTTTGGCCTATTTAGCATATGTTCGTGATTCTAGTGTTGAGGTTCCTTCTGTGGATTCTGTGCCTGTTGTTCGTGAGTTTCCTGAGGTTTCTCCTTCAGACCTGCTGGGTATGCCACCGAACAGGGATATTGACTTCTGCATTGATTTGGCTCCGGACACTCAGCCCATTTCCATTCTGCCGTATCGTATGGCCCCACCTGAGTTGAAAGAATTGAAGGAACAGTTGCAAGACTTGCTAGATAAGGGCTTTATAAGACCTAGTGTCTCGCCTTGGGGTGCGCCGGTATTGTTTGTTAAGAAGAAGGACGTATCGATGAGAATGTGTATAGATTACCGGTAATTGAATTAGGTCACAATCAAGAATAAGTACCCATTGCCGAGGATTGATGATTTGTTTGACCAGCTTCAGGGTGCCCAAGTGTTTTCTAAGATCGACTTGATATCTGGCTACCATCAGCTGACGATTAGGGCATTCGATGTCCCTAAGACAGCTTTTCGCACTCGGTACGGGCATTATAAGTTCTTGGTGATGTCATTCGAATTGACAAATGCCCCAGCAGCTTTCATGGATTTGATGAACCGAGTGTTCAGGCCTTACTTGGATTCGTTCGTGATAGTCTTCATTGATCATATTTTGATCTATTCCCACAGCCGGGAGGAGCACGAGCAGCATCTTCGAGTCGTTCTTCAGACTTTGAAGGATAGTCAGTTGTATGCTAAGTTTTCGAAGTGCGAGTTCTGGTTAAGATCAGTTGCATTATTGGGTCACGTTGTTTCAGTAAAGGGTATTCAGGTGGATCCGAAGAAGACAGAGGCAGTCAAGAACTGGCCTCGACCCACATCAGCTATAGAGATCCGGAGTTTCTTGGGTTTGGCAGGCTATTGTCGTCGGTTTGTAGAGGGGTTTTCATCTATTGCAGCCCCGATGACCAGGTTGACCCAGAAGGGTGCCCAGTTCAGGTGGTCGGACGAATGTGAGGCAAGTTTTCAGAAGCTCAAGACAGCTTTTACTACGGTGCTAGTGTTGGTTTTGCCCACAGGTTCAGGGCCATATACAGTTTATTGTGACGCATCTCGTATTGGACTTGGTGCGGTGTTGATGCAGGATGGAAAGGTCATTGCTTATGCTTCGCGATAGTTGAAGATTCATGAGAAGAATTATCCAGTTCATTATTTGGAGTTAGTAGCCATCAATCACGCGCTGAAGATTTGGAGGCACTATTTATATGGCGTGTCATGTGAGGTGTTCACGAATCACAAGAGTCTACAGTATTCGTTCAAGCAGAAGGAGCTAAACTTGAGGAAAAGAAGGTGGTTGGAGCTATTGAAAGACTATGATGTCACCATCTTATATCATCCGGGGAAGGCCAATGTGGTGGTCGATGCTTTGAGTGGGAAGTCAGCCAGTATGGGTAGTCTTGCATATATTCCGGTCGATGAGTGACCGCTTGCTTTGGATGTTCAGGCTTTGGCCAATTAGTTCGTGAGGTTGGATGTCTCTGAGCCCAGTCGTGTGTTAGCTTGCACAGTCGCTCGTTCTTCATTATTTGAGCGCATCCGAGATCGGCAGCATAATGATCCTCATTTGTGTGTTCTCAGGGACACAGTGCGGCACGGAGGTGCCAAGCAGGTTACCGTTGGAGATGATGGAGTTTTGAGGCTGCGGGGTCGAGTTTGCGTGCCTAATGTGGATGGGCTTCGAGAGTTAATTTTAGAGGAGGCCCATAGTTCCTGGTACTCCATTCATTCGGGCGCCGCTAAGATGTATCAGGATTTGCGGCAGCATTATTAGTGGAGGAGGATGAAAAAGGATATTGTTACATATGTGGCTCGGTGTGTGAATTGTCAGCAGGTAAAGTACGAACATCAGAGACTTGGGGGTTTGTTCCAGAAGATTGAGATTCCTGAGTGGAAGTGGGAGCGTATCACTATGGACTTTATTGTTGGACTCCCACGGACTCAGAGGAAGTTCGACGCAGTATGGGTTATTGTTGATAGGCTGACCAAGTCAGCGCATTTCATTCCTGTGGCAATCTCCTATTCTTCTGAGAGGTTAGCTGAGATCTATATCCAGGAGATTGTTCGTCTTCATGGTGTGTATGTGTCTCTCATTTCTGATCGAGGTACGCAGTTTACCTCACATTTCTGGAGAGCAGTTCAGCGTGAGTTGGGCACACGGGTTGAGTTGAGCACAGCATTTCATCCTCAGACGGACGGGCAGTCCGAGCGTACAATTTAGATTTTGGAGGATATGCTCCAAGCTGATGTTATTGACTTTGGAGGCTCGTGGGATCAGTTTTTGCCTTTAGCGAAGTTTGCCTACAATAACAGTTACCAGTCGAGCATTCAGATGGCTCCTTATGAGGCTTTATATGGTAGGCGGTGTCGGTCGCCGGTTGGGTGGTTTGAGCCGGGAGAGGCGCAGTTGTTGGGTACGGATCTAGTACAGGATGCCTTGGACAAAGTGAGGATCATACAGGATAGGCTTCGTACAGCTCAGTCCAGGCAAAAGAGTTATGCCGACCATAAGGTTTGTGATATGGCATTCATGGTCCGCGAGCGGGTGTTGCTTCGGGTGTCGCCTATGAAAGGCGTGATGAGATTTGGTAAGAGGGGCAAGCTTAGCCCTAGGTTCATTGGCCCGTTTGAGATTCTTGATCGAGTGGGAGAGGTGGCTTACAAACTTGCGTTGCCGTCGAGTTTATCAGTCGTGCATCCAGTGTTTCATGTGTCCATGCTTCGGAAGTATCACGGTGATCCATCCCACGTGTTAGATTTTAGCACTGTCCAGTTGGACAAGGACTTGTCCTATGAGGAGGAGCCGGTAGCTATTCTAGACCGGCAGGTTCATAAGTTGCGATCGAAGAGTTTCCCTTCTGTTTGTGTTCAGTGGAGAGGTCAGCCTGCTGAGGCATCGACCTGGGAGTCTGAGTCCGATATTCAGAGCCGATATCCCCATCTTTTCTCCGACACAGGTACTTTCGTCTTATGTCTGTTCGAGGACGAACGATTGTTTTAGAGGTGGAGAATGTGATGACCCAAAAGGTCATCACTTGTTTTAGAAATAAATTTTGTGTTCCGAGGCCTTAAAACCTCCTTTTTGTCTCACTTCGATTTGCGTGCGCAGTCCGAGCGTGTATCCGGAAAGCCATTATGTGGAAATTTGTGAAAAATGATGAATTTTCCTTTTAAAATGAATTTAGGTGGACTTCGGTCAACATTTTGGGTAAACGGGCCCGGACCCGTGATTTGGCAGTCCCGGAGGGTCCGTAGGAAAATATGGGACTTGGACGTATGCCCGGAATCGAATTCCGAGGTCCCAAGCCCGAGAAATGAATTTTTGAAGAAAATTATTTAACTGAAATTCTTCGAGTTTTTGGAAATTTGATTGTAATTGAGTTCGATGGTATCGGGCCCATATTTTGGTTTCGGAGCCCGGTACAGGTCTTGATGGTATTTAAGTTGAGCCTGGAAAATTTGGTAAGAAACGGACTTGAATCGGACCTTCGGTTGTTAAAACTTGAACTTAAGAGTTCATGAGGTTTTTCTTTTATTTTGATGCTAAATTAATAGTTATTGATGTTATTTTGATGATTTGATCGCACGAGCAAGTCTGTATGATTTTTTGGACTTGCGTGCATCTTCGGTTTGGAGTCCCGAGGGCTCGGGTGAGTTTTGGATAGGCCACTGAGTGAAATTGGATTTAGGAAAAATTGCTGGTGTGTTGCAGGTGTGTAGCAGGCCTCTGATCTCGCATTTGCGAGATTAGGCATCGCAATTGCGATGCAAGCAGGGTTCGCAAATACAAGGTTTTTGTCGCAAATGCGAATAACCCAGGGCCAGCATTACCTCGCAAATGCGAGGTATACTTCACAAATGCGAAGTCTTCAGCACCTGCCAGAAGTCGCAATTGCGATATCGCAAATGCGACATTTGTTTCGCAAATGCGAAGGAAGCAGGTTTCTTAAGGGTTCGCAATTGCGAACCCTGGTCGCAATTGCGACATCAGAGACCTGCTAAAATCAATTTCAGACGGGATTTCAACCATTTTTACAACCTTTTCAAAACCTAAACACCTTTGGGCGATTTTTCAAAGACAATTACTCTTCCAAATCATTTGTAAGTCAATTCTAACTCATTTCTTTCAATCTAATCCATCTTTTTACATGATTTCAACTCAAGATCAAGGGTTTTCATGGGGGAAATTGGGTGTTTTGGGTAGAACCTAGGATTTTCAAAATTTGGGAATTTGGACCTCGATTTGAGGTCCGATTTCAAAATAAATTATATATTTGAGTTCGTGGGTGAATGGGTAGTCGGGTTTTGGTTCGAACCTCGGGTTTTGACCATCTAGGCCCGGGGTCGATTTTTGACTTTTTGGGAGAAACTTTAAAAAATCTATTTTCATGTATTAGAATTGATTCATTTAGCATTTATTGATATAGTTAAGTAACTTGTGGCTAGATACAAGCAAATTGGTGGTGGAATCAAGAGGTAAAGCGGTAGTTGGGGCTTGAATTGTGTTCGAGGCATCGAAGTAAGTGTTTGGTCTAACCTTAGCTTGAGGGATTATGAGTTTTGTCCTATTTGCTATGTGATAATTGTTGAGTACGACGTATAGGCATGGTGACGAGTATCTATACGTTGGTGTCAAGCATCCCCGTGATTCTTATGTTATGATTAATATGGCTCTGTTTTGTATTGTTCATGCCTTATGTGATATTTCTATTGTTGAACAAGGCTTGTGGAAGTAATTATGGTAATTGAACATTGAAGAGCGTTGGCTCAAGTTGTAAAATGATTTGTGGAATAATTGCTGGCAATTGAACATTGAAGAGCATTGGCTCAAGTTGTGAATTGAGTTGTGGAGTAAATGTGAAAAAGAGAAGAGGATTATGATATTGTCTCCCTTGCCGGGATGTTGTTGTTTTTAACGTTATCTTTCTTGCCGGGATGTTATTACCTTGATATTGTTTCCCTTGCCGGGATTTGATTTTTGTACTATTGTTCCCTTATCGGGATTTTATTGTGATTCTATTGATTTCCTTGCCCTTATTGCTTTGTGATTGTTGTTTGGGTGAGGAAGAGTGTTAAAGCACGAAGGGTGATGTCGTGCATTGTATTGGTGAGAGAGTGTAAAGCACGAAGGGTGATCCCATGCATGATATTTGTGAGAGAGTGTTAAAGCACGAACGGTGATGTCGTGCCGCACGATGTACAATTCTGTCCCTTTATATGAGTGATAATGCACGAAGTACAATTCCGTGCCTTTATATGAGTGATAATGCACGAAGGATCATTCCGTGCCATGATTATGTGAGGTAAAAGCACGAAGGGTGATGCCGTGCCGATTATATTGATTCTTTTGGTGAGGACGAGAGTAAAAGCACGAAGGTTGATGTCGTGCACTTGTCCTTGATTTTCCTGATTCTTGCTGATAATCGTGTTATGGTGTTCTTTACGTCTATTTGCTGATTTTCTGTTGTTAATTGATTTTATTGTGATGTTATTGATTCCCTTGCCCAAATTGCTTTGTGATTGTTACTTGGGTGAGAAAGAGTGTAAAGCACGAAGGGTGATGTCGTGCCGATTATATTCATTTCATGGTGAGGACGAGAGTAAAAGCATGAAGGGTGATGCCGTGCACTTGTCTTTGATTTCCCGATTTTTATTGATAACTGAGTTATGGTTTCTCTACATTCAACTGTTGGTTTTCTGTTGATACTTGTCGTTTCCCGCAGCATGATTTTCCCTTCCTATCTTTAATTGTAAAGTTTGCCTTTATTTTCCGCTGTATATATTTTAACTGCACAGGTTATTTGGTAGTCTGGTCCTAGCCTCGTCACTACTTCGCCGAGGTTAGGCTAGGCACTTACCAGCACATGGGGTCGGTTGTGCTGATACTATACTCTGCACTCTTTTGTGCAGATCCCGGTACTGGAGCATACGGACCTTAGCTTTGGGTCGCTGCCTTCAGTCCATTCGGAGACCCGAGGTAGTCCTGCAGGCGTCCGCAGGCCTTGGCGTCTCCTTCTGTCCCTTCATTCTTTTTCTTTTATGTATTTCAGAGACAGCGTTGTATTTGTCTTTTGGACCCTTATTTGTAGTATTCTTAGACAGTCTATGAAATTGTGACACCAGTTCTGGGTAGTCTATGTTTAAGGAATTAGATTGGTAATATTTTAATGGTTATAATTTGTTCTTCCGCTTATTTAATTCTGCTGATTATATAATGTTGATTGGTAACTGTTAAAGGATTAAAAATGAGAAAAAGGTAAATAGTTAAAATAATTGGCTTGCCTAGCTTTCACTAGTAGGCGCCATCACGACTCCCGATGGTGAAAAATCTGGGTTGTGACAATTTTCCTCGCCGAATCCACCATGCAAAAACTAACAACTATTTCTATTCTTGCAAAATCCTTGAAATCTTACGCCTTTAAGAATGGAGGTGTGATTTTCAAGTTCTTTAAGACTTATAATGGTTTTCTTTTTACTAAAACGAAACGTGACTTTTCTTTATTAATTGGATCAGTATGTGAAGAATGAAAATGGGCACAATCCATATGCTATTAAAATGATAACCTTAGCAAGCTTATACATATTCTTTAATAGGGTGATGACTTGGCCACAATTCTCTTGAATTGTGCCACCTTGTTACAAGACTTTAAGAGTCATTGCTTGAAAGGGAGGGGCTGCCACGTGACATCTTTGGTCTTTATTCAAAAGACCTTAATTAACCATTAATTAATAATTAACTTTGTTAATTTTTCCATTAACCAATTAATCACATAATCAAGAATTATCTTAAATTACTAAAATACTATTTGCTTTTAACACACCTCATACACCTTACTATCATGGTCATGTTGTACCTTGTATGGCACTAGTCCATAAATACGGGATATTATAGCTTGGACCGTATTTTATCCCAAAATGTCATACTTCGACGAAACTCATTTTCTTTGATTCGTTTATCCTCTAACCTTCACGAATTTACTTATCACTTGTTTGAAATAACATAATACTTATAACCTCAAAAATAATCTCATTCCCGAGCTTATATCAATTTACTCACGGCGTACTTTCATGTACGAAAACATGGGGTGTAACAGAACACCCAATTTGAGGCTTTACAAATATAAAAATTAAACCCATTATTTATCAATTGGTTATCCATTTTCTAAGTGGATAATATGATTCTTATCCATATTTGATCTTTTTTTAAAAAGTTCATTATTCAACCCAATTTCTAATGAATATTATGAATATATGTATAACTGCTTGTTTTATCCATTTTGCCACCACTAAGCACGAGATTTGTTTTGCTTTTCATCACTATTATAGCAATTTTAAATGTTGTTAACTAAGGTCATACTGTTTTGCTCTTTGTTTAGTGTCTAGAGTAACTGCTGTTGTAAAAAAGTATCTGTATATAGTTATGGCACATGATGTTACTTTTTACACCAGTATGAATGTTGTCGGAAGATGAGTAAGTAATTATTTGAACTTCATTTTGTTATTCCAAATACAGTTATAGGATGTGATGATACTTTTAATACCAGTATCATTTTTCGAACATTTTAGAATTTTGTCAAAAGATAGAGTAAGTAATTGTTTGCACTTCAATTTGTTATTCCAAATACACCAATAAACTCATAAAACCCAATCATTTAGTGATAAACAAGATGGTTGGTGAATTTGGAATGTAGATAAGTTGTCAATTACCCATACTTTAATTCTCACCTTCTAACATATTGCAATATTTTTACGTGTAAAGGGAAAGTTTCTTTATTTTTCTTGTTTTTCGACTACACAAAGCATCATTTCCCTTCTTTTCATGTCTAGAAAAGAAAAAGAAGAAAATGTCAATCTTGAAGTTCATAACACTAACTGATCGATAAAATTGAAATCTTCAGTATTCAGAGGCTTCAATCTATCCAAAGAAAGAATTAGTTTACGTTCATTACAAAAATTTAACTTCCTTAGTATTTTCCAGAGTTTATATAAACTCCATTCTAGAAAAATAATTGTAATACTCTTCTAAAGAACTTGATTTTTTTTCTTTACTTTATCTTATCTGTTATATAACACTAATTTATAATTTCAAGGCAGTGAGTGGGAATCTACCGCAGGCCAACTTTAGCAAAAGGAACGCTTAGTGCTCATGATATTATATGATAAGATTCGAAACAAACAAAGTAAACAATAATATATATTTTCTCGGCTTAATGCTCGAATTGAGGGTGAAAAGTAAATTATGGGCAAATATTCCCCTTCAAAAATGATTTTCATTCTTTGTACGTATAAAAGAAGAGAAGAAATAATATATTACTCGAACAGTATTAAAATTAAAGGAAGAAGTGGAAGTGGGAGGTAGCTGCCATGCACAAAACCTCATAAAGGTTAAAGGAGAACTGTTGTCTAAACCTCTATGAATTGTGTTAACCAACATAGTGCCATACCATGTGGTAAGGGGATTAATTTCTAGTCAATATATTTGTTATGTACCAAAATAAAAACTTATTCTTAGCCCATGCTGCTGTTGTTTTCCCTTCTTTTTATCTTAAAAATTAAAGGGTAAAATGTTATGAGAAATATAGCTGGCTCCAATGAGAGGGACAATGAAGCCTAGTTAGGAAATTATGATATATATTGCTTGGAAGAACAATATAAATAACCTATATGGATTAGGCTAGCTCTAAAAATCACAGTGACAATGAACGCATGACGATAATAATCAAGGCAATTACAAAAAAAGATAGTATTAAAGGAGCCACAAAGATTTAATTTATATGATTTTGTCACTTGCTAGACCTACATATATCACAAGCTACCATTCAAAAACAATATGAAGGAAAGTAGAAAATTAGAATCAACGTTTTAAAGTCCTAGAAAAGCAAAGATTTTATTTGGAAGTTAGCTCGAAATATTCTATTTACTAAATTAAATTTACTAGCTAGTGGCATCTTCAAGTGGGATGTCATTTTTGTGGTTCAGTAAAAAATAGTGAACATATATTCTTTGATTGCGAGAACGCGAGAGAGTCTTGGCCGCATGACGATTAATATGAACTAGATGAGGAAGACATTAGTATTGCAGAGTTCCTTAGTCGCGTTGTTAATGACTCAAGTTCTTTAAAGGCTAGGCAGACATGTGCAGCCCCTTTGGAAAACTTGGGCCATGAGAAACTAATTTTTGTGGAATGATAATGATTTTTCTCCTACTTATGTTCTATCTGAAGGTCTGGAAAATTTAAGCTAGTGAATGCTTCCACTGGGTTGTGGCACCGTCTTGATTTAAGCCTCCACATGGAATCTGAAAATGCGCGAGTATAATTAAATGTGATGCTCAGGAAATTGTGCTTTCTTGTAACTCCTCAAATGGAGGTTTTGCAATGTTTGGAGCGCGTTTAGATGATTATCATTTCTTGTTAAGGAAAAATTTCTCTGGTTGGGTTAAGAGACAAACAAATCTAGTTGCTCATTGTTTGGCAAGAGAGTCTAGAAATTATGCTAGTCTTTTCTATTGAGAGTATGCTCCTAGTTTTATTGTAAACTTGTTAATTGCTGATTCGATCTAATAAATGTCTTTGTTTCAGTTCAAAAAAAATATACTGGAAGCAACATAAGAGAGAATGATATAAATTAGAGTCAACAGGTATCTGCCAAAAAAGGATATAACTTACACACACGATCCATAAATAACCTTTATATCATATATATATATATATATATATACTATGTGTCAAAATATTGTGTTCAGTTGATCCCCTACCTAATTATGTATGTCTGCCGCTATTATTGTCGATCATTATCTGTAATTACTCTCTCCGGTCCAAAATAAGTGATTTTTTGGATGTTTTCACACAGATTAAGAAATCCACCTTTTAGCATTAATTAGCAATGAAATTGACCATATTAACCTTTACTATTTCACATAAACACATATTCCAACACTATTTACTCAAGGACAATGTAGGAAAAAAATAATTAATTCATTCTTGAAATCTGAAAAAATCACTTATTTTGGACC
>NC_031994.1:40729050-40752286 GCF_001879085.1 Nicotiana attenuata | reverse complement strand
CTATAAGTTTTCTACACTTTCTAGTATTTTTATAGAAAACTATAGCTTCTGCATTTCATATAGAAACCATGTCTGTAGGTTTTCCACATTTTTGCATATCACATAGATAACATGTCTATAGGACTTCCTGAATTCTGCATATGCATCTATCACTAGGCAAACGTATTTATAGGTTTAAATAACAAACAATATTCTAGACACCATGCCTATAGGACTTCTGCACTTTTATTTCGACTGTAAACGTATTAAAATCATTAGCACCTAGAAAGCATGCCTATAGGAGCTATCAACTAAATCTGAATCGTCTATTTTGCCTATAAGTCTAAAATCAGGAGTAGCAATTCTTAATATCTGCAGAACTTATGTTTTTCTGTAATCAACAAGTCTTCTTCTTCAAAAATCAGTATACTTCTGCATTAATAGATATCATGCCTATAGGTTTCACCTAGGCAAGCCATAAGGTAAACTAGTTAATTGAATCAGATTCTATTAACTACAACCGGCAGGCAGGCCTGATTCGGGTTTCTTATTTGAAATGTGTAATAGATCAGTCTGCCACAACTCTTAAGTTTAATTAAGACCATAACCAGTATGTGCAAGACATGCTAAACAATCTGTCTTTAAGTTGAGGAGGCCTGTTTGAGCCTTTAATTGTTATGTGTTTCCCCATATCTGCTCTACGTGTTTTTGATTGTCGCCTTAGAGTTTTATCCTTTTAAAACCACAAAAAGCCCAAATCACCCTTCCCTTTAGAATTAGTAGTCCCAAATGCCTCCGGGACTAATAGGATGGGGACGGGTAATAGCATGCAATAAGTAAAGTGAAACCATTCCGTATTTAATACCTTAACGGGGTGGAAAAGGGTAGATATGGATATGATGACCATGCGATAACACCACGTGTATAAACGATTACCGGGTGTTGTGTGGGGTGATCCATATTATTTATAAACCTAGGACCCCCTCCCTTTACTTGTTTGTTTTATTTAGAATTTCAAAAACTACTTTTTTTCTCAAATTTCAGCTTCTTTGACTGCTTTTAACCTCAATTTACTTGCAGCAATATATGAAATTTCTTCTCTTTTACCCGTTTATTCTGAGTTTCAAAATTGCTTTTCTTCTCAAATTTCAGCTTCTTTAACTTCGTTTTAACTTCAAATTACTTGCAATAATTATGTGAAAACCCCCCTCTCATATTTGTAACTCTTATTTGTCTACTTGTTATTTGCACTTAAAGTCACAATTATAGTATGGCCGGGAACCACACTAGTGGATCTTGAGGGGTGCCTAACACCTTCCCCTCGGGATAATTTCAAGCCCTTACCCAATCTCTGATTTTCCAAATCAAAGTTTTCTTAGTGTCCTAATGCACTTAATCATTAGGTGGCGACTCTTCAAACCCAATTCCCAAAAGGAAACGAGTTGTCCTTCCAAATGTCGTAAACCCGATTTCGCGAAAAAAAAGGGGGCATCTACAGAAGGTGTCTGCTAACATAGCAAACGAATCAATAGAATTAGCAGGCAAGTTGTGATACCAAATCATAGCTCCTTTTGACAATGTTTCTCTAAACTTTTTTAACAATACTGATTCGATCTCATCGTCGTTCAAGTCATTTCCTTTTATCTTGGAAGTGTATGAAGTAATATGCTCATTAGGGTTAATTGTCCCATTATACTTGGGTATATCGGGCATGCGTAACTTTTTAGGGATGAGCATCGGAGTCGCGATCTGAGAGAATGGTTTTTATATGAACTTTTTTGCATCTAAATCTTTCAAAACTGGAGGTGCCCCCGGTATCTGGTCAACACGGGAGTTGTAAGTCTCCACTTTCTTATCATTGTCCTCGATCTTCTTTCCCCCGGACTCAATCCTCTTTGGTGAGCTCTTCGAGCATCCTCATAATGGTGGGGTCAGTCCCCAAGTCATTTCCGTTCGACCTCTTTGGCGCTGGTTCAGCACGTCGGGTGTTTTCTGGTTCACCTATACTCGGAGTTTTATTTTGACTTTGCAGTTCAGCGATGGTGATCTGCTGAGCTTGCAGCATCTCGAATATCACTTAGAGGCTGACTCCCCCATCTCTTATACCTGGTGTTCCTTGGTCCTCAGATCGGGCTTCTCTCCGTACACTCCCTTCGGGGTCTGCGTATAAATCTGCATCCAAAGCAATGTGTGAACTGACATCAACTGGTTCCACATTTGGCACTTCCCCAGGGTTTATCGGTGGTACACCGACCCATAAATTGTTGTTTTCCCCATGAAATCCAAGACCTTCGTTGTCATGAACAGGTGAATTTTGCGAGTTCGACATGTTTAATCCTAAGAATCAGAAAATTTTGACAAGAAAAAGCGCAAAAATAACGTGTGTAATGAGAATTAGTAAAGAAATAATCACTATTATCTTTAGCCCCACAGTGGGCGCCAAACTGTTTACCTCGAAAATACGAGTAACAATTAAATTTGATTTGTGGTTTTAAAGATACGTGATTTAGTTCAATACCAATTAATAATCAAGAAGTCTGAAGTAGAAATGATAGAAATAAGTGAATCAAACCAGTGTAGTTTAGCAGTATCGACCTCGAGCTTAGTGACCTCGAGATGGACCAAGAACAATAATAGAAGAACAGTAAAGAGAAAGACAATTCTGATGAACAATGAGGTAGAAAAGTAAGATAGTATATTCTTTGCCAATGATTAGATGATGTTACAAATTATTGGGGTGCCCTTTACATAAAAGGGAAACCCTAAATAAGGTACATTTCTATTTACAGTAAGGAATATTATTGGTACAGCTCTCTAACCGCCTAGTACGGAATCGTACAATCTTATTCCCGGATTTGCGCCATGATCTTGGGGACGTGGCAGGAATCTTGATCATTCTGTTACAAATTCATAACGGCATTATTCGGGGTCGAACATACTCGGCTTCGATATTCTTCGTTCTCCTATCTTCGGGCCTTGTATCATATCTTCGAGCTCGAGTCTGATCCATCGGGCTCGAACTCGACCTTGCCTGAACTCGGGCTTAAGGCGACCCCTCGAGCCTATAGATCGAAGGCATAGGATTTTGACCGTATACACTCACCTCGGTTTGACATTTCTCATCAAAGAAATACAAGAATTTCAAATAAGCTTGAAATAAAAATGCACAAGTATGTAATATGCTTCTCTTATTAGATTTTAGCTTAAATAAGCTACAAGATTATGACAACAGAAAATTGATAGGGATGACAAATGTATTGATAAAGGATATATTCCTATCTCTCTAATCATGTCGAGATTAAAGTAGCTTTATCAGTTTCAAGAGTGACAACTGTTCTGCTTGACTGCATTTGCAATTGTATTCTAGAGTGCCAGTTGTGCTTTTTTTCTTCTGATTCATCAAGGCCACCCCTTCATCTTCACTTTCACTGTCCTGATACAAACAGGCCAATTCGAGACATAATGCAGATAAACTGTTAAACAAGTGAAACAAAAGAACGAAAAAAAAAACTTCATTTCCAAGAACTCTATAATTTGATCACCAACAAATAAAATGCTACTAGTAGTATTCTTTTGGAAAGAGAGCAAAAGAAAACATATTAGGTGAGGTAAAATAAAAGTAGTGCCATGCCAAATTCATCGTTGTTCCAAGTAACTGCAGAACTAATTACGACCATCTTCAAACATATATATCCAGGAAATAACAACAATGTAGAATCAAGAAGATATAATGAGACTGGATTAAGTGGAATACTTTTCAGTTAAAGCAACATTAACTAACGAGTTATCGATGTTAATCCGTCATAAATTTCGCAGTGGAAATCGGGAATCATTGCCAACGTGAAAGAAAAAGGCAGTAGGAAAAGAGTTATTTAACATGGAAATACAAGGAAGGATGATTCATTATTCAAAAACTCAGCATGTAAAAGATAAATTAAGGTAATAACCAGTCAAAAGAATAGAATGTACAGGAGCAAGAAAGAATGATGACAGAGAGAAAGAAAGCTAAGGAACCCAATGCCACCAGATAAAGTGATTAAGTTATTGTCCAATTGTACACAGAATGGAAAGAATAACTTGCTGTATTATTCCAAGAGGTAAACAATGTAAATACATATACATCAGGTGCTAACTAAAGAAAGAAATAAAAGAGATTTCTACAATTCTGCTATTTATATATGGGTAATGTACACTACTAAGAAACAGTCTGCGCTCATTATGTAAAACATCTAGGTTCATTCTGTAATACTCCCCTAAAGCTGGAGCATATATATGATTATGCCCAGCTTGTTACAAGGTAGTCAACTCGAGTGCCATTTAATGCTTTAGTGAACAAATCAGCTAGTTGCTCTCCTTCTTCACGTAGCCCGTGGAAATCAAGTACTCCTAAATCTTCTCACAAATAAAATGACAGTCAACTTCAATATATTTGGTTCTGTCATGATTCACTAGATTTGAGACGATATGGAGCGCAGCTTGATTATCACACCAGAGTTTTGATGGAGTAGGATGCTTCAACCCAATTTTAATTAAAAGGTTATGTATCCATATTATCTCATATGTTGAGTTCCATAGCTCTGTACTCGGATTCTGCATTTGATCGAGATATAATATTTTGTTTCTTATTTCTCCATGATACCAAGTTTCTACCAACATAGACGCAATAACCAGTAATAAATCTTTTATCAATCTTGGATCCATCCCAATTTGCATCAGCAAAATAGTTAATGCGAGAATAACCGTGATTTCTCTATAATACGCCAAGTCCAGGAGATCCAACATAGGATCTGCTCCAAAGCCTCCCAACATTTAACTGTGGGTGTGGACATGAACTATCTAACCATACTACAAAAGCAATATCTGGACGATTCACAGCGAGATAGTTTAATCTCTCAACTAACCACCTGTATCTATTTGGATCACTAAATGGATCACCATCATCTTTCATAAGATGCAAACTAGGAACCATTGGAGCACTGCAATGCTTGGCATCTAACTTACCAGTTTCTGCTAGTAAGTAGAACTTACTTTCTCTAAGATAGAAAAATTCCCTTCTTGCTTCTAGTTATTTATACTTCCAAAAAGTATTTCAGTTGTCCCAAGTCTTTTGTGTGCAACTTAGTATGAAAAAAAGACTTGAGAGAAGATATTCCTGCATAATCACTCCATATAATAACAATGTCATCTGCATATACAATAAGGAGAATAGATCCAGTTGTTGATTGCTTGTAGAAGACTGAAGAATCACATTTACTTTTTTTGCAGCCCAAATTCTTGAACTACTTCACTAAATTTACCAAACCAAGCTTGAAGACTCTGCTTCAAGCCATATAAGGATTTCTTCAAATGACAAACCTTCCAATACTCCCCTAAGCAATAAAATCAGGTGGTTGCTCCATATACACCTCTTGATGGAGATCACCATGAAGAAATGCATTCTTAATATCTAATTGATGCAAAGGCCAATTCTCAAAAGCATATAGAGAAATGAACAAGCATACATAAGTAAGCTTGGCAACCGGAGAGAAGGTGTCTGAATAATCCACTCCATAAGTTTGAGCACATCCTTTAGCCACAAGTGTGGCCTTAAGTATTGCCACAAATTCATTAGGATTAACTTTCACCGTGAAGACCTACTTGTATCCCATTGTTTTTTCCACTAGGTAAATCCATTAAATCCCAAGTGTAGTTTTTCGGCAGTGGATTTGACTCAACTCTAACAAGTAGTAGACCCGCTCTGATACCATGTGCACGGAATGGAGAGTACAATTTGTTGTATTATTCCGAGAGGTAAGCAATATAAATATATGTGCATCAAGTGCTAACTAAGGAAAGAAACAAAAGAGATTCCTACAAATGTGCCATCTATATATGGGTTATGTACATTACTAAAATAGAGTCTACGTTCATTATGTAAAGCGTCTAGGTTAATTATGTAACACCATTAAATAACAACACACACTTATACCTCAATCCAAGCTAGTCGGCCAATGAATCTACGCGCACCACATTTCGATTTACTTGAACCCATTTCGTTCCAATATTCCATAATTTGAGTTCCCTGGCATTAGAAGTTCTTTGCATTTTGTATTAACATGCAAATCATAGACATTCTAAAAAGACTCCTAGAAACAACAAGCCTAATATAAGTGTAGCATCATTACTTATCCTTAATTCTATCTAGAAAATATCGGCTATAATGGATCTTTTGCTTTCATTATAATAGTTTTTGCCAAAATCTACTTGGATTCCAAGATATTTTAGATATTTTGAGACTTTTTCTTGATGTGATTTTAGGTATGTCTCGCCTCTCTTTAATATATTCAATCGCCATAGTTTTGTACTTATAAACCTGTGCATCTAGAAGTCCACCCAACATAAAATGACCAAACCACATCAAATGACATTCTAATCTTGTCAAAATTTGATCACGCCCAACTATGCCTTATAAAAAGGACAATGCGGTCGTTGCAAATATAATCCGGTTTACAAGTCCGGAGTCGAATCCCACAGAGAACTTTTAGCTACAACTGTTCACTATCACCAAGAAGACAAGCTTGAACAATTCCTAACCTATAGATATTAAGATTCTTGTGTTTAACTACTTAACTAACAAATTAAAATAGTAAATTAACAACTAACGATACTGAGGGTTAGAGAAAAGATTAAGGAGGTGTAGAGTTATGATTTCCCCTATTGTCGGAATCCTTCCCGCTATGTCTTCTATAATTTCGCCTAAGTATTCTCTACCGATCATGAGCACTCTTATTACCGTAAATCTCTCCCGAGTAATTACGACAATTTACTAGACGCACTCTCCCGAGCTACGCTAGCTGGCTTTTAATACAGCTCACTTCAGATCGCACCCAAGGCTTCGTTATCCCTAATCCCACCTTTAAACCCTCGGTTATTGATCCCTCATATACTCTGGGAGTGGTGTTGTTCAACAATTACCTAAATATGCACTCTCTCCCGAGTTATGCATACTAAATAGGCACAGCTAATTGAGAGCTCTTCAACCAACCACAATATAAACGTAGTTGAACAAATAGAGAAAAGCTATGGCTCAATTATATAAAAACATAACAAGAATTTATCCTACAAAAGGTTCTATCAAAACTCTAGATAACAAATTAGCTATTCATAATAGTATGTAAAACTACAATACTAAAAATCATAACCAACAATGAAAAATAGGAAGAGGAAGGAAAAAACTCGTAGAAGAATTCCCGCCTTGCTCCCAATGTGTNATATTCCAACACTATTTACTCAAGGACAATGTAGGAAAAAAATAATTAATTCATTCTTGAAATCTGAAAAAATCACTTATTTTGGACCGCAAGAAAAATCACTTATTTTGGACCGGAGGGAGTATCTTTTAGGCGACATGATTGTGGGCCAGAAACTTTATAGTACGCGTATAAAAAAGTTAAACAAAAAAATAGGTCCATTAATTTTGACTATAACATGTTATATAAACCCATACTAATTATAAACTGAGCTGATGGTTCTCTGTGTCAGAACACAGCCACCACAGAGAGGCAGAATCCGGAAAGAGTGCTTTTATCAGTCAAATTGATTCTTATAAATAAATAAAGTTTTGAAAATAGCGAGGTAGTGGACTTTATTTTAACTTAGTCTTTTGAACTTTCTTAATTAAGTCTTTTGTATTGATTTGTTGATAGAGCTAGGCAATATTTCCATGGACAAAATTTTGGAATAAACCTTTCTTGTCTTGCTGCTCTACAGAAGTAGACAACCAGAACACATACAAATACAAAGGCCAAGTAAACAGAAGAAACAACCACACTAAAAGAATAATACCCCAAAATCATGACTACTGGTACTTCTAAGCCATTTTCAATCATTTTCTTGCTTCTTGCTTCTATACTTGGTACTGTCATCTCAGAGCCTACCGCGAATAAATCAGGGGATCAGTTCCTTGCAAACCAAACTTTCAAAACTTTTAAACATAAGAGATTAAGGACTTATCTGAGAAAGATCAACAAACCAGCAGTCAAGACAGTTCAGGCAAATATAATTCACTTCGTTTCATGATTAAAATTTGAAGTTTTCTTTATGAGTCTATCAGATGTTGAAACCAATGATACCCTTTGATTTTGTTTTTGTCATTGCAGAGTCCAGATGGAGATCTAATAGATTGTGTTGTATCTCATCTTCAACCAGCTTTTGACCATCCTCACCTCAAAGGGATGAAACCATTGGTACTTTGCTGAAGAATCCTTTCTCTTTTAAAACTTTTACTAAGAGAATGATATTAAAAAAAAAAATAGAATCAATCACGATCTACAGGAGAAATACTCGAAACAAGAGTTCCATGTAATAAATGGACACATATATAAAGAGCAGAATACACTGTTTCTAAACTTTGACTGAATGCAGGAACCTCCAAAGAGGCCTATAGAAAATGCAACGACAGAAAGCAGCTTTCAGCTGTGGACAGTTTCAGGAGAATCATGCCCAAAAGGGACAGTTCCAATTAGAACAACTACAGAGAAAGATGTTATAAGAGCTAGCACTTTCCAAAGATTTGGAAGAAAAATAATAAGGCGCGACATAATGAGCAGTGATCATGAGGTAATTTGTTTACTCTCCAGACATTGAATTAACATTTCTTAAAAGTAGAATGTACATCTATTTAATGGCATAATAAAAATATTTGTATTCAATATGGCAGCATGCAGTAGCTTTTGTGAATGGTGAAGAATATTATGGAGCAAAGGCGAGCATTAGTGTATGGACACCAAGGGTAACAGACTAATATGAATTCAGTTTGTCACAGCTATGGGTTATCTCTGGCACTTTTGGTGATGATCTTAATAGCATTGAAGCTGGTTGGCAGGTTTGCAATTTCACTGCATAAATTCACTTTCTAATTAATCCTTTGGTACTTGGTACTGAGATTTAGTACTAACATTAAAAGTAAAATATTGGTTAAATTAGTCGTCATAACAAACTATCCCTAGTAGCATATGACAGACAGCTAATAAGTTATAAATTTAGACAGACAACTGAGATTTAGTACTTACATGAAAATTGATTAACTGCCATGTTCATATTGTCAGGTCAGTCCAGAACTATATGGAGACATCTATCCTAGGTTCTTTACATATTGGACGGTAATAATTTTAATTACTCAAATAAATTCCATTTTTTTTATATATATCAGATGGATACATTACTTTATCTCTTCATGCTTAATTTAGACACTCTCATAAACTGAAAACTAGCACAAATTCTAAATGCAGAGTGATGCATACCAAACCACAGGATGCTACAATTTACTGTGTTCAGGTTTTGTTCAAACGAACAACAAGATTGCTATGGGAGCTGCAATTTCTCCAACATCATTAGTTAATAATAGACAATTGGATATTGACGTTATGATATGGAAGGTATGTTTAAGCCATCCACATACATCTCTAGTTTTAATTTTCCTGTTGACTGTATTAACTTTTTTATTAGCGTTACTTGATAATTTAATAAAAATGGTAAGTAATCTGCTCACTTACACGGTTACACCGTCAGTGTATATAATTTAAATTCTTTTACTGGGATGGGGAGTGAGAAGATGGAGGCTGATATGGATTTTGACTGAACCACAGTGGTTGATGAATGACTATGGGACAATCTTATGAAATCACAAAGATGCATTACTATTCTATTTTTCGATGTTTTTTTCCTCACTTAATTTAAATAATACTTATTAAATTACAAGATTCTCTACTTTGCTAGAGGAGCATCCACAGAGTCAACTTTTGATATTCCAGTGATCAGTATACTAATTAATCTTACCATATTCTTACAACCTGACAGCAAACATCTCTTAAAACTAGTAAAACAGCTCGAACCATTGTTCTTGTCCTTTACGCAGTACTGGTTTAGTCATTTCCAATGTTTCCTTTTGCTTTTCCTTCTACTCTTGAATAGCATGGTCAAAAAGGAATACTAAAATCTTTCTTTAATATTAAAGTTTAAATTATATGCACTAACAGATTACAAAATATTTACATAAGCAAATGAGTCACGCGAGAATTATAAATAAATTTTTGTGATAAACATTAATTTGTAACCTAAAAAAAATAGTTGTTGACTTGGTATCACATGTTAAACTATACTAATAGTGCAAATAATTTTTGGGAATTGAGGTTTCCGTTAGAGTTGGGGGCAGATTTTATATATTGCTAAAGGCAAGAATAATTTTGTCTGGATAGTATAACGAAAGTTAAACATAGATAAATCCGAAAGTAGAGGAGTAAATTTGGCCATTTCCCTATAACTTATGTCCTTGAGATAATAATAGCACACTCACATAAAAAATTGACTTGTGTAGGACCCAAAGCATGGACATTGGTGGCTTGAATTGGGGTCAGGATTATTAGTAGGATACTGGCCTTCATTTTTGTTCAGCCATTTGCAAAACCATGCAAGCATGATACAATTTGGAGGTGAAATAGTGAACTCAAGATCAATGGGATTTCACACTTCAACACAAATGGGAAGTGGTCATTTTGCAGATGAAGGCTTTGGCAAGGCATCCTATTTTAGAAACTTGCAATTGGTTGACTGGGACAATAACTTGATTCCTTTATCAAACCTTCAGCTTTTAGCTGACAATCCTAATTGCTATGACATCAAAGCTGGAAAAAATAATATTTGGGGTGATTATTTTTACTATGGAGGTCCTGGTAGGAATTCAAGGTGTCCATAAACATAAAATGCTACATTCTTGGTGATCTTGTAGAGTATCCTATTGTTCTGACTCCTTTTTTTTTTTTTTTTTGGCCTCTCTTCTGACTTTTCTCCTTTTTACTTTATTATATTTTTCTTTGTATCCCTTCTTACGACAGCCTAGAATTAGAGGGTCCGCGTAATTTTAGATTCTTTTTAGAAGAAATTGTCTGCTCCTAACATTTCAGTATCACTATCTTTTACATAGCCATGTAAATTTTGTTAACAATAGCTTACAAATAATGTAATGTAATGGTTTCTTTAGCATCATGCGATCTCTTTCTCGTATTTTCCTTTTTGTCCTTTCCAATATAATTGTTAGTAGATCTGTACAATCACACACTTCAGGTATATATGATGGCCTCAATGTCCTTAACCAGCCATCTTGAGAAACGTAAACCGTAGCTCCTAGGACCGAAAAAGTCAGGTCTCATGCGGAAGCTAGTAAAGCAAACGTTGAACGACGATAAATCACACATAACAAAGAGAAATCTGCCAAAAGAGACAAACTTTATGGTGGAGATTTGGAGATGCGACCTATTGAAGGCTATGTGAAGAAGGTGGATCAAGTTTATTTTGTCATAAAATTCAGGCCAAGGGGGAGAATTGTTAGGTGTTTGCCATAATTTTCTTACCATATTTGGTTTTCCTATCTCTTGAAGGAAAAGGGCAATATAATTACCTTAATTGGGTTTTCCTTTTTGTAAAAGGAAATTATAAATCTCCAATATTTGGCTAGTCCTTTTTCTTGTAGGAAAAAGTTTGGACTTCTATAAATTCAGGATCCTTCCTTCTCATTCAGTAGCATCCACAATGTAGCCATAGGGGGCTTGAGAGTCGTGTCTAGGGGGAGAACTTTACGGGACAAGTGTTAGTGTGTCACTTGTGTTTGCCTCTTCGTGAGGTTGTTCTCTCGATATTTTGTACTCTCTTTTATTATAGTGGATTGCTCATCTCCGTCGTGGACGTAGGTCAGTTGACCGAACCACGTTAAATGTTTGTGTCTCTTTTGGTAGATTTCTATTTGTTGTATGATTTATCGTCGTTCAAGGTTTGCTTTGCTAGCTTCCGCATGACACCTGATTTTTTTCGGTCCTAACAAGTGGTATCAGAGCGATGTTCAAGACAGGTTCATCTTGGCGTGTTCAGTTCTAGCTGCAACATATTTGACGATAACCGTGATTTTATGTCTGAGAAATTTGACCGGAGTGCTACGCACGTTGAGACAAACTTTGTGGTGGAGATTTGGAGATGCGACCTATTGAAGGCTATGTGAAGAAGGTGGATCAAGTTTATTTTGTCATAAAATTCAGGCCAAGGGGGAAAATTGTTAGGTGTTTGCCATAATTTTCTTACCATATTTGGTTTTCCTATCTCTTGAAGGAAAAGGGCAATATAATTACCTTAATTGGGTTTTCCTTTTTGTAAAAGGAAATTATAAATCTCCAATATTTGGCTAGTCCTTTTTCTTGTAGGAAAAGGTTTGGACTTCTATAAATTCAGGATCCTTCCTTCTCATTCAGTAGCATCCACAATGTAGCCATAGGGGGCTTGAGAGTCGTGTCTAGGGGGAGAACTTTACGGGACAAGTGTTAGTGTGTCACTTGTGTTTGCCTCTTCGTGAGGTTGTTCTCTCGATATTTTGTACTCTCTTTTATTATAGTGGATTGCTCATCTCCGTCGTGGACGTAGGTCAGTTGACCGAACCACGTTAAATGTTTGTGTCTCTTTTGGTAGATTTCTATTTGTTGTATGATTTATCGCCGTTCAAGGTTTGCTTTGCTAGCTTCCGCATGACACCTGATTTTTTTCGGTCCTAACAAGTGGTATCAGAGCGATGTTCAAGACAGGTTCATCTTGGCGTGTTCAGTTCTAGCTGCAACATATTTGACGATAATCGTGATTTTATGTCTGAGAAATTTGACCGGAGTGCTACGCACGTTGAGACAAACTTTGTGGTGGAGATTTGGAGATGCGACCTATTGAAGGCTATGTGAAGAAGGTGGATCAAGTTTATTTTGTCATAAAATTCAGGCCAAGGGGGAGAATTGTTAGGTGTTTGCCATAATTTTCTTACCATATTTGGTTTTCCTATCTCTTGAAGGAAAAGGGCAATATAATTACCTTAATTGGGTTTTCCTTTTTGTAAAAGGAAATTATAAATCTCCAATATTTGGCTAGTCATTTTTCTTGTAGGAAAAGGTTTGGACTTCTATAAATTCAGGATCCTTCCTTCTCATTCAGTAGCATCCACAATGTAGCCATAGGGGGCTTGAGAGTCGTGTCTAGGGGGAGAACTTTACGGGACAAGTGTTAGTGTGTCACTTGTGTTTGCCTCTTCGTGAGGTTGTTCTCTCGATATTTTGTACTCTCTTTTATTATAGTGGATTGCTCATCTCCGTCGTGGACGGTAGGTCAGTTGACCGAACCACGTTAAATGTTTGTGTCTCTTTTGGTAGATTTCTATTTGTTGTATGATTTATCGTCGTTCAAGGTTTGCTTTGCTAGCTTCCGCATGACACCTGATTTTTTTCGGTCCTAACAGTAGCATCTGTCTTATTCTGTACCAGTGAGACTGCAAACACCTCAATTGTTGTGTCACGACCAATTTAGGATCATGACCGGCGCTTAGGAGCAAGTGCCCCCAAATAAGCCTCATCGGTATTTTACAGAAAATCGGACAAAATTTCCCCTATTTTAGGACTATCCAAAAGTTTTCCTGTCTCATAAACAAATAATATTCACCTAAATTGGTCACAATCCTCATCAACTAACCAAAAATGAGTTTTCACTAAGATTACAAAACTTATCAACATAATAATACTAATCCCATCTCAAAAATATGAAAACAAATGCAATATTAGGAACTAATCCAATATAACGAATGAATAACCATAACACTAATAAAAATGACTATGGAGCGACTCTAAGAGTTCAAAAGCAAAGACGATGACAAATAAATAGACTCTTCCCCCACGCGAACAAGTGCGGGGCTCACCAGGAACTATTAACTCGTATACTCCAATTAACGAAATCCTCACTCGCGTCAACTGCTGTTTCTATAAAAAAATAGCGGGGAATGAGTCGCTAGCTCGGTGAGTAATAACACTTAACCACAATTTTTTTTCATAGGGACAAGTCAGAAAACATGCTCGTACAATAAATAAAAAAATATCATGAAATAAATGCCCTTTTTCAGAATCGGTAACAACAATCAATCTTGTCTGTTTTCATGTAAGCAGGAATCAATTAACAATTCAGTAATAAACTCTGTAAACATTGTCATATCAATATGTTTGGGAGGGTTCCAAGAAAGGATCATGTAATCTGTATCTCTGTGTGGACCCCTTCATAAAAAGAGTCAAATATAACTGTAGGTCCCTACTCGAGGGAAAACTGTTACTGTATGCTAGTTCTACCTTCCTACTAGCGAGGGCTATAACTGTAATCGGTAATCTGTGAATACAAGGTGCACCAGGTCTAGCGAACCCGCCGTTAGCTACGGGATCCTTCAAAGTCTCCTTCCATTTATACTCTTTCTTGTAAACAGTAAATACTCGTACAAAAGCATTTTTAAAATAATAAAGGGCATATATTTTCTTATCAAATCTTGTTATTTTATTTCGGTAACAGTAATCACGTCTCAAGTAACAGTAAAACATGTCTAGTAACAGTGAGAATAATTCAAATAACCGTAACATCTCAAGTAATGATAAAACATATCTAGTAACGGTGAAAATATTTAGATTAATCGGTAAACATCTCAAATAACTGTTCGGTACCATATCAAGTAAAGGACTTGTCCCACATGCAATTTCAAAGCATCGGTAATACATTTATTTTCAAAATCATATATAAACCATGCAGGTTATGAAAATACAAATTGTGGTAAGATTACTACTCATAGTACTCGTGTCGAATACCAAATTCGTCACCTCGAGCGATCTGTACGACTTTTCTTCGATCAATCATAATCACGTCAACATTGAACTCGTGTTAATTTCCTTGTTTAGGCTAATTATTAGTTAATTTAGAATACCCAACCCTCAAGGTTTCATATTTGACTCTTAATTTGCTGAATCATATTTACCCATGCTATGAGTAATTTAAATTAGTCCAAAATCTTCTTTTTTAAAAAAGAAAAAGCCATTTATGTAGTTAAATTCCTTGTACTATTCAATTTCTTTACTCATGTGTATAAGTTAATACTTAAATAGTATATTGTCTATAATATCTTTTTTTTTTGTTTGATACTTAAATTGTCAATACATGATAGAACCCCATGAACATATAAATCGGGATTTAAAGAAATCCTAGAAACCGAAGAAGAATCAAAGAAAGGGAAAAATTTGCCTTTTTGTGTAGCAATCAACAATGAAGCTTGATAATCTTTATTCCTGCTTCCTTCTTGAAATTTACTGATAAAAGCTTCTCTTTTCCCTTAAAGCATTGCTGCCCATAAATTTCCCCTGCGTTAGAGTTCTTTTACTATCCAAAGTTTTTTGTTTTGTTTTCCTGCCATGAGCCTTCCGCCCCTTCCCTTAATCCCTTTCTTTCTTTTCCTTTTGGCCAGATTTTCATCTGGTGGGCTTGGCCCCTTTTGGTTCGTTCTTTTTTCTTTTTTAAATTAGTTGCTAATGACCAATATATCCTTGTCTAAATTTAGGGGATATTACATGTTGTTATCATATCGGAGGAGGCAGCTGATGCCTTAGAACATTTTGTGGGAATTGCTGCAGTTTGATAAGTATTTATGCACTGATTTTTTTGTGAAGCCTATAAAGATTGTGTAGTTGTTGCCTTGTAAACTTGAATTTGAACTGTTAGTACTATATGTTTGGACTTGTTAATTTTAAGGTTAAATTGCTACAACTTTGTATTATTACTAATGTATTTGGACAAATGTTGTTGAAAAATTAGTACTATTCCAGTTGTGGCCACTGGACAGAACGCAGAAATGAGTAGTATACTATATGTGAATTCTTCTCTTTTTTGCTTAACACCGGTGAATTATCGTTCTCTTTTTTGCTTAACTCTAGATTGAGTTATCTTATCGGGTAAACCGATAACCGAACCGATAATGATCGATAATCGGTTAACCGATACCCGATACCCGATATCTTATTCGGTTATCGGTTTATCAAATTTATAAACCGATAACCGATATGCTAAACCGATAATATTCATAACCAAACCGAACCGATCGATACCCACCGCTACTCAACAGACATGGGATGCCCTTATTTTCCAGAAACAATTGGACAACAAATCAGAAAAGAAGTTGTAATTAAATTGCATTTTTCATACTTAACTTATAGGGGTTGTCAATTTCTATCCTACTTTTTCATTTATGTTAAAGTTTTGGTAGCTAATTTACAGGGTTCGTGCATTTTATTGTCCAACTTTATTAGTAAAATGTTTACATAACCCGTTTATTCTAGTCTCGCTTAATACAATGAAAAATTTATTTCTGGAAAAACGCGGAAAAAAATTACTACTGATCAATCAAAGACAAAATCATTACTTCCTCCGGACCATAATAAGTGACCAATTTACTTTTTTATTTTGGCCAAAATAAATATTCATTTATATAATCAAGAAAAAATTCAAGTTGTTTTTCAAAATTACCCTTATATACTGTATAGGGTCAAATTTGACCCTCAGTATCTCTACGCCAGTGGGTACGCCCAATGAGTGTACGCCGACCAACGTAGCGGGTACGACTCGGCCGTGAGGACCAAAGCGACGTCGTTTAGAACTCAGTGTCTATACTAGGGGGAGACGTTACCTATCTCTGTAACTTTTTGATTCTTTCGAGGAAGGTCTCCTATTATATAAAGGAGACCTCCACATTGTAAAAAGGGGCATCTGATCTAATACAACTCTCTCATTTTCTATCTTTCTCTCTCTATATCACTACTTCTGACGAAAATACCTTATTAACATACATTGTCACTTTGCAATATTAGATCTACAACAATATTATCATCTTTGCATCTCTAGGCTTATTATATTTGATTACGATTTACCCCTTCTCTATTTTTTGATTGTTTTATCGCTTACAAAGTACATCGTTAACTTTTGAGCCAAACAATTTGGCGCCGTCTGTGGGGATTTCGAGAATCAAAACCATAGTATCCACCTAGAGATCAACCAACTACTACTCTCTACACCACTCAAAAATAGAAAATGGCCGAAAATAACACAAGATCGAAAGCCATATTGGGTGTCACTACCAATCTCCTGGGCCCTCTCAACGAGGCCAGTGACGATGGCATCCTGAATGAAACCCCTAGCATCACACCAGGTGCAGAGATCTCACCTTCCCCATCCGAAGGCCTGACGATCTTGCACGAAAAAGGAGCTTCCACATCTGCGGCTACGGAAGCACCCTCAGCGGTCAAAGAACTACTGGAAAGATGGCTAACAAGCACTCTAAGTGGCTTGGTTGAGAGGTCACCGCAAAATAACATCGTATGTGCACCAACGGCAGGTACCACTGCTGCAGTAGGTGAACTGGAAGTTACACTGGTAAATAACAGACCCATCGAGACACAGACCAACGATGGCACGCTAACAGCCATCCTAAAGAAGATGGAAGAAATGGAAAGCGAAAACAAGGCGCTCCGCGGTCAGATGAAGGAACATCAGGAGAGGGTCGATAAGATCCCCGGTGCTCCCAAGTTGCTACCAAAACGCGACTGGGAAGGTTCGTTGAACAACCATACACCGAAGAAGCTGCTCCTCACTCCACCCCAAAAACCTTCAAGATGCCACCCTACTTAAGGGTATATGACGGAACCACAGATCCCGAGGATCATCTGATCTACTACGTCACCGCTGTGAAGGGCAACGACCTATCGAAAGAACAGGTACTGTCGGTGCTGCTGAAGAAGTTTGGCGAGACGTTGACAGGAGGGGCCTTAACATGGTACTCTCAGCTACCGGCTAAGGCAATAACAACGTTCGAGGAAATGGCGGATAAATTCGTCACAGCCCATGCAGGCGCGAAGAAAGCGGAGGCCAGGGTCAACGACATCTTCGCCATCAGGCAAAACACAGGAGAGGGACTCAGGGACTTCCTGGCAAGGTTTAACAGGGTAAGGATGAGTCTACCAAATGTATCGGAAGGTATGGCAGTCGCCGCTTTCCAGAACGGGCTAAGCAGAGATGGTTCGAGGGCAACCAGGAAGCTGCTGAGCCGCCTCATGAAATATCCCCCTACCACATGGGAGGAAATCCACAACGCCTATTGCGCCGAGGTACGAGCGGACGAGGATGATCTTAATGGGCCGACCCAACGGCTAACAGCGATACACTCAGAAACGAGAAGAGATCGACGGAACAAAGGACGACGAGAACAACTCCCCCGCTCCAACAGAGATCGACACCAGCCATACACCAGATCCTCCCATCCGCCACCAAGGCATACAGACGCACTACAGCGACACGTCGCCCCACTACGAAACGAAAGAGGTACGCCCCCTTTACTAACCGCCCATAACTTTTGTGTATCTCCTTCAGAGATAGTGTACGCACTGGAGAAGCTAGGCACCAAGGTGCATTGGCCGCAGAAGATGAAATCAAACCCTGCCACAAGGAAATCAAAACGCCCTATGTGAGTTCCATCAGGAACGAGGACACAAAACCGAAGACTGCATAGGCCTGCGGCAAGAGGTGGTCAGGATGCTGAACCAGGGATACCTGAGGGAGCTACTCAGCGACAAAGGAAAAATCAACTTTGCACGCGGACGGGAACAACCCCACGGGCCGCCGAAGCCACCTTCCCCAGCGCGCACGATAAACATGATCGTCGGAGGCGGCGACGAGTCAGCGATCAATCACGTCAAACTCGCCACCACACATGGACTAAAGCGGACCATCGCCCATGAACGGTATGAGGAATTCGAAGATTGTATCACCTTCGATAAGTCTGATGCCGACGGTTTGTCTTTCCCTCGTTATGATGCTTTAGTTATCACTTTACGTATCGCTGATACGGATGTTAAAAGAGTCATGATCGATGACGGAAGTGGCGCATGTATTATCCACCCAAGGGTCCTCATACAAATGGGGCTCGAGGATAAGGTAATACCCCGCTGCATAACACTAACCGGTTTTAACAATGCAGTGGAACGGACGTCCGGAGAAATAGCACTACCCGTCTTAGCGGGAGGAGTCACGCTGGAAACAACTTTCCACGTGATGAACCAAGAAACGGCGTACAACGTCATCATAGGACGCCCATGGATACACGCCATGCGAGTGGTCCCTTCAAGACACTACCAAGTGATCAAATTCCCTACCTCATGGGGATATTCAAATTCGAGGCGAGCCACGCACCGCACAAGAATGCTACAAAATAGCCCAAGACTGCGCCCACACCCAACAGCTAAAGGGGGCGAGCGCGGAGGCATAGCAATTAGCCGTGTCGGGAACTAAGGCAACCCGACAACGGACGTCATCAAAGACCCCGACGTCGTGGAAGCCTGTAAAGCAACGGTCGAAGACCTCGACCCAGTCCAATTGGACAAAACCGATCCTACGAAGAAAGCCTATATCGGGCAAGGTCTCGCCAACCCAGGTAAGTATTGTGAATTCTTAACTAAACATGCAGATTTGTTCGCCTTTTCCCATTCAGATATGCCGGGAATCCCGCGAGACATCGCCACCCACAAGCTGAATGTCGATCCATTACATCCGCCCGTGCGACAGACGAGGAGAAAATTCAACGCCGCTATCAATGAAGCGGTCGGTAAAGAAGTAGACGAGCTACTGGCCAACGACTCCATCAGAGAATCAAAGTACCCCGAGTGGGTCGCCAATGTTGTCATGGTCAAAAAGAAAAACGGGAAGTGGAGAATGTGTGTGGATTTCACCGATCTGAACAAGGCATGCCCAAAAGATTCATTCCCACTACCCCACATCGACCAACTGATCGACGCCACTGCAGGACATGAACTACTGAGCTTCTTAGACGCCTACTCCGGCTACAATCAAATCATGATGGCCGAGGAGGACCAAGAGAAGACGACTTTCATCACCCACCAAGGGACTTACTGCTACAAGGTAATGCCCTTCGAGCTCAAAAATGCGGGGGCTACATACCAGAGACTGGTAACCAAAATGTTCAAAGAGCAGCTCGGTAAGACTATGAAAGTCTATATCGACGACATGCTGGTAAAGTCGACAAGAAAAGAGGACCACATCGACCATCTGAAAGAAACCTTCGAGATATTGAGAAGATACGGGATGAAACTAAACCCCGAGAAATGTGCCTTCGGCGTGGCATCGGGAAAATTCTTAGGGTTTCTCGTATCACAACGAGGTATCGAAGTCAATCCAGACCAGATCAAGGCAATAGACGCAATACCAGAGATACTGAACAGCAAAAAGCAGGTGCAAAAGCTGACGGGGCGAATAGCCGCCTTGTCTAGGTTCATCTCACGGTCCTCCGACAGATGCCACAAGTTTTTCAATGTGCTAAGAAAGGACAATGGGTTACAGTGGAACGAGGAATGCGTCGAGGCCCTAAGGAAATTGAAAGCGTACCTGTCTTCACCGCCACTGCTAGCCAAAGAAAACCACTGCTGGTGTATTTAGCCGTATCCGAGGTCGCCGTCAGCGCAGTCCTAGTTCGCGAAAATGAAGGTACACAATCTCCTATTTACTATATTAGCAAAACCTTAGTGGACGCCGAAGCACGGTATCCACACCTTGAAAAATTAGCTTTGGCATTGGTCGTGGCTTCACGGAAGCTCCGACCCTATTTCCAATGCCACCCCATAAAGGTAGTGACGACCTTCCCCTTGAGAAGTATCCTACACAAGCCTGAGTTATCAGGCAGACTCGCCCGATGGGCCATAGAGCTCAATGAGCACGATATCTCATATCACCCAAGGAGCGCCATCAAGTCGCAAGTACTTGCCGACTTCATAGCCGACTTTAGCACAGAGATATTACCAGAAGCGGAATTGGAGGCACGCCCTGCCCCCTCCAACGCCGACCTATGGACTCTTTACACTGATGGCGCCGCTAACGCCTCGGGATCGGGACTGGGACTCGTTCTCGAGGTCCCCACGGGCGAAACAATTTGTCAGTCCATACGATGCCCCGAGATGACTAACAACGAAGCCGAGTACGAGGCTGTTATTGCAGGTTTGAAACTAGCCGTCAAGTATGGAGCTCGACGACTCGTTCTCCATTGTGACTCTCAGCTCGTATTGAACCAGGTCACTGGGACTTACCAAATCAAAGAGCAGAGGTTGCAAAAATACTAGTCAAAAGTCCACAGGCTAATGACCGAGTTCAACGAGTGCCGCTTCGAACAAGTTCCGAGAGCACAGAACGTGGAGGCAGACGGCTTAGCAAAATTAGCAGCAGCTACTAAAAACTTCAACAAAGAAAGCGTGGTCACCCTCCTCCATTCAGCCATAGATCACACTGAGGTACTCTCTTTAAATTTGACTTGGGACTGGCGCAACCAATTTGTATCCTATCTGCAGGATGGAACACTCCCACTCGACAAAAAAGAAGCCAAGAAGCTCCGCGTACAGGCCGCCCGTTATTGCCTAATAAACCGCGAGCTCTACAAAAGGACGTTTGGCGGACCCCTAGCCAAATGTCTAGGGCCGCAACAAACGCGGCCAGTGCTCGAAGAGGTACATGAAGGACATTGCGGTGCCCATACAGGCAACCGCGCCCTCGTGCGCTGCATAATACGGGCCGGCTATTATTGGCCCACCATGAAGAAAGACGCAGCGGAATATGTCCGCCGATGCGAACAATGCCAAAAGTATGCCCCCATGATACACCAACCAGGAGAACCACTTCACTCTGTCACTTCCCCATGGCCCTTCATCAAATGGGGAATGGACATAGTCGGTCCCCTACCAGCGGGACGAGGAAAGGTACGATTTCTATTAGTTTTAACTGACTATTTTTCTAAGTGGGTGGAAGCAGGAGCGTACGCCCAAATACGCGAACATGAAGTGATCGCCTTCATTTGGAAAAATATTATATGCCGCTTCGGCATCCCCAAAGAAATCAGTTGTGACAACGGACGACAGTTCATCGGTCAGAAAACGACCGAATTCTTCGAGAAATGGCGCATCAAGAGAATACTTTCCACGCCATATCACCCTGCCGCCAACGGCCAAGCGGAATCCTCCAACAAAACAATATTAAACATACTAAAGAAGAAACTCGAGGACGCCAAAGGGTTATGGCCCGAGCTGCTACCCGAAGTGTTATGGGCACACAGGACCACACTCAAATCCAGCACGGGGGAAACACCGTACTCTTTGGTCTACGGAACCGATGCGGTCATACCCGTCGAAGTCGGCGAACCAAGCCTAAGATATTCGCACACCAGTGGAACAGAATACGACACAAACAGGCTCCAAGACCTCGACGAGGCTGAGGAAAGAAGAGAAATGGCCCATATCAGAATGGTAGCCCAAAAGCAACAAGTCGAAAGATACTACAACAAGAGGGCCAAAATAAGACCACTCAAGGTGGGAGACTATGTCCTTAAAGCCAAGACATTAGCATCCAAAGACCCGAGTGAAGGGAAACTGGGCACCAACTGGGAAGGACCCTACAAAATCACAGCAGTAGCCAGCAAAGGCGCATTCCAGTTAGAAACAATGGAAGGGAAAACGCTCCAAAACAACTGGAACGTTACTCACCTCAAGTATTTCCACTTCTGAAAGGCGTCTCCCGAGTCGTACTCTTTTTCCCTTACCCGAGTTTTGTCCCAATTGGGTTTTCTCAGGGAGGTTTTTAACGAGGCGACAGAGGGGACACCTGGAGATATTTGAGAAACAAGTTTATCATATCAACCTCTCCTTACGACCTCCAGGCCGACATGATAAAGGGACTGGACTAGCTCGATATCCAATGTATAAAAGGCTACGGCCATCTCCAATGTATGAAAGGCTACGGCCATCTTCAATGTATGAAAGGCTACGGCCATCTCCAATGTATGAAAGGCTACGGCCACCTCCAATGTATGAAAGGCTACGACCATCTTCAATTATATTATGGCTAAGGCCATCGCCGCCAACAGTCGACCCAGATTCGACTACGGCGAGTAAACGACTCGACGACAGTCGAAGTCGCCTACATGGCTAAGGCCATCAATTATATTATGGCTAAGGCCATCGCCGCCAACAGTCGACCTAGATTCGACTACGACGAATAAACGACTCGACGACAGTCGAAGTCGCCTACATGGCTAAGGCCATCAATTATATTATGGCTAAGGCCATCGCCGCCAACAGTCGACCTAGATTCGACTACGGCGAGTAAACGACTCGACGACAGTCGAAGTCGCCTACATGGCTAAGGCCATCAATTACATTATGGCTAAGGCCATCGCTGCCAACAGTCGACCTAGATTCGACTAAGGTGAGTAAACGACTCGACGACAGCCGGTTACCTACACGACTAAGGCCATCAACCGTAGAACGGCTAAGGCCATCGACGCCGATAAGTCCCCAGC
>NC_031994.1:40587644-40728950 GCF_001879085.1 Nicotiana attenuata | reverse complement strand
TCAATTTTTTTATATTTCGGGATCAAATTAATTCAATTTGTCTAGAAACCACGTATAAATTTCAACTTACATTTACAATAAAATAATTATCTCTCTTTCCTTTTTTTAAAATTGAAGAAATATGCAATACTTAGCCTTGAGATGAAGATGAAATAGCAGAAACAGTAGTTCCGGGAGCAAGGCTTCCGGGCACAACAGTAATGAAATCAAAAAGTAAGAAGGTAAAATTGTATAAAGCTTTGAATAGATTGTAGCATAAGTTTGCCAGAAAATTTCTCTCTTTACAATGACAACAGAGCTCACTATTTATAGCTGCACCTAGGGAACAAGGTCCTAGGATCATGCCCCTCTTTAATGTCAATTATGAGGGCCATTGAAGAATGTGTAACGGCGGGCATGAATGATAAATTCTTTGTAACGGACATTATACTAAATGCTGTAGAATATTATTCATTAAATGCTATCGGGTGATAGGCATTTACTGCATCTTTATGAGCATCATTCGTTCCGGTAACAAATGGAACAGTTTCGATTTCAGCTATCTTCTGACTTCGGCTCCACGTGTCACGTTGCTATGCAATTACTTAGCATAGCACATTTTACTCTATATAGTATGATAGCTAATAATCTTGTTTATATTATTCATCGGAGCATTTCCGCGTCACAAAGTGTCTTATATTATTAGGAATAACGATAAATTCACATCTCATCAAATGCACTTCTCGCACTAGGATAGTGATAATGAGATGATAAACTAGCCACACTAGTTAGGAAGCTCAAAGAAAGAATTGAGAGGGCTATGACAATTGGGAGCGAATTTATTACCCCCAATTTGATAGCTATCTCTTGTTTCCATTTAGGGAGTTGAGGTGAAAAATGGTTTTGTGAACCGTTTGCCAAGTACCAGTTCGATTCACTTCTTGATTCTATGGCTAATCAATTTTGCCCATATTACGCACCAGATCTATTAGGCCAACAAAAGTATATCCACTTTTAAGAATGGGGATGATAATTGGAGTAAATAAACAATATCAAAAGGCGTCTTTTAAGAATATTTTTCATATACCAACCAAACACTAGAATACATTTATTTTCTAGGAAAATAGTTTTCGGCATACGGAACAAAGTCAAAACCACAAACATGAACAGAAATAAAACTCCTAACATTTTCAGATCAAATAAGTACATCGCATACTTGTGCATTTGCATTTTTAGCTGATTGGTTAAGGTGGAATTCTTGTATTTCTTTGATTAGATGTGTCACACTGAGATAAGAAGATCCATCAGCTTGTACAGCCCTTTTTGCCATTTCTCCAAGTTTTCTAGCTCTTTTTCTCATCTCGTTTCCTTCTTTCTCCTTGTCCACTACTTTTTTTATGGCATTCGTTACCTTTTTGTTACTCACTTGGACCTCATACTTCTCTTCCTCGCCCAAACGCACAAATCCAACACCCGCAGCAATCTTCAATACATGTACTAAGTACCTCTCATTTAGAAACTGCTCCACGTGATCATAGGCACACCAGCACTAATCCCTTCAATGGTTGAATTCCAACCACAATGTGTTAAGAATCCCCCAATAGCAGGGTGTGACAGAATTAGTACTTGTGGTGCCCAGCCACGGATTAAAAGCCCTCTTTCTTTTGTTCTTTCTTCAAATCCATTTTTGGATATCCAGTCCTCTATTGGTGCTTGTCCTTCTCCTGCTTTTATGACTAAAATGAATGGATAACCTGATGCTTCTAGGCCTAAAGCCAGAGCTCCACAAATTGTACAACCGGAGTACGACCAAGGCTCCCAAGACATGCGTACACAACAGACTCAGGCTGCCAAGAATCAAGCCATTTCATCAAATTACATTCTTCGGCCTTATTCCCTCTCTGAGATTTATCTATATTGTCATTGTTACAAAGAGACAAAGGCCCAATGCACCATACTCTACCATCTTTTAGTTTTCGGAATTTGTCAACGTACCTTTGTTCCAACTCCTCGAAAGTATTGATGACAACTCCATAGGCTCTTTCTTCAGCTGCTCTTATTTTGTCCCGAATATCTTGTATGGAAATGGCTCCTGGATTGAAATGCGCAGGCAGCTGAGATTTAGTTACTTCAATCCTATCTGGCAAATCAGGTATGACAAAAGGCCCTGATTCAGGAATTTGTTTTTGATCCCTCATGATGTACAAGCTATGCATGCATATTTGAGTGAAGCAACTCATTCCATCAAAAACGATTCTCGGAATTTGAAACTTATCAGCTGTCTCTGCTGTCCAAGCAACATATGCATCAGAAACAATGCAACTTGGCTTAGGCTTCATATGTTCAAGTAATTTTTCAGCTTGTTCTTGTAGCATATCGATTGCAGCAAATAACTGTCTTCGAAATTTTAGACCGGGCACAGCATTCTGGTTTTCGCACCCCTCTGGCAGTCCAGCTTCCTTAGCTCGAAACTGGAGCTCTACTACCCGAATGAGGAGTCCAGAACGAATGGCACGGCCAATTGCTGCAGTGAATCGGGCGGCATTAAGAGGTGAGTAACGTGACTGTCACGCCTTGTTGTGCTAACAATTTGGCCATGTCCGCCAGGGGTATGAGGTGACTTGTTGAAAGTAAAGGTATCACAACAAAGTTTAGCTCTGCTAATGGTGGCACTGTAGCCATCTTTAATTAGTATGAACTGAAAGCTATTGTATGTTGCAACTAGAGGCTATTAGGTATTTATATATTAGTAGAAGAGTGTGCGTATTCTGATGTAAGAGCTTAGAGAAAATGATAAAAAATGGCCCTTCATGTTTGGGGTGGCCGGTGGGTTTAATAGTCCCTGCAGTTTTGGTCTTTTATGTTTGTCAAACTGTGAGCACTTTATTATAATACATCGTTTCATTATTTATCGTATTGTATTGTATTATATTGTACTGTATCGTTTGGTGAATACAATGTTTGGATAGATTGTGTCGTTTGTTGTTGTTTATGATATCACGCACCAGCAATATGAAAATCAACTTGCAATATTATAAAGAAAAATTATGACACGGGGTAACTATATTATATAAAAAGGTAGGGTAAATGATAAAATAAAATTATTTAATAATAACGAAGGGTGAGATGAGAGGAAAAAGACAAGAAAACGACTCAACCATACAAAATCGGTCGTTACATAAAGTGGCACATTTCGTCGTTACGTAACGGCGGATTTAACAATAGGATACAATAAAAATTTAAGTAACTGTAACGACCCGACTGGTCATTTTGAGCATTTGCACTTCGCTCGGTTCCGTATGATGTATTATGACTTGTGTGAATCGTAGATTTTAGTTTTCAAGTTATTCGGAATTTATTTGGAAGAATGATTCTCAACTAGGAAGCTTTAAATTGGAAGAGTTGACTAAGTTTGACTTTTTAGTATTGGACCTCGGATTGGAGTTTTGACGGTTCCGTTAGCTCCGTTGGGTGATTTTGGACTTAGGAGTGTGTCCGGATTGTGATTTGGAGGTCCATAGTTGAATTTGGCTTGAAATAGCGAAAGTTGGATTTTTGGAAAGTTTGACCGGGAGTAGACTTTTTGATGTCGGATTCGGATTGTGGTCCCGGGAATTGGAATAGCTTCGTTATGTCATCTGGGATTGTGTGCAAAATTGGGTTTATTCCGGGTTGATTTGATATGTTTCGGCACAAGTATGGGAGTTGAAAAGTTCAAAGTTCAGTAAGTTCAATTTGGGGTGCGATTCGTTGTTTCGATGCTGTTATGCATGATTTGAGGCCTCGAGTAGGTCCGTGTTGTGTTATTGGACTTGTTGGCATGTTCATACGTGGTCCCGAGGGGTTCGGGCGTGTTTCAGATTGATTTCGGGCTATTTTTCTTCATGTTTTCATTGCTGGTGTGTTCTGGTGTCTGGTGTCACATTTCTTCATCACGATCGCGGGAAGAGGAATGCGATCGCGTAAGGGAAAAATCTGAGCATGAGCGTTTCTTCTTCACATTCGCGAATATTGGTCCGTGTTCGCATAGGTTACTGCAGATTGTGCATCGCGTTCGCACATGCATTCACGCGTTCGCGTAGGGTTGAGCTGGAAGCTGGAGCTGGAGCTGGAGGCCTTTCTTTATGGCATTCGCGTCGTTAGAAATGCGTTCGCATAGTTATGTCTCCTGTGTGTATCACGATCGCGATGCTTGTGCCGCGAACGCGTATAGTATTTTGGTGGCATTATGTTTTTTGGTCATCGCGAACGCGATGGTTTTCTCGCATTCGCGTAAGAGGATGCCTGGGTAAAAGTATAAAGTACTCTATTTCGAGGGTTTCGGCCATTTTTACATTTTTGGAGCTATGGAGCTCGGATTGAGGAGATTCTTGGAGCAATTTTTACCATATAGACTGGGGTACGTGTACTCTATTCTGTTTTTATTTTATATCACGAATCTATCTTCATTTTTCAGCATTTGATTGAGTTCCAAAAGAGAAATTGGGGTTTTTGTCTAAGGTTTCATAATGTGAATTTTCGAGTTAGAACATCGATTTAGAGTCGGATTTGAGTTAAACTAGTATGGTTGGACTCGTAATTGAATGGGTTGTCGGATTATGTGAGTTTTGTCGGGTTTCGAGGCGTGGACCCGGGTTGGACTTTTGGTCGATCTTTGGGCTTTGATTAAAGATTTGACTTTTATCGATTGGATTTAACTCCGTTGGCATTATTTGATGTATTTGAGTTGCTTCTGGCTAGTTTTGAGCCATTCAGAGCTCGGTACGCGTGAGATGGCATTTTTGAGCATCGCTTGGCTTGCTCGGTATTGGAATTGGCTAGTTCGAGGTAAGTAACACTTCTAAGCTTGGTGTTGAGGGTATGAAACCCCGAATTACGTGTTATGTGATTAGTGTTGAGGTGACGCACATGCTAGGTGACGGGCATGTGGGCGTGCACTATGTGAATTGTGACTCGGTTGTTTCTGTGGTACTGTATAGTTACCTGATCTTACCTGTAAACATGAAATTTCTACGTACTTGAGCTATTGAGTTGTGATCCATGTTAGAAACCATGACTAGGCAACGTGTTTATCCTGTTGGGACCCACTGAGGTCATTTTTGCCGGTGATCTATCTGCTTTCATTGCATTACATACTCAGTCATATACATATCGTATCTCAGTCTCTGTTACCATTTATTGATACATCACATCATTATTTTTGGGCTGATTTTTCATGATATTGAGAGCCCGAGAGAATGGAGAGATTGATGACTGAGCGAGGCCGAGGGCCTGATGGTGAGGATGTTTATGATGGGAGTGGGTTGCACGCTGCAGCATGTTTTATTGACTTATGCCATGATTGACTTGTTATAGTGCTTGGGCTGAAGGAGCCCTTCCGAAGTCTATACACACCCCTAGTGAGCACAGGTACCTACTGAGTGCCGATTGCCGAGTGATTGGTAGGATTGAGTGAATGTGAGGACTGAGTGACTGAGAGGACTAAGTGACTGTGAGGACTGAGTGGTTGTCAGGACTGAGTGACTATGAGGACTGAGTGAATTGATACTCTGAGGGTATGCACATCGCATTGGCATGCACAGTTGACATACATGCATAGAGACGCATTTTTCCTCATGTTGTACGGTATCATGTCATTCATGACTTCTCACACATATTGACATATGGGTATAGAGATGAATTTTATACTTGCTATCTGGAAAGAAAATGAGACATCTTATTTACTGTTGAAAGAATTTTTGGGAAAAATTATAGTTTTCAAACTTACTCACATTTTGGCAAATTTTCGGTAAAAGACTTGGGTTTTCACTGATATATTTGAAAAGTAGAGCTATTTTCAGAAACTATGAATAAGCTAAGCATTTTATCTCTAAGTTACTTCTCTTATTACTTGCTTTACGTTGTTATGAACTGTTGTTGGCTACTGGTGTTGGACCCGACCTTTGTTCCATCTCGTCGCTACTTTCAACCTAAGGTTAGGTTTGTTACTTATTGAGTACATGGGGTCGGTTGTACTCATACTACACTTCTGCACCTTGCGTGCAGATGTTGGCTGCTGAAGTTGCTATGATCGATTAGAGCTGGAATTGAAGACGTACCTGCATTCCGGTTGTAGCTGCCTCTTGTTCATGGTAGCTCTAGACTTATGAAAAATCTATTTGTGTACCTTTCGGACAGATGGTGTATTTATTTCATACCAGCTTTGTAAATTATAATCTTAGAAGCTCATGATTTATTTTACCAGTCCTTGGGAAATGTATAAGATTAAGATTTTTTTCTTTCCTTTATTGTTTCGTTAAATTCTATTGAAATTGGATATAGGTTAAGTGGCTTACCTAGTGGGTTGGGTTAGGCGCCATCATGACTAGTTGAATTTTGGGTTGTGACAGATTGGTATCAGAGATCTAGGTTCATAGGTTCTACAAGTCATAAGCAAGTGTCTAGTAGAGTCTTGCGGATTGGTATGATGACGCCCATACCTATCTTCGAGAGGCTACAGGACATTTAGGATATACTTCCCATCTTTCTTTCCTTATCTGCGTCTTTGATTTAGCTTGAAGAATAACTCTTTGAATTCCTTCCACGCATCCGTATGCGCATGTGAGCGCTCGGTATCAGCTCTACAGCGACGGCTTATTCTATAGATGAGGTGAGAGATGTGATTTCTGTGTACTGATGATTGGCCATCTAGAGGACTTGAGGCCGGATTGTGACCGTAGCTTGAGCACTAGGATTTCGGTGGTGTGAACACGCGCTTTTGGACTTATAAGTCCGATAGTGTCCCTATTAATGGAATTGGTGACTAGATGAGTGGTTGGATGGCTATATGATGAGTATGATGTGGCTGCGAGATGTGTTCAGATAGATTGAATGTGACGAGAAGAGTTTGCTTATGATGTACAAAGGATTATTGGGTGCTTGATTTCTGTCTTGATGTGACGTATAGTCTTGAGTTATGGGTGTGTTGGAGGATCTTTCATGTTGCTTAATGGTGGGACGAATTCGATTCTCATGTCTTATGGATGAGTTCAGACTCAGGAAGATTAAGTGGTTGCGTAGTAATTGTGGCTTTGGAAGGGTATAAGGAGATGTCAGTTTGAGGCTAAGCATGTGGGTTATAACCTACGAGGTAATCTACAGATGTGTGATTCTTTATGATGTTGTGTGAAGGCTTTCTTTCTACCAGTGAGTTATATTTGTGCACTTTAAGTTTGGTCGATTGAAATAGTGGACCTGACTGCTACAAGGGTGAATGCGAGATTTGCAGATAATTTGGGGTATTAGATGGTTTGTGTTATATGAGCTTATGAAGAATTTAGTTGAATCTCACTGCGGTATTATGGCAGTAATGGGTATGGTTATTGTAAGTTATCAGATGTTTTATTCCATGGCCTTGAACCAAGTGGGGGAGTCTGCTATCAACAGGTTATTTGCACAGTTATGTGTTGTATTGATTTCTGTTTAAGGTATACTTGTGAATCACTTATGACTTGCAGAGGTTGAGATCGAGGATGACTTGAGTAAAGAAATTTCTGGATACGGTTGTGTCACACCTTATGGGCATATGAAATCGTAGAATGATTGGGTGGTTATTCGTGAAGGATGTAGTGTGCATGGAGTAGGAATTTGTTTGGTTGCATTAAGGTGGGGTTACTTCCTTGGGTATTGGTGTGCTAATGGGGCACAGGTCGTTCGATCCGCCTGGTCGGTTTAATTGAGATTTGAGCAGAGTGGAAGGCTGTCGAGAATGGTTCTAATGGATGCAAGATTCAAATGTAGCAATTGGTAACTTTCAGGATTTGTATATGGCTAGAAACTGAGATTTTCATTAGAGGGTGTCGAGACTCACGGTATTTCTATATCATTATAGATTCTGCATTTCAATGTCAGGAAGGGGAATGAAGCGACTTTAGATTCGCGGAAGGTCTCCTCAGAGTGGGTATCTCGATTGTGGTACTTTTGGGGTGCTTAAGAGGGAATTCAGCGGCTTATGAGCCTTAGGGCGATGTGGTTCTATGCTAAAGTTAGTGAGGTGAGTTTTGGTTAAGAATTGTAGTGTTCTAGCAAGGGGAAGTATCAATTTGAAGGAAATTCGAGAGGAACTCAGAGAATTAGGACAGTTTGGTAGTATGGTGGATCAACACCGTAATGAATATGATAGGTTCTTTGGGTACTTACGATGTGGTGAGTTTCTACAGGTGTTTCATGGCAATACTCTTGGGTTTTGGCGACCTGCGTGGCTTGGTTAAGTTAGAGGGATTCGGTTCTGATAGCTTGGTCATGTGCAAATGGATTCCAAAGAGTTCTCGATGATTTCTATCACGGTTCGAGGTGTATATTTCCTGCTGGCATACAGAACATGTGGTGTATAGTGATTTTCTCCTAGATGAGATCAAATGGAAGGTTCTTGGCTAATTGAGTATGTAGTTGCTTGTGACTCGGAGTGGATTATGAGGTTCTCATATTTTTCATATGATAGCATGGTATATGCGGTGTATTGTGTGGGATTGAGATTTGAATGAGCAAGGTCACGGTTCAGTTTTGAAGGGAATGACATAAAATTCTTAGGCAGCATGGACGGTTTCAGATGACTAGGTGAATTATATTACTATTTGGTGTTTCTTGATGAGAGTGTACATTTCAGAAGGCGCACTGTGTTTTTATTTATGGATACTTCATTGGTATTGCGACACTCTCCGGGTTGATCAAGTGACGATTTTCAGATATCGCTATGCGGCACAGAAGAATTAGAGAAGTATTCTTCGTTGGATGATCGTAGTGAGATATGTGTTAGACATTCAGGCGGTGGAGTTGGATCAGATATGGTGATTCGTGTGTTCTTTGGAATTGGAGACTTGGAGTTCTCAGGAGCAGATTGTTTCGTGGTTGTGGATTGTGAAAATGTGGCCAAGGTTAGTCAGAGGATGCTATGTGTTATAGTTAGGTCATTGTGGACCTTCGGAGGGTTATTTATCTATCTGTGGATGACCAGAGTTGATTTAGGGCCCATTTGTAGGCCCAATTAGGATGTGTATTCTACACAGGGTCGGATTGGTGGACTCCGTACTGCTACTATTGAGGGATGTGCCATTCGGTTGGAATTGAGCTTATTTGTGTTATGATATGCTCTATGAGTTACCCTTCTATGCTGTGAGGAGTTTTGATTCGTTGGTTATATGCACACATGGAGCGGTTCTATTGGAGCCTTACGGCGGAATTTGAGCGAGATGGGCATTTGGATATTGCATGATTGATTGCGTATTGGTCATGTTATTTCGGGTTTGTGTGGCATTGTGTCATTTGTTTCTCCGTGGTTATGGTAATGCACTTTGGGTACTTGATGTTGAATTGTGCGTGATTATTGATTTTGAGAAGGGTGGCTTGAGGTATATAATATGGACCAATGAGTCGCATCGCATTGGCATGCACACTTGACATACAGGCATAGAGACGCATTTTTCCTCATGATGTACGGTATCATGCCATTCATGACTTCTCACACATATTGACATATGGGTATACAGATATATTTTACACTTGCTATCTGGAAAGAAAATGAGACATCTTATTTACTGTTGAAAGGATTTTTGGAAAAAATTAGAGTTTTCAAACTTACTCACATTTTGGCAAATTTTTGGTAAAAGACTTGAGTTTTCAATGATATATTTGAAAAGCGGAGCTATTTTCGGGAACTATGAATAAGCTGAACATTTTATCTCTGAGTTACTTCTCTTATTACTTGCTTTACGTTGTTATGAACTGTTGTTGGCTACTGGTGTGGGACCCGACCTTTGTTCCAGCTCGTCACTAGTTTCAACCTAAGGTTAGGTTTGTTACTTATTGAGTACATGGGGTCGGTTGTTCTCATACTACACTTCTCCACCTTGCGTGCAGATGTTGGTTGCTGATGTTGCTGTGATCGATTAGAGCTGGAATTGAAGACGTACCTGCGTTCCGGTTGTAGTTGCCTCTTGTTCATGGTAGCTCTAGACTTATGAAAAATCTATCTATGTACCTTTCGAACAGATGATGTATTTATTTCATACCGGCTTTGTAAATTCTAATCTTAGAAGCTCATAATTTGTACTACCAATCTTTGGGAAATGTATAAGATTAAGATATTTTCTTTCCTTTATTGTTTCACTAAATTCTATTGAAATTGGATGGAGGTTAATTGGCTTACCTAGCGTGTTGGGTTAGGTGCCATCACGACTAATCGGATTTTGGATCGTGTTAGTAACAATCAAAACAAATATTGTATTTAAAGTAACAATACAATACAATACAATAGGTAACAACCATCCAAACAAGTTAGATTTTCTTCAAATATTTAACAAATTCTATGGTTAATTTTAAGGGGAGTTTTTTATTTTTAAAAAAAAAAAAAAAAAGATTTCATCCAAAGACCAAGAAAGTTTCCTCTAATCCTAGAAACCACAAATGGTTAAACTGCAAAAGACACTTGAAGAATCAAATCTGGAAGTATTGCATTAGTAGGAATTTATAGACAAAGTTACGGAAAGATGGGTTGGGAAAAAGAAGAAAAAGATAGGACACGATAACTGCAAAAATAATAGACAAAATGGTGATACAAATCTCAAAATGGAAATTTGAGTGACATGCGTAGTGGAGTGGTTCATTATGGCAGAGAAGTGAGAAATCCAATAATTGTGACCATGACATTTCATCTTATAAGTTGGCTTGCTATATCAGAGTTTTTCTTTTCTTTTCATGTAGTATATGATAGCCACGTTTTAGTGTAGGGATGATATACAGTTGGAGTAGGTAAACAAAATGAAGCAATCAAAACAGGAACGATAGAAGTCTAATTGAATATTTTTGTCAATTACGAGAAAAAATGAGGAAACTGTTCAACATAACTCTTTACAATTTAAATGTACCAAAATGAATTTGCAAAGATTCCTTGTATTTTATTTTTAGATCTCATACGTGTAAAAATAAACATCTTTTGGGAATTTGACATAAAACTAAAAAAATTACGATGACCACAAAATCAACTGAACTGTTTTAAATATTTTTCCAACATGTTATCTGTCAACAATTTGGTGACTTTCCTGAAGGAGCGTCCTTTCACTAAGCAACAAAACTAGTATTAATAATTCTAGACAATTTTCTGAAGGAAGAAGCTGACAACCCCTAATTCTATTTGTCGCCAATAAAGGCTTTCAAGTGAATTAAACCTAACTTGTCTCTATTGAAAGTTGATAGTAGGCTATATAGTTAATATTTACACCTTAATTGCTCATGCTTTGTTGTTGTTTTATAAGGTAAATTGCCAACAAAAGGCTTTAAGTAGTGTTATTTGGTTTCGCAGGGAATATTATATGTAAGGAAGCAACATGAAGTGTTTGGAGGCAATAATGTGAAGAAAACACCCACTCAAGAAGTACGCGAACACAAAGGAGCAAAAGAAAATGACTGGACAAAAGTCCACCGCGACCGCGGTGGACCGCGGAGCAGAGCGCGGAAACCAAACACAAAAAAATAGACTGGGCAGTGTTCACCGCGGTCCACGCCGCGGCCGCGGTGAACTGTTCACGAACCTGAAAATTTGGGGACCAAAGTGTCAACTCGGAAAAACTTTTGTAAAACCCTTATAAGCTGTATAAGCTCGCCCAAGAGAAAAGAGGCTTGTTTGGAGATTACTTTTGGAGGAGGAACAAGTGTGAGAGATCACCCAAAAACATCATAGTTCTTTATCTCTTCTAGCTTTTCTTGCAATTCTTCCATTATGAATAATTTAGTTGTTTTCTCTTACTTTGTTATGAGTAGCTAAATCTTTTAATCTATGGTTTTGGTGAAACCCATTGGGGATGATTTGATTGTTATATTAATATAGTTTTGAATTGGTTGTTTATCTCTATTTGTTCAACTACGTTTTGATTTTGGTTAATTGAAAGGATCCTCAATTAGCCGTTCCTATTTATTATGTATCTGCTTGAGAGAGAGAGTGCATATTTAGGTAGTTGTTTGAACAACATCACTCCCGGAGTATAGGCGAGAGTCATAACCGAGGGTTCAGAGGTTGGATTAGAGATAACGATACCTCGGGTGCGATCTAAGTGAACTGTAATGCGAATCTAGCTAGCGTAGCTTGAGAGAGTGCGTCTAGTAAATTATCATAATTGCTTGAGAGAGATTTATGATAGCTGGAGAGTTCATGATTGATAGAGACAACTAAGTCAAAGCTATAAGAAACATACAACTAATGAAATCAACAACGGGGGAAACCATTACCTTAGACCTTTATTCCAATTGTTTACAATTCAAGCATAGTTAGTTTTCAGCTGTTTATTTATTTTCAGTTTTAGTCGCAATCTTTATAATTTAGAAAGTTGTTCAATCTTGTCTTCTTGGTGATATTAAACAGATACAACTAAGCCTTAGTTCTCTGTGGGACTCGACTCCGTACTTTTAGACCGGATTATATTTGCAGCGACCGCTTATCCTTTTTAGGACTAGAGTTGGGCGTGATCAAATTTTGACGCCGTTGCCGGGGAACTAACGGTGTAGTTGTAGCTGTATATATTGCTAGGTTACGAGTTTGAACTTTTATTTTGTTTTCTTTTGTTTTGTTATTTTTTTTGTATTTTTTTATATAACTATCGATTTAAGAAACATGGCATCTTGGAATTATGGGAATTTAGGTGTAGATAATTCTACTATTGATCTCCATACATATTGTGAAGGAAACCACCCGTGGCAAAATTTTCAAAACATTCCTAATAGCGAGTTATGTGCACCAACTCAATCTTATTTGTGGAATGTTCGTGATGTGTGTGGTGGTAAAAATGGTCACCTTCATGGTTGTGCTTATATTTCTTATTTTTCCCCAACCCCTTACTATGATGGTTCTACCTTTTCTTGTGAAGTTAATAGGAACAAAGAACCTGGGAATGCGGACTTGAAGGAGATCAAGGATATGCTAAAGTGCCTTATGGAACAAAACAATGAAAAAAAATTGCACATAGAAAGGCAAGAGGCAACTATTCGCAAGTTGGAGGCTCAATTGAGTCAAGTGGTTGGAGCTTTTAATGCTCAACAATCCAATATTGATGATAGTAGCCAAGAAGAGCATGAATTTGAGGTATTAATTGGGGAGGTCAAAGTAGAACATCAACAACCTAGCCAACTAGAATTTGAGGATGCCGATGTTCAAGAAGTAACACTAGAGTCAGCCAAGGACATTGAAGATACAAATTTAGTGGACTCTAGTGTGATTGGTGTTAAGGAGGTCAAAAATCATGACGTTCATGTATTTGAGCGCGTTGGACCTCATTCCAAACACTTCTCTACATTATGTTCGGATGGTGAAAAGGGAATGGATCCTTACGAGCATAAAAAGGAGTCCAAGGAAGAGGTAGATGAGCCTTATATTTTGAAATTCTCAAGGCCGTCTAGGCAAGGTGACACTCCTCGGTCGAGAGCCAAAAAGTGCATAAGACTTTATCTAATTTTTGGCTCGCAAGAATTTGTACCGCCCCAAGAGCATAATCATAAGCTTGAATCAAAACTTGGGGTTCAATTCATAAGCTCGAGGTGGAGGCAAAAAGTGATTTACGTCGTGCCGCGACGTTAAATCAAATGCTTGTTGGGAGGCAACCCAACTTTACTGCTTTATTTTATTTTTTTTATTATTCTTTTTTTCTTTTTTATTTATTGTATTATTTTTGTAGTGCATTTTTTTATTTTCTAGGAGCACGGAAAGCAAAGGTATTGGAAGGATGCAACAGCAAACCAAATGGTTGGAACTAAGTGTGAGGTACCCGCACGAAGGACCAAGCTTGGGAGAAGTCTGAGTGCCCCATGAGTTGTTAGTGCTTCGGCCTTTGGCCTACCAGGGAGTTTCTTTTACCCTCTTATTAGTTATGGTGTGCATTGGGACAATGCACAATTTTAAGTGTGGGGTGAGGAGATTGTCTAGGTGACTTTCTATGCTATTTTAGTTGTGTTAGTTTAATTAAACAATTTTTTTTTAGCAAAGATTGGACTTTTCCCGACGATGGATCTATTAGACAATTTTCTTGAGGGAAGTAAGTCTAAAGAAAATACCAAAAAGATTTTTTATTTTTAATTTTAGGTAGTGTAGTAACTCCCCCTTGGTTTTTCTTTGGGCCACGGTTCTTTTCCAAGGGTTTGACTTGAACCGGGTATAGGTAGCTTTTGTTTTTGTTCTTTTTATTTTTAGATTAGGATTAATGGGCTACGAGTTAAAATCGAAGGAAAAACCCTTAGCGTTTCTACACCTGAACGCTTAGCTTCAAGGGTTGAATCTTGTTTAAGTGCCTTAAAATTGTATGTTTGTATCTAACTTGAACACTCAAAAGAGAATGTCTTGATAAACTAACCCGGAGTGAGTCATGTGCCATGTGTGAGTGAGTTTTACTGTATTCCATGCTTCACATTTGATGCCTAGAACTTGCCCTGTGTGTTTGCAAAGCGAAATAGTAGTTTCACTCAGTTTTAGAAGTGATATAGGTGTTTCTTTGTTGAGCCAGACATATAAAGTAACCACCTGAATGCATTACATCTTAGTTAACCCCGTTGAGCCTATAAGCCTGTTTCTTTGGCAACCACATTGCGAACTTTACCCAATTGTTTGAATAGCCTGCTGTTTGAACCCTTTTACTTCCCACTAAGCACTAGAATGGTAGTGGAAATATGCGAAAGCAAAAGTGTGGGGTGGTGGTTTGGTTTTTTTTGAGTGGAACCATTGAAATAGAGAAAAGGTGCAGAATGTTGAAGCATAAAAGACGAAACACCACGGAAAAAAAAGTGTTATAAATAAAGATAGTGGTTGGTGAGCGATGGTTTGCTATAATTGCACCTACTGGATGGGGCTGTTGTGAATAAAAGAAGAAGTGGTGGAATGTTTGGTTGACAGAATATGGTCTTGAATGTTAAGGTAATTGTATTAAAAGTGCTTAGGGAGGTTAGTCACTATATCTAAATATATCCTACCCGTCCCTTAGCCTACATTACAACCAAGTAAAGTCCTATTGATCTTAGACTGAGTGGGGTTCGATTAGTAGAGTACTACACCACGGGCAAGCCTATGGTGCATCTTTGTGGCATGTGAATGTTCTTTCTGAGAGTGAGTGAAATTTTGTCTATCTAGTTCCTACTTGTTCTAATGATCATTATATGTGGAACTACTCTCTTGTGTGATGTGAGGGCATGTGATTCACAAAGGAAAGGTAAGTCTTGACTCTTGTATGGAGTAGTTTGAGTAAGTGCAAGTGCGGCATGGTACAAAAGGTTTGACTCTTGAGGTAAAGGTTGTTCATTACTAGGTGCAACTATTGTAAAATGTTCATGGTGTTAGTCGTTGAGGGAAAAGCTTAGGGAAGGAATTTTGATGCAGTGTGGTGAATTGCTCGAGGACTAGCAATAATTTAAGTGTGGGGTGTTGATAGTAGGCTATATAGTTGATATTTACACCTTAATTGCTCATGCTTTGTTGTTGTTTTATAAGGTAAATTGCCAACAAAATGCTTTAAATAGTGTTATTTGGTTTCGCAGGGAATATTATATGTGAGGAAGCAACATGAAGTGTTTGGAGGCAATAATGTGAAGAAAACACCCACTCAAGAAGTACCCGAACACAAAGGAGCAAAAGAAAATGACTGGACAAAAGTCCACCGCGACCGCGGTGGACCGCGGAGCAGAGCGCGGAGACAAAACACAAAAATATAGACTGGGTAGTGTTCACCGTGGTCGACCGCGGTCCACGCCGCGGCCGCGGTGAACTGTTCACGAACCTAAAAATTTGGGGACCAAAGTGTCAATTCGGGGAAATTTTTGTAAAACCCTTATAAGTTGTATAAGATCGCCCAAGAGAAAAGAGGCTTGTTTGGAGATTACTTTTGGAGAAGGAACAAGTGTGAGAGATCACCCAAAAATATCATAGTTCTTTATCTCTTCTAGTTTTTCTTGCAATTCTTCCATTATGAATAATTTAGTTGTTTTTTCTTACTTTGTTATGAGTAGCTAAATCTTTTAATCTATGGTTTTGGTGAAACCCGTTGAGGATGATTTGGTTGTTATATTAATATAGTTTTGAATTGGTTGTTTATCTCTATTTGTTCAACTACGTTTTGATTTTGGTTAATTGAAAGGATCCTCAATTAGCCGTTCCTATTTATTATGTATCTGCTTGAGAGAGAGTGCATATTTAGGTAGTTGTTTGAACAACATCACTCCCGGAGTATATGTGAGAGTCATAACCGAGGGTTTAGAGGTTGGATTAGAGATAACGATACCTCGGGTGCGATCTAAGTGAACTGTAATGCGAATCTAGCTAGCGTAGCTTGAGAGAGTGCGTCTAGTAAATTATCATAATTGCTTGAGAGAGATTTATGATAGCTGGAGAGTTCATGATTGATAGAGGCAACTAAGTCAAAGCTATAAGAAACATACAACTAATGAAATCAACAACGGGGGAAACCATTACCTTAGACCTTTATTCCAATTGTTTACAATTCAAGCATAGTTAGTTTTCAGCTGTTTATTTATTTTCAGTTTTAGTCGCAATCTTTATAATTTAGAAAATTGTTCAATCTTGTCTTCTTGGTGATATTAAACAGATACAACTAAGCCTTAGTTCTCTGTGGGATTCGACTCCGGACTTTTAGACCGGATTATATTTGCAGCGACCGCTTATCCTTTTTAGGACTAGAGTTGGGCGTGATCAAAAGTCCCATATATGTGCTCTGGTCCATGATTGCTGCTGTTCAACTAATCAGATCTACTTTACCATCCCAATTTATGTGACACTTTTGCTTTTCGACTAGATCCACTTAATATCTTAAAATTAAAATTTACATATTCAAAAGCTAAACGATATGTACTATAAGTTATAATTCTTCTTATGTCAATATGATAAAAAGGTAAATTTTAAAATGGTAGGGAAAGTTCAAATATCTAGTTTGAATCTCAAGAAGCGAAAAATATCACTTAAATTGAGAAGGAAGAAATGCATATCTTGCCCATGGGAGTTATGCCCATGATGAAACTACACTATCTTTTCCGTACTGCAGATTGGTCCTTCGTTACATGATCAACATGGCCTTTGACAATTAAGATGGCCTCTATCATTCTTATGTTGAACTTCTCTACACTTTTTATATTTTGAGGGTCTCCCTTACTACCAGTCTATATAGTAAACAGAATGTTTGGTAACAGCAAGGCGCGTGTGTAGTCATTACTTTTGTTTCGAACTATATATGAATGCATATACACACGCACATAGTTGAAATAGTTTTATAGAGCATATATTTAAGCTAAGTTCTCATTGTACACAAAGGAGTAGATAGTAGTAATAATGGTATTCTATACTTACTGACATAAAAACATGAGTCCGTGACACCTTTGGTGTAACGATCCGATTGGTCGTTTTGTAATTTCGCCCCGTTACCCCCTTTTATTGCTTCCCACTTGTGTGTTTATAATTTTATAACTTGCGGGATCGGTTAGTTTCATTCCGGGAAGCTTTCGGGTTGATTTGGACCCTTGATTCTTGATTTAGAAGTTTAAATTAAAAAATATTGACCAAACTTTGACTTTTGTGAGAACGACCCCGAACTGTATTGTATGGCTCCGATAGCTTCGTCTCATGATTTCGGACTTGGGCATATGCCTGGAATTAATTTTGAAAGTCCGTAGGTTGATTTGTCGAAATTTTACAATTTAAAGTTGAAAAGTTTGACTGTAGGTTGACTTTTAGCTATGGAGCTCGGAATTTAATTTTGGGACTTGGAATAGGCCCGTTATGGTATTTAGAACATGTCTGCAAAATTTGGTGTCGTTTGGAGTTGATTTGATATGATTCAGACGTTTAGTTGTAATTGTAGAAGTTCTTGAAAATTTCTTTGAGTTTCATGCATTTTAAAGTTCAATTCGTGGTTTTATGATTTTATTTTTGTGTTTTGACCGCGCGAGCGAGTTCGTATGATGTTTTTATACTTGTGTGGATGTTTGGTTTGGAGCCTCGAGGGCTCGAATGAGTTTCGGACATGTTCCAGAGAGTTTTGGAATAAAAATTGCAGAAAATCTGGGTCTGATGCTCTGGTGTTGCAATTGCAAACACCAGGCTCGCAAATGTGAAGGCGACAGTAGGGGGCTAATGTCGCAAATGCGACCTCCCCTTCGCATTTGCGAAGGAAGCAGAATCTGGGCAGAGTTCGCAATTGCGAACATTTTGTTCGCATCTGCGATAATTCCAGTTTCACAATTGCGATGAAGTAATAAGCTGTCAGGGTTCGCAAATGCGAGCCCTGGTCCGCAATTACGAAGAGTTCGCAAATGTGAACCTTGTGTCGCAAATACGACATCTGTAACTGGTTAAAGGGTTGAGGTAAGTGTCTTGCCTAACTTCGTGTAGGGGAACTACCCCTAAGGATTGGTATTGTTGATACAATTGTGCTAAGTGAAATTCGTGTACGCAAGGTGACGAGTGGGTACACGGGTTGTACGTGGTATTTGACCGATTTAGGCTACTTAGACTATTTTCATGCTTTAATTGAAATGCTATATCATGTTCTAAATTCTCGTAGTCAATTTATCCTTAATTGTATTAGACTATCCTTACATGCTTAAATGACATGTCTAATACTTGTTCTATATCCTACATGCTAAATTGCTCTCATGCTTTAGTTGAACTTGTTGCCTCTTTATTGTTACATGCTATCTCTTCATTGTTAATTATTTTTATTTGAAGTCATTGTTCGTGTAATCTCTTTCCTTATTGATCTTCGTTGCTTGAAGTAATTGTTCATGTTATCCTTTTACTTGTTAATTTTCACTATTTGAGACTCATTGTTAAATGTTATCTCTTTTATTATGAGTTAGTCTTAATATCGTGGTTATATATTATTTCTCCCATTGTTGAGTTATTTGGTGTTGAAGTTGTGAAAGTCGTTAATACGTTGACGCGATGTTGGTTATTGTTGAAGCATCTATCTATTGAGCATTTTTCATTCATTATTGTTGTTGATATTCTTGTATACGTTGTGGTGAAGCCATAGGCTATTGTTGTGAAAATATTGATATTGTTGTTGTAGGCAAGTTGCGATATATGGGCACTTGTGGTGCGAATTATTATTGTGATATGCTATTGACGCGCATGCGTCAGTACAAGGCTTTGGGTCAATGTGTATGCGGCTATATAAGGTGGGACTTATGTGCGTGTTGCTTGTAGGGGAACTACGTAAAGTCACGCGGCATCATAAGGTGGGCTAAGGTGCGTGTAGCTATTTCGGGAAAACTGTTTTCAAAACTTATTCGAAATGTAAGGTTCACGCGGCAGTTGAGGAAAGATTGTGATTGAAATTGAGAAATGTGAATACGATGTGGTACCTCGGTTGTGAATCTTGATTATACGAGGTGGTACCTCGTTTTTTTTTTTACTAAAAACTATCTCCATTGATCATTGATGTGCAAAAAGTTACAATTGAGTTTGGCAATCCAAACTGTGTACATGATCATTGAGCTGAGAGTAGTTATGTTTGTCATAACAATAGTTAATGAGCTGTGCTCGAGTAATTTAGGGGGGGGGGGGGGTCATATACAATATGCACAGCTTTTGGATGTCTAACTCTAAAGGTTGGAAAGCTCCACCTATCCATGTTTACTATGCCTCTCACTTGTCTAGGAAGCTCAAAGAAGGAGTTGAAGGTATAGATTCCATTAACACCATGGCACCTCGGTTTGATTTCTTTATATACGAGGCGGTACCTCGTTGTGATTCTTGCTGTTAATTTCATGTTGCAGAGTTTTTGGTGGAAATATTTCTTGTTGTTTCATTCTTACTTGTTCTAGCAGTTGTTGTCCATATATGACCACTTGGGTTTTCTTTAGTTGTTTCTTTTACGTGTTCCCATTTTAGATTCCGGTATCTGTTCAGGTTATTATCTTGTTCGTATCAGTTATTTCTTGCTTTCCATTATTTATCCTTATTGCATTTTCATACTGTTTATTTATATCCTAGTAGGTGTCTTGACCTGGCCTCGTCACTACTCTACTGAGGTTAGGCTTGATACTTACTAGGTATCGTTGTGATATACTCATACTACGCTTCTGTATATTTTTTGTGCAGATCTAGGTACGTCTGCTCATGCCGGTCATTAGAGATTATCTGTAGCTGCTGCTTGGGAGACTTCAAGGTATACCTGCTCCACGTCTGCAGGCCTCGGGATCATGACATTTGGTGATTTGGAACATATTAAAAAAAAATTATGGGGCGGGGAACCCTGTGGGGTTAGTTTGAGAATATGCAATATGGGGTTAAAGTGTTATAGAAGTGCTGAAGGTGCGTTCATAGACGCGAGTTTTAGTATGATATGAGTAGAAAAGATGGTGTTCTATGCAATAAGAGCTACTACATACGTACATGTAGCAACCTTAGCATTAATTAATTGTGGGATTGTCTATTCTAATGCTATAGATCAGAACATGAATTTGCTTTCTCATTTTGGAAAATGAATTTCATAAGATAAATCAACCTCCCTAAGTTGTTCATCTTCTTTGTTTTATCTTCCTTTCGTTTTGCTTTGTTTTGAAATAGCATGGAAGAGAATAACAAATGGATTGTATCAATTTAGACTTTCGTTAATCAACTGTCTGATAAATTAAGTGTCTGTTCTTCTTAATCGTCAAAGGTCATCTTGATCATGTAACAAAGGACCAATGTGCATAAATAGCTAGTACTACATTAGTCCTTTGATCAACATGGCCTTTGACGATTAAGCAGAATCCATGATTATTAAATCGAAGATTAACTACTGTTCACTTTTAAGTGGCTACCAGTCTAAAATGATCAGATGTTGACATTTGGTTTGGCAGAAGGGCATCCGTTTTTGGTTCGAATTATACACTATTAGCTTATAAAATAAGACTTCAAATTTATATATTTTACTCCTATTCTGCCATGTACCTTTATATTCTTCATACTGAGCTAGAAAAAAAAAGATGTAGATTTTATTCATCAATACAATACGATACAACGGGGAACAACCATTTAAACAAGCTGTAAGTCTACGACTACAATTGTTTCCTATTTTATTTGAGATAAAAAGCCAAACAGTAAAAAGGTAATGCTCCTGGCATTTTCAAAAGTACATTCCATACTTGTGCATTTTTCATTTTAAGATTTGTTGAGTTGGAAGTCTTGTATTTCTTTGATCAGAAGTAGGGGTGGCAAAATAGTTCAAAGAAAACAGTTAACCAACCATATTATCCACTAAAAATGGGTTGGATAATGAACTTTTTAAAAACGGGTCAAATATGAATAAGAACCATATTATCCATTTAGAAAATGGATAACCAATGAGTAACCAATGGGTCTAACTTTTACATTTGTAAAGCCTCATATTGGGGGTTCCTCAAGTTAGGGAGACTAAGAATTCTCCCAAAAGTGATCATATACAAGAAGTCATGGATAATATGGGTAACCCATATTATCCGCATGGGTAACCCATATTATCCGCCGGTTAACCTGTTTTTTATCCGTATTAAATATGGGTCGAGTCGGATAATTGATCCGTTTTTTCATTACCCGTTTTCGACCGAACCATATCCGACCCGATCCGCCCGTTTGCCGCTCCTAATCAGAAGTGTTAAAGTGAGATGAGAAGATCCATCAATTTCTACTGCTTTTTCTGCAATTTGACCAAGTTCTTTGGCTCTTTTTCTCCTATCATTTATTTCTTTCTCTTTGCCCATCATCACTTTTTTGATGGCTTTAGTCACTTCTTCTTTGTTTACTTGGACTTCAGGCTTCTTTTCCTCACCCAAATGCATAACTCCTTGAGATCCAACACTCACACCCATCTTCAAGACATGTACTAAGTATCTCTCATTCAGAAACTGCTCGGAAAATAAAGGCCAAGTGATCACTGGTACACCAGCAGCAATCCCCTCAAGGGTTGAATTCCAATCACAATGAGTCAAGAACCCGCCAATTGCAGGGTGTGATAGGATCAATACTTTTGGTGCCCAACCTCGGATCAAAAGCCCTCTTTCTTTTGTTCTTTTTTCAAATCCATTTTTGGATATCCAGTCCTCTATTGGTGCTTGTCCTTCTCCTGCTTTTATGACTAAAATGAATGGATAACCTGAGTCTTCCAGGCCTAAAGCTAGCTCTACAAATTGTACAACTGCAATACAACCAAGGCTTCCAAGACATGCATACACAACAGACTCAGGCTGCCAAGAATCAAGCCATTTTATCAAACTGTCCTCTTTGTGAAATGAGGCCTTGTTCCCTCTCTGAGATTTGTCTAGATTGTCATTATTACAAATAGACAAAGGTCCAATACACCAAACTCTACCATCTTTAAGCTTTCGGAATTTATCAACATACCTTTGTTCCAACTCCTCAAAAGTATTGATCACAATTCACAACCCCATAAGCTCTTTCCTCAGCTGCTCGTATCTTGTCACGAATATCTTGTATGCAAAGTGTTCCTGGATTGAATGCTCCAGGCAGCTGAGCTTTAGTTACTTCAATTCTATCTGGCAAATCAGGTATGACAAAAATCCCTGATTCAGGAATTTTGTTTTGATCCTTCATGATGTACAAATTATGCATACATAATTGAGTGAAGCAACTCATTCCATCAAAAATGATTCTTGGAATCTGAAACTTATCAGCTGTCTCAGCTATCCAAGCAATATGCGTATCGCAAATAATGCAACTTGGCTTAGGCTTCATTTCTTCAAGCAAATTTTCAGCTTGGTCTTGTAGCATATCAACTGCAGCAAAGAAATTTCTTCGAAAGGCTAGAGCAGGCAGAACATCCGCGCTTTCACATCCCTCTGGCAATCCCGCTTCCTTGGCTGGAAACTGGAGTTCAAGTACCCGAATAAGGAGTCCAGAACCAATGACACGATCAATCACTGCAGTGAATCGGATAGCATTAAGAGGTGTCATGACTAAAGTAACTGTCACGCCTCTCTGCGCTAACAATTTGGCCATGTCCACCATGGGTATGATGTGACTTGCAGCAAGTAAAGGTATCAAAACAAAGTTTAACTCTTCCGATACTGGCCCTGAAACCATCTTTAGTATGAACTGAAGGTTTTAGTGTTAAATGGCTCAGTTGCAACTGAAGAAAGAATAAAGGTGCTTTATATAAATATATATAAGTAGTGTTAGTATTTGTTAAGGTAATGATGTAAGGGCTTACATCTGCACTAAAGTAATCTGCACTAAATTAATATGCATAGTCTTCAACTACAATTTGAATGTTTTAGCAGTCCATTACGGCACTTTGAGCAACTATTAAAAAAAATGCAGCCCGGAGCGCTAAGTTCTCGCTATGCGCGAGGTCCGAGGAAGGGCCGGACCACAAAGGTCTGTCGTACGCAGCCTTACCCTGCATTTCTGCAAGAGGCTTCTTCCACTCCTCGAACTTGTGACCTCCTGGTCACGTGGCAGCAACTTTACCAGTTACTCCAAGGCTCCCCTTCAAAAATTCTGACCACATGCAACTCGACATTTCATGTGATAATAAGTCAGCTAGCTATGTCATAGTCTTTCTTTTATGTGTACATGATAGCTAATCGATTGTCTATATTATGCTCCAAAGTCCAAAACTAATAGGTCATTCAATCGCCCAATAAAGGCCTATTTATGTTTAAATCAAACCTAACATTGTCTCTACATTAAAGACCCATACTTTGATCTATGAGTACTACTAGTCAAATTCCCTGCGCTTCGCGTGGTCGTTAAAGAAAATAGTAAATAATATGATCGTGTTATAAATTTAAATCAAGATAGAAGATATACGATTTTCATGAATTATATACAAATATAATATTTTCTCTTGTTAAGTACAAAACTCACAATTTATCAAATAAATAAATAAAATTGTATATGAATAAAAAGTAAGTATATATATAGTCAAAACCGGTAAAATTCAAAAATGGTGTATATTAGTTATGAATATTGTAGCATTCTTGTGGTTATGGATTGATTCCATGTAAAATTTTAGAAAGAAATATTGTTTGCAAAAGAATATACGAACACTCGTACAATTTAAAGTGTAGAAAAAACAAAAAGAAGAGTTGCACTATATCCGGAAACAAATTTGTACCAGAAGAACATAGAGGACTCTATATGAAATGCAAAAGAACACTAGGAGTGAGATTTAAGAAGTTGGATGAAGAATTAAATACACGCCAACTACAGCTTATTCTCACAAGACAGACTTCGGTTTTCAAGGTGCACAAAGGGAAAAACAATACTCATTTTCCAGCAGCATAAATCTTTCCTATATTCCTCTTGGTTTGCTTCCATTTCATCCCTAAACCTTCTATATGATGTTAGCCATTGGTAATAGCTGTCACAAAGTGGGGTCAATATTTAACAGGTAGACATTTCATTGTAAAAACTAACCAGAAAGGCCTTAAAATTCCTACTTGAGCAAAAGTTGCACACAGGAGCACAATTGAAATAGGTGACTAAACTCATGCAGTATGACTTTGAAATTGAATACTATAAGAAAGGCAAGGAGAATAAAGCTGCAGATGTTCTGTCCAGGATTCCTGCAGTGGAAATTGCTGCTCTCTCAGTATCCACTGTGAGATCTGACCTACTATAAGCCATCATGAATAGCTGGAGTACAGATCCAGAGTTACAAAAGTTAATGCATCGACCGGATAATCTCAAAGAAGAACTTAAGGGGTATTCTTTCATTAATCAGCAATTGCGAAAGAATGGGAGACTAGTAGTAAGGTCTGATGCAATGCTTAGGAAGGATATACTTCAACTTTGGCATGACTCAGCTACTGATGGTCATTCTGGAATTGACCATACTTGCAGGAAGGTTGGTGCTCTATTTTACTGGAAGGGGATGAAGGAAGATGTGGAGAACTATGTTAAAAAATGCGATGTGTGCCAAAAAAGCAAGTATGACCACTCTGCATCTCCAGGCTTGTTGCAGCCACTACAAATCCTAGCACTGGCATGGAGTAGCATTAGCAGGGATGTCGTTCGAGGGGTTGCCTAAGTCTAATGGGAAAGAAGCCATTTGGGTGGTGGTGGACAGATTGACAAAGTATGCTCATTTTATAGCAGTTAAACATCCTTATTCTGCAATAGACATTGCCAAGCTATTCATGGAAAATATCTTTAAGCTTCATGGAATGCCTGAAGATATTGTGAGTGATAGGGACCCAATCTTCACGAGCAAATTGTGGCAGGAACTGTTTGCTACCCAAGGAGTGACCTTAAACACCTCTACTGCTTATCACCCACAGTCCGATGGTCAAACTGAGGTTATCAATAGGTGTTTGGAGACTTATTTGCGATACTATTGCTCTGACTCACCTGCAAATTGGGGACATTATTTGATCTTTGCAGAATGTTGGTATAACACCACCTTTCACACATCCACTCAGACCACACCATATGAAGCCGTGTATGGTCAGCCTCCACTTTTACACTTGCCTTATATGCAAGGAGATTCAGGAAGTGGATAGAAACTTGACAACAAGGGAGCTCAAGTTGCAGCTACTTAAGTTCCATCTGTCCAGGTCTCAACAGAGGCTGGTCGACCAAGCTAACAAGAAAATATCAGACAGACAGTTTAATTTTGGAGAGTGGGTATATCTTAAGATTGAACCCTAATGCAGATGACTTTATCTAGTAGACACTTCACCAACAAGTATTACGGCCCATACCAAATCCTTCAGAAGGTAGGCAATGTTGCCTACAAACTGTGATGTTGCACCCCACCTTCCATGTATCCTTACTTACGAGGTCCCTGAGAAAGTATCTCACCCTCTAGTTTTGGACTTGTCCAGCCCCTATTGTCATTGTCCTGCTAAAGTATTGGATAGAAGGACAAAGGGAATAAGGCAATAGTTCAGCTTCTAATTCGATGGGATCAACTTCCAGAAGATCATGCAACTTGGGAAGATGCTTGTATTTTGCGTGTCAGGTTGAGTAGTAGTACGAGAATAAGAATTAATTAAGTCAGTTATATAGTATAGTTTAGTCCCTAGAGTATTTTCACTTTGGCCCAGTTAGTTATATATATATTTTACTTTAGTCCCCGTCTCAGTCACCATATATGTACTGCACTATCTTCCTTGCAAGTTAACAGATAATATCATAATTGTAATTCTCCTGTTGTTGCCTTTGACGTTATCCATTGCAGTTCAATGGTGATGATGAATGTTTGTATGCCCTCAAATTTAAGCATTATTTTGTTGACCCGTAGGTTCATCACTAATTATGGATCTTTCCATGGAAGAGAGATTAATGTTTGGAATTGCCACCATTGATGAAGGAAGAAATGGTTTGACAGAAACTGATGGGCTACCATTATCAAAGAAAGAAGTAGAAACGGTTTGTCAAACATTAATCGGTAGCTTTTCTACAAGTCTTTTTGGTTAACTAATGACGTAAATGGAAAAAATATAGGAGAAACCCCCAAAAATTAGAGAAAAAAAAAAAAAATCCACTTCCTAGTCAGTGAGGCATGCGATGTCACCGGACTAATGTCCCTAGATTATATAATTATATAGATTGTTCAAAATACAAAAAAGTAAACACACACCAATAGCTTTTGAGTTGTGTCAAGCAGATTCAACATTTACTGTATTATATATGCATAAAAAATAATTTTGACTTTTTATATACATTTAATTTTTCAGCAAAGAGGATTCAGACGAATCACTGTGCCGTCCTATCTCTGCCCCTAAATTGGAATTTCATTGACTTTATTGTATTATTATTGCACACTATTTATCCCCATTGGTCCTTCAATTCGTTACATGATCAACAGGGCCTTTGGAAGTTAAGCTGGTCTTTGTAACTCTTTAATCAAACATCACTACACTTGTTTTCAAATAAGGGTTTGCATTTACTTTTAATTGAATGCCAATATAAAGTCTACAGGGGTATATTTGGCACTCGACAGGATGTGCAGGGCTAGTCATTGTTTCTGGATTTTTCAAGTAGTAATTTTCATATCTCACAATTAAAAAAAAACTCACAATATAGATGTTTCAATGCATCAAATGTCTATCAATTTGTTTGATTATTACTAAACATAGATTATAGCATATGGAGATGGAGAGTTCTCTCTCTATCTCTATAAATTTGAATTTAGTGTGACTAAATAAAAATCAAACCAAAAAATAAATTTTACTTATTTTTATATTTTTAGCAAACCAACCAGTTCTAAGTAAAAATTTAACCAATTCTAACCAAAAATTTAATCAATTCTAACTGTAAACACCCCTAACATTGGGATTTGCCTTGGAATTGGGACATTTGACCCTTTTCTTTGTCTTTACGGTGGATCTAGGCCCAAATAAATAGTTCACACTACTACCATCGTAAAAGTTGAAGGGATCTTTACACAAATAGCCGATCGATTTTAGTGTTAACTTTTCCTAACCGATATACATAGATTATACATTATTTATACATGGTTATACACATATTATAAATACATTATACATATATTATACATTCTCCGACTAGTTTTAATTTAAGTAATTGAGTGAACTGCTATTTAGGCTAATTGTTCAAAGCTTAATGGGGCAGCCTATTTGGATGCTCCTATTTAACCTATCGCGAGTATTTCCAAAAAATGTAATTGGAAGCCAGTATATGTAACTTCAGACATAACTGCTTGAATTTTAAATTTTTTATATTTTTTGAATTTTTATAAAATAAGTGATTCTTGAATTTTGAATATGAAAATAAATCAAGTGAGTGTTGTCGAAAAAATGGTAGTTTAAACTTAAGAAAACCCGATAATGAAGGCCAATATTCGGGTGTGATTATCAGACGTTTGGCCGTGGCATACAAACTTCATGTGCATATGTTTGAAGTTGGGTTAAAATTTATGCGCATATGCCAGAAATTTACTTGCACAAGTAATATGTCAAACATCATGTAAAACTCCGAATGCACATGTCAGAAGTTTTTTTCGAAGTGACTAAACTTGTAAAGATTAATAAATCTCGGCTAAATAGCCCTAAAAATGGATGGTCTTAAATTATTGTATACGCTAGCCTCATGGGTAGAATTTTAAGTTCAACAAGTATTACCCCTCGCTTGCCTCGTAGAAAACACTTTTAACTTTTTACATTGAGATTCTGCCTATGGAGTAAGCGGGGGTAAAAATTTGAAGGACACCCTAAAAAGTGTCATATTTATGTAATTTTTTGTTAAATGATAAATCGGATATTTATGCACTTATCCTAGTAGCATCCAACATTTAAACTAGAAGAATTAACCTAAATAGCCTTCGACCCAACTGATTAAACTAAAAATAGTAGGAGGATGTATAATATATGTATAATATGTCTATAATCCTGTATAATCAATGTACAATTTATATATACTGTTAGAAAAGTAAATTGTGAATCCAGCCGGCTATTTGTGTAAAGATCCTTTTTGAACTGACCACTATCCAGTAGTAATTGGGCCCAGAGATGTCAATTCCAGTTTCAGCCCAATGAAACACAACCCGTCCAAAACACTAGGGTTTTTTGAAGGTTTCGCCCTTTGTATAAAGTGCCGGAGTATCACTATCTTCAAAGCTAGCAGCTGGTAGCGAAGCTCCACTCGATCTGCTCGGTGTCCTTGTCGTCGTTGTCGCGGTAAGTCTCAAGCCCTATGTTTAGACCTAAACCCTAAAACCTGTATCGGTATCAATCATTTGCTAACTTAGGTTCTGCGATATTATGCTTTTGCATATGCAATTTTTGAATGATCTCTAATTTTCTCTTTAAGATATACATTTTGATGTAAATGGTTGACTGATTTTTCGTATTCTCTCTAAGATTTTTCTGTGCTTTTAAATACGCACGTTTATATACCTTGTGTTGGGCAATGTAGTTTAAATCATGAAGCATAACAATGTTATTCCGAATGGACACTTCAAGAAGCACTGGCAGAACTATGTGAAGACCTGGTTCAATCAGCCAGCACGCAAGACCAGGAGAAGAATTGGTACATATTTGATTAATTATACTCTACTACTATTGTTGTAACTCAAATAGTTTGCTGACCATCATCCAATTGCAGCAAGGCAAAAGAAGGCTGTGAAGATTTTCCCCAGACCAACTGCTGGAACTCTTCGCCCTATTGTCCATGGTCAGACACTCAAATACAACATGAAAGTTAGGTCTGGTAGAGGATTCTCCCTTGAGGAGCTCAAGGTTTGTTAATCGACTTATTATGGCTTCGTCTTCCTTAAAATTAACTGTGAGATGAGCCTATTATTGTGCACGTTCTGAGTACTGATTACTCATTACTATCTGACTGCAGCATCTTAAAGCGAAACATCTACAATTGATGCAAATCCAATTGCATCAGTGTCAGTTGTTCCATTAATAGCTTTAATCATGTTCTAATAAGAAAGCAATTTGCCTGGGATGGAATCTATATATTTTGGGTTTGGAGGGGGGATCAATTTATGTCCAGCCACTATTAAATTAGAATTTTTATTTACACTTAAGTTTAAGAGGGGTATGTCAATCACTTCCTATTAATTAGAATTTTAGCAGTCGATACACCCCTTTGGTGGTGTCAGGATTGTAGGATTTTCATACTTTCTTCTTTGTGAGCTCACTTACAGTGTGTTTTAAAAAGCAAATGAAAACTTAATTGTTGGTGATGCAGCTGGCAAGTTTTTTCAGTGCTGGTTATTATTGTCATTCTAATGTTATATGGGGGGTTACACTGACAATTGAGAACGTAATGCAGAATGATTTAACTTTGATGAGTAATTCAATCCATGTTTGTCTGATTGTTATATGAATTGCTTCCAGGCTGCAGGTATCCCCAAGAAACTGGCTCCAACAATTGGTATTGCGGTTGATCATCGTCGCAGGAATCGGTCACTTGAGGGGCTTCAAACTAATGTTCAAAGGTTGAAGACCTACAAGGCCAAATTAGTTGTCTTCCCAAGACGTGCTCGCAAGGTCAAGGTAAGATCTGTAGTTTCTGCTGAGTGGAAACATAAATGTGTGTATGGCTTCTTCTGAGAGGTGCTTTTTCTCTGTTTGTTTCCTAATTGCTGCAACTCCCTTCAGGCTGGTGATTCTGCCCCCGAGGAATTGGCTACTGCAACTCAAGTCCATGGTGATTACATGCCTATTGCACGTGAGAAGCCATCAGTTGATCTAGTCAAGGTTACTGAAGAGATGAAGTCGTTCAATGCCTATGGCAAGCTACGTGTGGAGCGGACGAACGAGCGTCACATTGGTGCTAGGATGAAGAGGGCTGCAGAGGCTGAGAAGGAGGAAAAGAAGTAGTGAGGTTTATCTTGGTTGATTTACTTGTCCCGTCTTTTTGAGTCCTATTTAGTTAATTACAGAATTTGCTTTGAACTTTTTAGCTATAGCATTCAATGTCAGCTGAGTGTATGAATTTCAACACTTGTTACTTTGTTGATGAGATTTTAAGAATGTTTAAAATTATTTTCTTGGTGCTGACAATTTGGAGTGCAAGGAAGAGTTACCCCTGCCCCCACTGGGTTTATTTAATGGTGAGTGGGAGGAGTGGCGGTAGGTGGTTTGTGTTGATGGCTATATTCTGCTGAATAATGTACTCGGGCTTGAAAGTGAGGTTATCATTTGTAATTTGACGTGATTAATTCGTGAAAGATATGTGATTATTCTGTTAATGTGTAAAGACCGATTACTAGTAGAATGAAGAAAGACGGTAAGGTACAAGAGACGATGTTCAAGAGTCGAGACCATTACACTAACTTTTAAAAGTGCCAAGCTAGTAATAAAAATGGTAAAATCTTGATTGATGGTCACTTGTGGAATTTAGAAAGGCGATAGTTGTGGTGCGATGTTTAGCTAGCGTCCATCTATGTTTGGTTAAAACTTAAAACAAATGAATTTTTGAAGTTCTGAAAAATAATTTTTGGAAGTTGAAGTTGTCTTTGGACATGTATTTTACTTGGAAAAAAATTTGAAGTTTTGTGAGTGAAGGAAAAGATTTTCACCCAAAGGTTGGTCCAAATCAGTTTTAGAAACTTGAAAATTTCTTGGGAAAATAATACTGTATGACACTCGCTCTCGAAATAATAGTCGAAAAATATATATATTTTGTATGTTTTTTATTTGTGTATATATATATATATATATATATATATATATATATATATATATATATATATATATATATATATATGTTATTATAAAACCACGAATAATTTATGTTAAATGTTGCACGACTAAAATATTCCCGAAATATTGATCGACTTTTATAGCCTTAATTATTAATATAATTTAAGGATATAATTGTAAATCACCTAAGGTTGGAATTCTTTTCCGATTTAAACTACACGTACGCTAAGCCTACAAAATTGCTTTTGGATCAAATTCTTTAAGACTTTATAGATGCTACGTATAGTAGCCTTCTTCTTTTTGGATAACAATATGTTCCTACCTAATCTTGAACTCCTATAGTCATAAAAATTTTACACGGACAAAGAAGAATACCTACATAAAGGAACATTGGACACGTTACATTGTTGCCTCATTGCTTTGCTGCTCGCACGAAATATCATTCTTTCATACGTTAATATTATTTTATTTATTACAAGAATTGTCTCTCTAAGATTAATTCAATATATCTATCTCAAAGGAGAGTAAGTTATGCCAGCATGCCGTCTTGCTTTTGTTGTATACTTTCCTTCTTGCTATTTTTAGTTTTTTATTGCTATGCGCATAATAATTAATAATGGTTGTATTTGGGTTATGAGGGCTAGGGCTTTGTTGGGGTTTTGGGTGTTTTTCCTTATTTCATAGAATTGAAACATATATATTCCCTGGATCAGAAAAATATATATTATTCTCATCGGTCTAACCTATATTATTATTATTATTATTATTATTATTATTATTATTACTACTACTACTACTACTTTACGAATTGCTTGTTGTGCTTTGTACATATTCCTCAATAATAATCATTTTATGAAACTGGATGTTACGTGTTTTATAGTTTGTAACGCAAGACATATTCGTGCAAAGCACGAACATAGAGACTAGTATATATATATATATATATATATATATTTGTATGTTATAAACAAAAGATATATAAATTTTATACGCGTTTGCGGCTACTGAATATAAATAGTTCAAAGTGATCTCTCAAAAACGTGTTCTAACTTTTTTTAAAGCAAAAAAAATTTATATCCAAACGGAAACTTAATTTGCTGTTATTTCGTTCTGCCAGGACATAAATTGTTTTTAGAGCCGTAGATTTTGATCCAATATGAACCCGACAATATGGACTTGGTTACAGAGTTAGCCATAATGCATTTGTACACTTGCAGTCGGTGGCGTTTGTAGAGATAAACCTAGGGTTCATCCGAACCAATATTTAAATTCAAATCTTGTATGTGTTCACTAAACAAGTGAAAAAAAAAAAAAAAATTAAGTCATTTTCTGATGTATTGTAAAACACTTGCGTTCTTAGAGAAAACCAACCAAACAGGAAATTTTAGAAAACTTCCTCCATACTGAACACAGAACACACACTCTCAGTGTGAAGAGTTTCATTCATGATAATATGCTATTCAATCAAGCAATTCTTATTCTCCTGTTAATACTGTTTTAATAAGAAAAGAATAATATTTGGAATTGTTTAGTCCTATTATCTCTAATTACCCAAAATAAGAAAAAGTTCTATTTTGTCTCTAAATATATGAGTATTAGCTTATTTGGCGTGTATACAGTTCTTTTCCTTTTTCTTATATGGCGTGTAAAAAATTCAATTCTGTGGAACACGTATCTTTTCGCTCTTTATCAAGTATCTCAAGTGCAAGTTGATTTTGGGCATCGAAATTGCAATTTCTTTTTGTTGTTCGAAAAAATCCTTAAAGCACAATGGGAAAAAGCGTATACTATTATATATTTGTGTTATAATTAATACTCCCTCCGTTCACTTTTACACGACACGTTTTGACTTTTCACGCTCTTTAATAAATAATAAATGAAGTATATAATTTATCATGATATCTATATTAATTGATGTATATTTTAGACAAAATTACACAATAATGTACTTCATAAGTAGACCTTGCACTATTTTAGCCCAGTTACAAGTTTGCAAATGTGTAGCCAAATATCAATAAGACCTTTTCTTTTACCATTCCCTATAACTATAACAACCTCATCTTTTTTTTCCATCACCTACCTACCGTATTGTAGCTCTCTCCTCACTTTTCACTCATAAATATTTAATTTAATTAATTAAAAAGTATCATATGCAAACAAAAAATGAAAACGAAAATCAGTTCCCTATTTTTAGTGTAACCATTGATCGAGACACTCAGTCAACACTCATTCATGCCTTCTCCCATAATCAATATTTTTCCGAATTATTCTTTTTCATTTTCTTATTTTGTGTATCTTTAGGCGTGAAATATCCGTGAGTTTTTATTCTCTTTTTTCCTCAATTTTATACATACCTATCACAACTACAAAACGCAAAATCAGACGTGAGAAACCTAAAATCTCATCTCGTTCAATGCTGATCTTCTTAAATTTCGATTATGATTTTGTGAGAAATTTGGAGTGGGTATTGTTTGAACTTATTAGAAATAGTCTAAGTAGGTTGTATACAAAGTTTGAAGTTATTTGCTGGAGATTTGGACTAGTTTTATACTAGAATTGCAAGTGAAAATCATAGAAAAAGTTCATCATAGATGCTTATACACTTTTATACAGTGTTATACACTTTTATACAAATAGCTACATTATGTATATAGTTGTATAAAAGTGTATAAAGATGTATAATCACAGTAGTAAAAATATTCGTGATACACTATGTATATAGGTGTATAAGAAGAAGAAGAAGAAAATGTGAGAAATTCACCAAATACCTGTAAATAATGTATCAACCTTGTATAAAATAGTGTATAAGAGGTGTTTATACACTTTATATACTATTTATACAATATTATACATTATTATACAAATGAATCCTATCAATGGAGCTTCACAGGTTCTTCTTCTTCCTTGGGCATCCTCTGGAATTTAACTCAAATCCAGAATCTACTCTAAATCACTTGAAATTTAAGTTTTGAACTCCTGTTGATAATTCCAATCATTTGGGACAACACCCATTCCAAACAATTAACAAATCGAAAAACTCAATTTTCTGAAATCGAATCTTTGAACCATAAGTGATAAAATTATAGAATAATGCACTTCATAAGAGATTACCATCTTTGAATCTGGAAGAAGAATTGAAGGAGAATAACAATGGGAGAAAAATTTTCAGGTTATGTACAACCTTGGCTACACTGGGTAAGGGCTCCAAACGTGATTTTCTGATGGGTTGTTGAGCCAAATGACAAGGGGTGTAATTCTCCCTATATTTTATTGGATTTGACAAAATAATTTGAAATGAGTAATAAATACAGTGAATATAATATAAAAAAAAAATTTATCTTCTTATGATCAAGTGATAAGTAAAAATGAAAAATCTAGTAAAAGCGAAAGAGGGAGTAGAAATAAATAACATGTTGACGCAGCTCTTTGTGAAAGCAAACAACCTTCTTATGATTGAATTATTCTGCCTGACGGTTCTTTTTTTTCTATTTTTTGATTTTTGGTTCGCAACTGACGGTTGGTCTTGTTTTTTTTTTTTTTTTTTCTTTTTCTCCAACTGAGGGATTTATAAGAATGTTTCACTATTATCATGACCAACGGTTGCTCTTCTTTTTATAACTTTTAAGAGTTTCAATCTCATACAAGATCATTCTCTCTTCTATCTATCTATATACTTCAGAAAAAAGAATCATGCGAATTTTCCATCAAATTTTGCTGCTTTTATGAAAATTGATCCGAAATTCAGCAATTATACGGGTGAAAATGGCGGGGGCCAATGTGGATCAAAACTTTAATGAAACGAGCAAAGCGAGATTGCTGCACAATGGTTCAGAGTATGGATTGGATGCTTCATTTTACATTGAAAATGAAGGATTTTGGCGTCGATTACGCAATCGAATTAATGAATTTTGCAGTAATGTTAAACAAGGTTCATTCAAGGCAATTGAGATGGGTCGTAAGGATCCAAGGAAAGTCATTTTCGCTGCTAAGATGGGTTCAGCACTTTCCCTCGTTTCGGTTCTCATTTTCTTTAAAGAACCTCTATCCTATATTGGTACATACTCCATTTGGGCCATCCTCACCGTTGTCGTTGTATTCGAGTTCAGCATAGGTATGTTAAAATTTTGTGAATATTCAAACTATTTGAATGTTCATTGTTCTTTTACATTTATCCATTTTGACAAGTAACAGTTATCCATTTCTTTTGGTGGATATTCCTGCTTGATATCCACAATCTAATTGATATATACAAATGCTAGGTGCGACACTTAACAAAGGATTCAACAGGGCTTTGGGGACATTGTCTGCTGCAGGGCTAGCTTTGGGCATTGCCGAATTATCTGTTATGGCTGGAAAATGGCAGGAGGTTGTGATTGTCATCAGCATTTTTATTGCAGGTCTGGTTTGAATTCTAGTATTTTACATCAAGAATATCCTTCAATTCATGATGTACACATTGGGTACAGTTTCATTTGTGAATGAGCATGAACTTCTTTCATCCCATTTTATCTGCTTCCCCTTACTAGCAAGACTAGTTTAAGGAATAACTTAGCAGTTGAAATGTCAAACTATTCAATAGCAATTTAAGAGAATAGGTCACGGGTTAGAGCCGTAGAAACAACGTCTTGCAGAAATGCATGGTAAGGTTGCATACAATAGACCCTTCTGGTCCGACCCTTCCCCGGACCCCGCGCATAGCGTGCACCGGGCTGCCCTTTTTAGATGTCAAAATTTACTGATAGCTATCTTGTATTTGGGTTAGACGAAAAGATGAGCTCCGACTCCTTTTTCCTTTGTAACCCCCATGGCTTTGATCAATTCTGTAGTTCCGAGTAAATGATTACTTAATTCACACTCTCTCTTAATAGTGGTTTTGACTTCAATAAAGCCCCTCAACATCCAATGATTAGGCTGGTAGATGGAGTCACCAAGGGGGCAAAAATTGGGGAAAACCATTTTTCCCCTGGGAGGAGGGAGGGGTTGAGGGATAGGGTATAGAAAAATTAACGAATCCCCTAAAATGGAAAAAAGAGGAAGAAGAAAGGGAAACAGCGGCTTTTTGTGAAACTCTTCCTTTAAAATTTAGTATTGTACAAATTTGAAAAGGCTTTGTTTAGATTCTTATTACAGGGCTTTTCTCCTGAAAGTGTAAAATAGTACTTAGGCTAGAAGGATTGTGGAAATGTTGGTTATTAGGAGGAAAAAACAGCACGAGTAGAAGTCAATAGCGGGACTTCTTGCTGCTGAGAGTCGAAACGTTGAGAGTAGACTAGAAAGGAAAAGGAAGTAGAGAAGTCTAAGATTCAGATACAATCTTCTATAACCTCTTTTATTAAGACTACATAACGTACCAGAAGCACCAACAAGAATTACCATCTATATCTTTTCTAATGCATAAGCATTATATGGACAATACTAATCAAAGCAGAAAAGAAGCAGCAGCATAAAATGTAAAATTGAAGGAAGGGTTTTACCTGGTTGCTACATGGACAAAATCAAGTAAGAGAATTACTGCATAAGTCTGAGACTAATGCCTATCTGATATTATATTCTTTTACCTTTCACTTCCTCTGTAAAGTAACATCTCTTTTCTCCTGTTATCCTTGGTGAAATATGCATGGCTGTGCATCTGACTTGTGTGCAGCTCTAATCTTATTACTTTTATCTTTTGATTCAGGATTTTGTGCAACTTATTTGAAATTGTATCCTGCAATGAAGCAATATGAATATGGATTTCGAGTGTTCTTGTTGACATATTGTATTGTGCTGGTATCGGGAACTTCACATTTTTTTCAAGCAGCTGTTTCCCGATTGTTGCTAATTGGGGTTGGTGCTGGCGTCTGTTTACTTATAAACGTTGGCCTCTTCCCCATTTGGGCTGGTGAAGATTTGCACAAATTGGTGGTAAAGAATTTTAAGGGTGTTGCTACTTCTTTGGAAGGTGAGGATTTCCTCTATTCTTATCTTCAATTTGTCTTGGAACATGCTCTTTCCAGGCTATGCTGAACTAACACCAGCGACACGTCTTGTTAGGTTGTGTCAATGGCTATCTGCAATGTCTTGAATATGATAGGATACCGTCAAAAATTCTTCTTTACCAGGCCTCTGATGATCCTGTGTATAGTGGATACAGGGCCGCTATGGAGTCCACAAGCCAAGAGGATTCTCTGGTACACTATTCTTCATAGATACTTTATGGTGAATACAGAACTCAGAATGGTTCTTTTGAATTATTTTAGGATGGTTTTGGGGGTTGAAGTGGATTTTCATTTGGGACATAGGGATATTGCGCAATTTTCTCTTATTACTAACTTTTAAATTCCTGGTGCAGCTAGGTTTTGCTGTATGGGAACCCCCTCATGGCCGTTACAGGATGTTCAATTATCCGTGGGCTGAATATGTTAAAGTCAGTGGTGCATTGAGGCATTGCGCTTTCATGGTCATGGCTATGCATAGCTGTATTCTTTCGGAAATACAGGTAAAGCTTCAATGTTCAAACTCCTGCATCAAACTCTCTTCCTATTATATTGCAGATGCTTTTAAAATCATAGACTTGTTGGATTTGGTGATTCCTTATAACTGTTGTCTTACCTTCTCCAAAAAATGAAGTAAAGATCTTATTGAAGTAATTGGATATGATTTACCGAATTGGATATAAACTACAACCTGCATTTTGATATGCATCCCTTCAGCTATGAAGCAGCTTAGGAATTATGAATAGAGAATTTTAGATACTGTGCCAAGTACTCTCCATATCGGGCTTTTGCAACTCATCTTTGGGCCAAAAATGAAATGGGCAGAGAGAAATGTTTATAGATCTTCTGCAGATTATGAAATTCTCATATGTTAACTAACTTATTTTGGGGTGAGAAGTCACCCTTGGAACCTGAATTTGGTTGTGCATTTCTAAAGTATCCAGTGTTTTCAGATTTAAATTTTTATAGAGTCATAGATCGACCGTACATTTTTGTGCTATAGTGTTGTCCTTTTTACTGCCAATTGGATCTGCACTGTCCAGTTTTTACTTGACTTACCTGTGTTTGGTGGAGGTAGTTAGTTAGTATAAATCATTCATATATGTAAATAACTTATTATTAGTTCAACCAACCAATTTCAAAAATTGTCCATCAAAATCTTTGCATGTGGGCAATAACTGTGCCATTTTCCAATGTTTATTTGATTCTTCTTTTTGGAAACAAGTTATCCTAAAGATGTTGAGATGATTTAATCTGTTGCATTTTTAGACTGCATTTGTTTTTGTGGGGGTTTCTAAAGAAGTATTATAAACAAAAACTCCATATGACGGCTTCAGTACAAGTACTTTTGGTACTTAAAAAATGCTACTGTCATGATATGTCATAAGGAAGCTTCCAAGTTTTGCATTGTTAGACAACCACAAATGATTTATTGGCCAAAGATATGAAAGCAAGTATACATTGAGATTGGATTCATGTATTTTCAACTGGATAGAGCATATGTCTTATATTTTTATCTATTTCAATATATATTATTCTGAATAAAGTAAATGGAAAAAAAGGCCAGCTTTCTTATGTTCATCAAAGTAGCTGGATATCAAATATGATGGTACAGCTGATTTTTAGTTGTTTGCACTTCCTCTGTTCCTACTCTTTGAGGCCCATGATTAAGACTTTAAGCTTCATGGTTCCATATTAATTTCCGCAAATTGTCCTTATTGCAGGCAGCGTCTGAATTGAGGCAGGTCTTTTGCAAGGAGATCCAGAGAGTTGGGATTGAAGGAGCTAAAGTGATACGACATCTCGGAGACAAAGTAGAAAAGATGGAGAAACTTAGCCCCGGGGACCTTCTTGAAGAAGTTCATGAGGCTGCTGAGGATCTACAACTGTTGATTGACCAAAAATCTTATCTTTTGGTTCATGTGGAGAACTGGGAAAATGCAAATCGACCTAAGCAGTTTGAAGATCCTGAACATCTTCAGGAACTGAAGGACAACGAACCTAAACGCTTGGCGGTTAACTCCCTTAGTGAAGCAACTCTCAATTTAAGGTCTGCTCATACATTGAAATACCTGGATACTCAGAATCCAAATGCAAGTATGAATATTTCTGCTTCACAATTATGTTCCTCCGGGAATGTGTTCAATCAGATGGTGTGGCCTTCACGGCTTTCAATTCTTGGAGATGTGATTATAAATGAACGTGAAGTACGTACATATGAAAGTGCAAGTGCATTGTCGTTGTCGACTTTTACTTCCTTGTTAATTGAGTTTGTTGCAAGGCTTCAAAATCTTGTAAATGCATTTCAACAACTTAGTGAGAAGGCAAAATTTAAGGAACCTGTAGATGCAGAGGAGGCAACTAATTTCTAGAGCTGGCTGCTCAATTTCTCATGCTTCAAGGATTAAGTCAATTTTTTTCCTAACGCTAGTCATGAAGATGCTATCAGGCAACAACTCACTTAGGTAAATATATACTCGGAATGAAAATTTCCTACGAAGCTGAAGGTACGTTTTACCTAAGAGATGATAACAAAGTAGTAAGATATATATCTATGAGATGTCAAGAAAATGGATTTTAGTTGTGCAGCAAGGTGAGGAATTGCAGCGTTTGAGATTACAGAAAGCTGACTTGCTCAGCTGAAAAAAGTGAATTTGGGTTGATATGATTATAGTTGTAATTCTGTATTTGTAACCTCTTTTTCCAGATGGCAAGGGGAAGAGTTGTTTCACAAATATTTTATGTCCAGTTGGGATAATTTTTTGTATCTGGTTAAAGCTGATGGATTTTGGCGAACATTATCTGGAAAATGAAGCGTTGTTATACATGAAATGTAGATATAGTTATTTGTCTTGTAATGGTTTCACATTGAATTGATTATCTGATATTCACCAAATGATTAGCGTCCTATTTGGAATTGGAACATCTTAGAGATCCTCAGAGTAACATAAGCAAAAATAATATGTTTTGCTTTCCAGAATTCCCAGACTCAACTGTTGCCTTATTGACCATAGGAGGAACCTATTTGCTGGATATCTCAGCACATACTTGGAATTTGGAAATCTGCTGCTGGTGGTCAGGCTGGAGTCCAGCATTCTGGTTGCTTTTTTTTTTTTTTTTTTTTTTTTTTGTGGGGGTTGGGGAGCCCAAATCTGCATGAAGGCACATAAACAAGCCCTCAAACTTGGCCTCAGCGGGTAAGTATGCCCTCCAACTTTGGGTTTGCACTTTGCACAAGTAAACAACTCAACTTGTATAAAGTTGAACACGTAAACACAAATGCTGACATGACACATAAATTTTGGAGGTATCTAGATGATCATTTTGTAAATTGGAGTGTTCAACTGACAAAGTAGAGACAAGCTGAGGTGCCTACTTGTGCACACTTAAAGTTGGAGGGCGTACTTGCCGGCTGAGGCCAAGTTTGGGGGCTTGTTTATGTATTATGCCCTGCATAAAATTAGCTCGACGAGCTAAACTACAAGGACAAATTACCAATCGAGCGTAGGGAAAGCGAAAGGATGGTAACAAAAGTAATTTAAACAGCAACTTGCGAAGTATAGTGTTGCAAAAATGTTCTTTTCCTGAAAAAGAATGGTGGGTTTTAAGTAAAAGACTAACTGAGTTTATACCAAACTAGTAAAGTAAATACAAGAAACATGTTTTTCTTACACTCATTTATTATTTACTAATAGTTAAGTATTACGCATTCACTATAAATTTTAAATATTAAGATTTAATTATTTAATAAATATCGGATACAAAAAAAAATATTTTTTGTGATTCTAATACTATAGAACAAAAAGAAAGAAGTCACCAAAAATAAATACTCCACATTATTCTTTTTGGACTTTGGACTATCTATGTGATGACCCGATAGGTCACTTTGAGTTTTAGCCTTCATTTCGTGTCTTTTTCCGAAAAAATTTTATGTGAAAAATTGGAGAAAATGTTAAATTTAGCCTTAAAAATGATTTGAATTGACTACGGTCAATATTTTGTGTAAACGGATCCGGATCAGTATTTTGACGGTCCTTGTGGGTCCGTACCGTGATTTGGGACTTGGGCATATTCGCGGAATCGAATTTGAAAGTCCCTAACTTGATTTAACGTGATTTGTTGAAAAATTAGAAATTTGAAAGTTTAAAGAATTCCTAAGTTTGATCGTAGGTTGACTTTGTAGCTACTGGGTTCGAAGTTCGGTTTCGGAACTTGGAATAGGTTCATTTCGCTATTTATGACTTGTCTTTAAAATTTGATGCAAAACGGAGTTGATTTGACGTGATTCGGATGTCCTGTTGTAAGTTTGGAGGTTCTTAAGTTTCTTTGAAAATTTCATTCATTTTGATGTCCGACTCATGGTTCTAGGTGTTATTTTGGTGTTTTGATCTCGCGAGCAAGTTCGTGTGATGTTCTTATACTTGTATGCATATTTGGTTTGGAGCCCGAGGGGCTCGGGTGAGTTTCGAATAGGCTACAGACCACTTTGGACTTGAAGGATTGCTGGTTTTCACTGCTGCTGATATCTGGTGTATCCTTCTTCGCGATCGCGAAGGGTAACTGGAGATTGGGGAGGATTTCTTCTTCGCGAACGCGGAGCATTCGGGGAGGGGAGGGGGGGAGGAGGGGTAACCCTCCGCGAACGCGGCTCTTCACCCGCGAATGCAATGAGTAAGGGGCCCGGGAGGGGAGCAGCTAGGTGTTCTACGCAAACGCGATCAAAGGGTCGCGAACGTGATGGCCAGGGAGGAAGAGGCATCGCGAACGCGAGGAGCATCTAGCAAACGTGAAGGCCACTTAGGCCGCAGTGCTTCGCGATCACGTCAGGTCCTTTGCGAACGCGATGAAAACCTGATGCCAGTGATTTAAAATATCCCAAAGACGGGATTTTTTTCACTTTTCACCATCTTCACATTAGAGCTCGGCCTAGAGGCGATTTTGAAGAGAAATTTCATCCCCACTTCATAGGTTAGTATATTTTAACTCATTTTCTTCTATTTCCATCAACACCCATTGATTTCTGGCTTTTAGTCTATGCTCTTTTATGGTAGAAATTAGGGATTTGGGTAGAATTGGAAATTTTTGTAAAATTGAGATTTAGACCTCAAATTGAGGTCGAATTTCGGAACTAATCACATAATCGGGCTCGAGGGAAAAGGGGTAATTGGATTTTGGTCCGAATCTCGGATTTTGACCAAGCGAACCCAGGGTTGACTTTTGTTTACTTTTTGGGAAAAGTGTAAAGATCTTTGCTTTATCTATTGTAATTGATTTCCCTAGCATTGTTTGATGATATTAAGTCAATTTTGGTTAGATTCGATTGGTTTGGAGGTGAATTTTAGAGGAAAGGCCCTGGTTGAGCTTTGATTTGGTTGCAAAGCGAGGTAAGTGTTGGGTCTAACCTGATTTGAGGGAATTAGGAACCCTTGAACTATATGTTATGTGAATTACATGTGAAATGACGTATATGCGAGGTGACATTGTATATACGCCGTCAAATTAATTGTTTCCATGTCTTTCTCGTATTTTATGAATGATCTCACTCCATGCTTAACTGTTACATGCTTTAATTGCTTTCCCATGCGGTAATTTATTACTTGTCATTAATTATTCTTGTATTGAAATGTTTGTCCCTTCCATGACTCCGTTATTAATTTCTACTTGCCTTAATTGTCTTACTTGTACTCCTTAATTGTCACGTACTTGAATTGTCTTGTTGCTATTATATTATTTGTAGCATTCCTTTGATTAGTAATGGTTCCTTTATTGCATTGCTTTCATATTCTTTAATCATAGATATTCTTGTGAATTGAGCTATTTGATTGATTACATTTATTGAAATTGTTTATGGATCAGATTGCACACCGCAACGGTTGTAATATGGTGGAATAAGGGAGGATTTTGATATTGATATGGTGGGTCAGGTTACGCGCCGCAACGGTTGAGTACGTAATACTTGATATTGATAAATTGTGACATGGTAAAATAAGGGAGGATTATGACATTGATTATGATGATATGGCGGGATCGGGTTGCGCGCCGCAACGGATTTTATATGTGATTCTTGATATTGATAAATGATGCTATGGTGGAATAAGGGAGGATTGTGTGTGTACAGTGGGATCAGGTTGCGAGCCGTAACAGATTGTGTATGTTGTTTTCGTTGATGTTATTGTGTTGCTTTCCAGCATTTTTACATGAAATTATGAGATTGGTCATTCTGGGTTATCCGACTGTGAGGATTGAGTTCTTTTTCATAAATTAACTGCCTTACTTTCAATTTCTGTTTTCCTTCCTTGTTATTATTATATACTGCATAGTTATTGTAAGTGTCCGCCTTAGCCTCGTTACTACTTCGTCGAGGTTAGGCTCGGCACTTGTGAGCACGTGATTTTTGCCCTATATGAATTATTCCCAAAAATTCAAACAAAATGATTTCTTTCATTATTTTACAATTTTGTGAATTTTGTGTTAGTTTCTGTTAATTGTTTGCATTTTATTTGTGCATTTTAAAAATACTTGGCATTTGCGTTTAGGATCTAATTTCATATTTTAGGATTAATTAGTGGTTAAGTTATTTTTAGAACAAAATATGAAGAAAATAACAAAAAATAGTCCATTTTTGCATTTTTAATTGTTAATTGTGAATTTTTCACGAAATAGATTTTTTATTTAAACAATTTTAGGAATTAATTAGTTTAACTTTGAAAATATATTAGGTCTTTACTTTAATGTTTTGCATTTTTAATAAAATCATAAAACATACAAAATGAAAATGAAAATAAATAAAAGCAATAAAAGAAGAAAAACAAAAGAAATAAGGAAAAACAATTAAAAAGGTGGACCGGTCTTAATAAACACCCAACTTGGCCAAAATGGCCCAAATTCACCCCCACCCGGTCCAAATGACCATGCCCACTGAGACCAACAAAACGACGTAGTATAAGACAAACACTACATCGTTTTGAATTAGTTAAGTGCTCAATCAATCCCAGCCATCCATCTCCATAATCTAGCGGCCCAGGTTCAATCTCCACATTAAATAAAACTGTTCGAAAATATTAGAAACCCTAGAGACAGATTTCGTCTTCCTCGTACCCTTCTGTGCCTCCACCATCCGCCGCCTGCCGGAAGTCGTCTCCGCCGGCGGCCGGTCTCCAATCTCATCCAAAATTACACCATGGTACCCCCTCGTCCTCCCCATTCCGAATCTAAGCTTAGTTTCTTCCAAAACTTAGCCAAATTGGTCGAATATCCCAATCCGTGAACACCGCCTCCGCCGCCCGCGGCGGCGCCACCTCCGTTCCCGTCCAAATTAACACCCTTAAATCCTCTCCTCCTCCTATTTCCATATCTAGCCTTAGCTTCCCTCAAATCCTCACCAAAAGCTTCGAATTTTAAATCGAAAATTTCGGCCAAAACGTAAAGTTGTCCAAACGACTCCAAATTCACACCCCATACTCCCCTGACCTCCCTCATCCCTAATCCCTAACTGAAATGCTTCGAACATCACCGGAGCTTTTCGAATTTAAATCGAAAATTGGCCAAAAAACCCTAAAACCCTAATGTTGAGGATTTTTCGATTTTGGGCTATAATAGCCCTTAATCATGTGTTTTCTCATAAAAAACACATGATTAAGGACAATTGTGACCCAAAAATGCTATGGAAACTCATCAAATTCAAAGGCAGTCCGGTGAGTTCTGTTTCCTGTTTAACCTTTTTCTTTTTGTTTCTGTTCTCATAATTGCTAATTTCTAGTTTAATTTTCGTTTTAGTTTTGGTCAGTTTGTTCTGATTTTGTGTTCTAATTTTGTGCTTGATTTTCCTTTTGATTGTCTGTTTGATTTTTGCTTGATTGAATCAATAGTTCATAGTTTAATTAGTCTAGTTAATCTGTTTCAATTTCATCAATAATTGTTCTTTAATTCAGTATTTTTAAAGTAATTAGGCCTAGATGATTGGATATAACTGAATAGCTTAGTCTTTAATTAACTATAGTTGAATCTTAACTAGAACAAAAGGGGTTTGGGTTATTTAGTAATTTCAGGGGCAATCAAGGGTAGTTTAGGCATCCAAAACGGGCTGGTTTGTTAAGACATGGTAATTTTAGAATTCAAGTAAGGGTAGTATAGGCATTCCATAGGTAGGAAAACAAAGCTAGAACACCCTAGAACCTTCTAGAAGGGGGCCTTAGTGTAAGTTTCTGCATTTTTAATGCAGTAACTTGGGCAACAAGCCATAAAATTAGGGATTAAAGTATAATTTCTGAAAATAAAAAGGGGAAAAAATTAGTAAAAATTTCCAGAACCTTCTGCCCCTTTTTTATGCCTATAAAAGGCATGTCTAGTGCCTTAGATTACAATTTTGGACATCTGAAAAATCCCTCAAAGTTTCTAGAAGTTTGGAAGCTCTGAAAATTTCCTCCATTTTCACAAGTATTCATCAGCTCAAATTTCGAATTTCAAATTCAAAAACTTCTCTTAGATCTTATTTTCCTCCAAAAACAAAAAAAAAACAACAAAAACAACAGAAAATCCAAAAATCTACTGTTACATTGAGATTTTAGATTGATTGCAAGTCTATGTTTGGTCCTAGATTCAATTTCAAGTCGTTTAGGGGTTATTTCAAAGCTTTTTGATTTGTTTCTGATGGCTGAAGCTTCAGAGATCTGCTAGGATTGATTTCGAGTGGGTTTTTGGTTTCAATCGAGTTATTTTGGGTTCATTTTGGTGTTGTACTTCTGTTACACATTCCTGGGTTAAAATTGCTGCTGTGACTTGTTACTTGCTCTGCTAACTGCTTGATCTGCTGCTGATCCTCATCTCTTCTTGTTGAAATTCAGTTTCCAGGTACACACCTTGGATTTGATTCGATGTAGCCTTTCAAGTTGGAAATGAAATGGAAATACTCGCCTATTTGCTCCTTAGACTGTGCTTGTTAGACTGTTACATGTTAATAGTTAACAGATTTTAGACATAATTTAACTTTCGATTTGTATGTATATAAACCTGGACTGTATAATTGGATTCTCAGTGTAGTAGCAATAGTTAGATTCTCAGTGTGTTTTGATTTTGGTCCTTAGCTGAAGCTTTTATCTAGTGCTAGCCATAATATAGCTTGACCCCTCATATGAGTTCATTTTTGTGTTGAAAACCTGTTACCAGCCTGAAATTGGTGCCGAAACCATAAACACGCATGTGTTAGATAATAAAGTGTTAAGGTGTTATGAAAAGCATTAAGTACGTTTAAGTCAGGTGTAATTGTTATGTCCATGCACAGTTAAATTCAAAAGGAGTTATCAATTCAAAACTGAGTTCAGAATGGATATTCGTTCATATTAGTGTTAAATCAAATCTGTTGTGTATTCAAATACAGAAATAGCTTAACAGTTCATTTACAGGTTCAAATCATACAAAACAGTCCAGGGAATGTATTAATCTAGTTTACATTGGGCGAAATTTAGGAGTTATATGTCTCTTTGATAATTAGGTTTGAGGTTGCCAGATAAGAATCAATATTTGAAAGTTAAGTCAATCCTCCATTAAAGAATAGCTGTGAACTTAATTGATAGATGGGAGTTTATATATTTGGTTGTGGCAGCCTCATGCTACAGGCCTGGGCCACCTTTTCGAAGCCCAAACGTTACCGTTTCAGCTTGAATCAGACCTGGGCCTGAATCTGTTTAAGGCCCAGTGTCAAACAGTTTTCCCCTCTCATTTAGGCCTGATCGCAGGCCTATTACCAAACAGTTTCTTACCAAGCTGGTTGAAAATTCCTTTTATGGGGCTAAGTTTGAAGCCCAAAAATGCTGAAGGTTGGGACTTATGTTAAGATCACGGGATTAAATTTACAACATAGGTTTTGGGCCTCCTAGTTAAGTAGCATGCTTGAGTTAAGAGGTTTGCCTCTTGTTCAAGTGTGGACTTGAACTTGAGGTCCAAATTCCTTGATCACTTTAAATAATGGCAATTGATAAAATTGATTAATTAGGATTATTTAGAGACAAAATTAAATAGAAAATCATAGCTTGCTCTAGGATGGCCTTTAAATAATAAGATGAGACGCGCCTCGCCAAACAAAATGTATAAATTGCGGGGCCCTCATTAAATGCTTATATTAAAATACTTAGAATTCGGGGCGTGCCGTTTAGTGAATTTCACGGCCTCCCGCAAAGATAATAACACGCTAGCCACTTTAGGCGCGCTTTTAATAATTTTACCTTCTTAAATACGGGTGTGCATTTCATGCGAAGTCGACAATTTTCCACGATTTGGGATTCAAGCTAAACCGGTGACTTGGGACACCAAAAGCCAATCCTTTCCCAAGTGGCGACTCTAAAAATCAAATAAATAATCCCATTTCGAATAATGTCACTTTAAATGGAAAAACTCCCTTATACATTATCCTTCGGGGTAAGTATGAAAAAAAGGAGGTGTGACAGCACTTACAAAGTATATGGGGTCAGTTGTACTCATACTACACTCTGCACTTCTTGTGCAGATTTCGGAACGGGATCCAGCGGCGTCCAGTAGATTCACTCGGATCCAATTCTTGACGGAGACTTGAGGTACAGCTGCATAGCGTTCGCAACCCTGAAGTCTCCTTCTAAATTGCCTTAGCTGTTTATTTCAATTCAGAGAGTCATGCTTTCATTCAAACTATTATTTGTAGTACTCTAGACGCTCGTGTATTCGTGACACCAGTTCTGGGGTTTGTAGTTGGATATCGCCGTTTATCAGTTTAATTACTCTATTTCAGCTTATTAGTTTTCATTTGATTTGAATTGCTAAAAATGGTTAATAACTACTGTTTACCTCGAAAATACGAGTAACAATTAAATTTGATTTGTGGTTTTAAAGATACGTAATTTAGTTCAATACCAATTAATAATTAGGAAGTATGAAGTAGAAGTGAAAGAGAAAAGTGAATCAAACCAATGTTACTCAGCAACAGTGACCTCGAGCTTGGGGACCTCGAGGTAAGCTTGGTAAAATAAGAACAATAATAAAAGCAAAGTAAGAACAATAGAACTAAAGGACAATGCTGATGAAAAGTAGGCGAAAAAGGTAGAGTACATTCTTTTCTCAGTGACCAGATGGCCTTACAAATGATTGGGATCCCCTTTATATAACAGGGGAACCTTATATAAGGAATATTTCTATTTACAGTAGGGAATATTCTTGTTACAGCTGTCTAACTGACTAGTACGGAATCGTACAATCTTATTCCGAGATTCGCGCCATGACCTTGGGGACGTGGCAGGAATCTTGCTCTGGTACAAATCCATAACGGTACTATTTCGGAGTCGGGCATACTCGGGCCTGGTATTACTCGTACTCCTATCTCCGGGCATTGCGCTTTGTCTTCGAGCTTGATTTTTGGTCCGCTGGTCTCGAATCTCAACCTTACCCGAGCTTTGGTCCATGACGGACCCTCGAGCCTAAAAATCGGAGGCATACAATTTTGACCATATACAGATAGTCCCCGCATTTCTTAGAATGAGATGATAAGAAACAATTTGATCCTTGCTTTCCCGAAGTCTTTAATGATGACGTCCTTCGCGTGACACAGGCATTCGAAGTGACTGAAACATCCCGTCGGTCCACTTACCCAAAATATTGAATGCACGCTAGTATTGGTCGGCCACTAGCACCGCCGAATCGTCGTTGCCCTTCTATAAATATGTAGCTATTCTTTTGAGTTGAGAACTTTGCTCTTTCTTTACATCTTTCTCTTCCTCGTCTCTTTCTCTCTATCACCTGTTTCCACCGCCTCTTTGGGCGTAGGAAAACGCCAAGTTCTTGCGAAAAACACCACATTTTGATACAACCTGTATTCTTTGGCTTAAAATCATGGCTAAAACGTCCAAAACGGTCCCCAAAAAGGATAAAGCGTCATCTTCTTCTACCTCCCGTCCGGCCAAACCGGTGGTGCTGCCAACTCTTGAGGAGATCACCCCCGGCCCTTGTGTGATTAAGAAGGACTTCAGTATTGAAAATCCCCTCGATGTCCCAGGATGATGCGAGCATGCATCTCGATATATTAGTTTGATATCGGAGAAGCATCTTGAAGATGTGAGGAAGGACTGCGGCTGGGGAGATGAGGTCGTTGTTCAGATCCCAACCCCCGGGGAAAGCACTACTACCCATGTGGAAGGTTTTTTAAGTGTTTACACTTACCCCTTCACACTGGGTCCCCTTGACCCGGTGGTGATCGATTTCTGCAAAACGTATGAAGTCACCCTCATCCAGATTCACTCCTCTTTTTGGCGCATCGTGATCATGCTGCGCATCTTTTTCGAAAAGGTTGAGGGGTTGGAATTCACCCTCAGCCACCTGATTCGATTATATCGGCCCCAGCTATTTCGAGGGCTTATCAAGTTGCAACATCGAACAATGAAAGCCTTCTTTGCCAGTACTGATGAGACCAAAGATCGAGGTTGGATGAGCCGGTTCGTCAGAGTAAGAACTTCGGATATCATCCAACGGGGATAAAATGCCATTCCCGGAGAGGTGGAACTTCAATCGTAAGTGGAGTTCTTTTCCTCGGTATCTATTCATGTTCTGCTTCCACATTTCATAATGCCTTTACCCTTCTTTTGGAAGCCACTACCTGGGCGCCCCTCGCGGTGCCGGACCTCGAGGATTGGGTCCGAAAGTTAGCTGCCACCTCTTCCTACGACGAGCGCAAGTGGTGTGAATTATCGAAGGGCCAGTGGGAGGCCAAGAACCATGGTAAGTGTTTTTCCCAAGTTTCAAACACTTTTCATATATTGGTGGCGTCAACTTACTCACGTTTACTTGTGCAGGCTTGGAGACGCATCCGAGATGAGGCTGGCTCCGCCCGGGGAAAAGACCAAGCCTTCGATTCCAAAATCGGAGAAGGACAATAAAAGGAAGAGGGTTTCGAAGCCTGAAGACCCTCAAGATAAGAAAACCCCTGCTCGGAGGCTGCGGAAGAGGTTTGCTCAAGCGGGCGCATATTCGGCCCACTGTTCCCCGGACAACGAAGAAGACGATGGTGAAGAGTCGGCGCTGGTGCCTCGAGCCAGGAAACCCATCGAGGCCGCCAAGCCCTCCGAACTAGAGACCTTATCTTGTGGTGAGGGAACCCCGAAAAAAGGTCGGGCAAGGCCCCCGTGTCCCCGGAGGTTAAGATCGTCCCTCCGCCTTCATCAAATATGCCGGAAGGGGCAAATGCTGAGACCCCCGAAGTTAATGAGAACGCCCTGAGCTCGGAGCCATGACAACAGGTCACTCCCTTTCTTTGCCAACTTATTCTGAGGGGGCAATAGAGGAAGCTAATACTCTGCGTATGCCCGACCCAAGCAAGGCCCTTGGAGAGGATCCCTTTCAGAGTTGCTTTGTTGGGATCGATGATACCGCCGACCTCAACGATGCTTCCGCCCTCTTCGAAGAGGCTCAGCATCTCCTCTCTCAGGTAAAACACTTACTTTTCATATTCGTACTTTTCTCTTTCTTTCTTTTCCCTTGACTGATACATCTTTACTTTATATATAGGCCATCGTAAAGCGTAGACTGAGCTGAGCCAATGCGAGGCCGAGCTCAAGAAGTTTCGGGCGAAGAGAAGGCCCTGAGGCTCCTGTGTAGCCAAAAGGAGGAGGAGCTTAAGGCTCTTCGGGCTGAGTTGGCCAAAGCCCAGAAAAACGAGGACGAGATAGATGAACAGGTAACCGCGATATTAACAGGGTACGGTCTTCTTGGACCTACTTCGGAGGCTAACACTTCGGTATCTCAGCTGCAGCAAAAATTGGCGATGATTGGGCAGCTCCGGAGCGAGGTTGATCAAGTTAAAGCTGATTTCCATAGGTGGAAGAAGAACATGGATCAACTCGCTGCCGATAAGGAAGCTGTCACAGCCCAACTGGCCTCGGCTGAAACTCAGCTCCAAGAAGATTGAGGAGTTAGAGGTAGAGCTCGCTAGAGCCCGGGCCGAAGCTTTGCAGGCTAAGGCTGTAGCTGAGAAGACAAAGGCTGCGGCCGATAAATCCATTGCCATGTACTTAAGGGATGCCGCGACTGTAAGGCCCCGTGAAATTTTTACTCAAAACCCGAAATCTCGTAGTGCCAAGTTAGGAATATGTGTTAGAAATTTACAAAGTTCGAACCTTTTGGATTGATCTGTGCATTAAAAATTTAAGGAAAAATGTTTTTCAGAAAAACACGTTTCTGCGGTCCATTATGCGGTTGCATAATAGCTATGCGGACCACATAGTTGCCGCAGAGTGAGGCATGATGTTGGTTAGTTTTGAGGTCAACTATGCGTCCAATTATGCGATCGCATAATCAATATGCGGGCCGCATAGTCATCGCATAACCTCCTTGGAATTTTGCGAGGGGCAGTTCTGCGGTGCATTATGCGACCTCACAACAGGTATGCGGACTACATTTTTGTCGCATACCCGGGCAGAATGTTCAAGTTTTGAGGGCCATTTTGCGGTTCCTTTTGCGGGCCGCATATCAGTTATGCGACTGCAGATTGAGTCGGGGCTCCTATTTTCTAACTTTTAAAACCCGACCCCATCTCATTAAAAATACCCCATTAGACCCTTTTATGCTATTTTCTACTGCATTTAGAGTGAGATAAGGAGTTCTAGAGGGAGAAACTAATTCTCACCAAGTCACTACAATCCTTGCCCAAATCTTTGAAGATTTTCAAGTAAAATTGCTAGGCCTTCATCCTAAGAGGTAAGAACTTGTGCCCTAACCTTGATTTCAAAATTCCTATTAAAATAAGTGATTAACAAGTGGGTTCATGGGTATAAGGATTGATTATCTTGCATGCATGAATGATAATAGGGTAATGGGGAGATTGTGAGCTAAAAATGTAACAAATGGGGTGTAGGATGATAAAAAATCTCTCACAAAAAGGTCCTAAAGTTACAATGCACACTTAGTGCTTGATAATATACTCAAATGAGCTAGAATCTTAATCATCTCTCTAGTTTTTCGTTCAACTTGTAATTTTCACAAAATAGATCGAAGTTGCTAAGAGTTCCGAAATTTTGTAAGAATTTAAGGAAAGCTCTATTGAGGTATGTATGGCTAAAACCCCCTCTTCTTAGAAATTGAGCTCCTTTGGTGTCCATGCAAATGTTGTAAAACCGAAATTTGATTGATGTGTTGATTGTTGTTTCACAGAATTGGTGTTGCAAAGATATATGCGAAAGGTGTGTCTCAATGTGTTCAATATACTATTCTTGGTAATTTAAGGGTGTGTGAAGAATGTGAACCATGTGTTGAAATACCTAGACTTCAAGTCAAGTTTAAACTGAGATTGTTATGCCAAACTATGTGAAATCTTCTCTATGCTTACAACTTGAATTGCTCTTGTATGTGCCTATCATCCTAAATTGCAAGGTTAACGTTGAAAGTGGAAATGATGTGAAATATGGGGAAAAAGAGCTTGAGTTATGAAATATGGCCTAGTGCCAAGTATGATGTGATAATTGTGGCCCCAAGTGCCTATGAATTGATATATGTGAAATAAAGATTGAAATTAGATGACTAATGAAAAAGGAACAATGTCTTGGTAAGACGGCCTAGCCGATCGGGCCGTGATCGGATGCCATGCCGTAAACATGGTGGTATTGTGCTGATATTGAATCCGGAAAGTGAGAATGAGATTATGATTGAGATACATGTCTCAAATGAGGCAACCTAGCCGACTGGGTCGTGATCGGACTCCGCGCAAGAAAGCGATGGTATTGTGAATGATGATGAACAGTATTAATTGCCCCAACCTAAAGCTATGGAAATTATGTGAAAGTTATATGATCCTTTTATTTGATGATGTGGTGATCGTTTAAAGCTTTTGATTGATCCTTATGGTTTCTTTGTTCTTGTATGATAGTTCTTTCTAATGAGATGGTGTTTAGTTATACATACTAGTACTATTCCATGGTACTAACGTCCCTTTTGCCGGGGGCGCTACATCTTTGAATGGATGTAGGTGGCTCCATAGCAAACAGTGCCGATCGTAGGTAGCGGAGCATCCTCCACTCAGCAACCTTGGTGATCCCCTTTTCTTCCAGGGGTTATGCAGTATATCTTTTGTTATAAATTTCCACTTTTTGAGGTGTAGCCGGGGCCTTGTTGCCGGCATTATCATAACTGTCTTTTGCATCTTTAGAGGCTCCGTAGACGTTTGTGTGGGTTATGTACGGGTGATGGATGGGTCAATGAACCGTGTTGTTATTCTAAACTGTAACTGTATGAAATCTTGGAAACTTAACTATGGTTTAAATGTTGTAATATGAAATGAACTAGCAATGATATATGTACGATCTTTCCTACTGTATAAATAAATGAAAGCATGGTTTTCTTGGTCATAGTGAGTTGGGTAGAAAGTGTTCAAAAGTCTTGCTCAGTTGGGTTCACTCGATTGAGCACCGGTCGCGCCTCCCGAGGTTGGGGCGTGACATCGACCGTTCAAGATGAGTTGAGGGAGGCCTCCGACCGGGAAAAATAGAGCAATGAGCTGGCCAAGTGTCAGGCCCGGAGGGAGACTCTCGAAGAAATCCATGCCCGAGGGTTCAACCTTGCCGAGGAGATAGCTGAGGCAAAGGCACGGGAAACCGATGCCCGGTTTCTTGCCTCTTCCGATGATGAGGATGTAGCGAGTAGCTCCGGGGACGGGGAAGGTGAAGAAGATGTTCCCGAGGGAGAGGAGGCTCCTGAAGATAGAGCTGCCGAAGGTGGCGCTCCCGGGGATATGACCCCGAAAATAGATTAGGTTCTCTTTTTCTTTTCTGTGCAAGGGCCCCATGCGGGCGTTGTAAGTATGTTTTGTAAAACATCCCTTATGAATATAAAGTATCTTTTCACTCTATCCTCAGTTTGTGTTGAATTTTGTTTTTATTTGCGAAAGATTTTGATATTTCAAACAATCAGTCCGAGTATTGATTCGGATTTGGAAAATAATAAACCATTAGGTCTTTATCGAAAGGTATAATAATCTTCGGGCTAAATTTAAATCGATCCGATGTGAGCTCGGGATATCGTGACTCTTGAGTCCGGGTCGAGTGAGAACGGAGTCTCGAGCTATATGTTTTTGGCCTTAAGCTTTTCGAAGTTGGCTCTTAGGCTCTCATATATCGGCCCTTAGGCTCTTTAAGTTGGGCCGATTCGGCCTCTAGAATGGCTATATAATTTTTCCCTCATTTAGGCTAAAAGACTTAAGTGAAAATTTAGTTATGCCTTAGCATGTGTTTTTTGTACCCGTTGGGTTTTTCGAAGGTTCGACGTATCGAGACCTCATTTGTGTACTGATAATCGAATACCTCTTGAGGTTTTATCGAGGGCTGATATTATTGAAACCTTTAAATTGTTCGAGGGCTGATATTATCGAAGCCTTTAAATTGTTCAAAGGCTGAATTTATCGAAGCCCATTAAATTATTCGGGGGCTGAATTTATCGAAGCCCATTATATTTTGCTTTTGCCGAGGGTAGACTGATTTAACCGGTTTTTACAAAGTGTTTGAAGTCCTTTTATTTATAGCGAAAGTCGTACGTCTCTAAGCCGCATATTTAGGCCGTAGCCTTTTTACATGACCGTAGTCTTTAATATGTCTGTAGCCTTTGGGAATGCCGCTTGGACTTGTTACCCGATAACTTTACAGACTTGTTCGAAAAGTTAGTCCCCGAGTATATTGGCCTTGGCCTTTGTTTCGAGGGGATGCCTCTTTGAGGTCTTATGAGTCCGAGTTTTTGGTGACTCGGGTGTATTGGCTGTCAATGGCAGTCCCCGCGTATTCGGGGGTGTTTCTATGCTTTGGCTCTTAAGCCGTTTCCCGTAGGATTATAAGTGTAGAGCTCGTATAATAGTAGACTTCTTTGAGACGCAAAGTGTGTTTGATATAAACACAATGCTTCTTCAAGTAATTTGATACATGCGTACATGTTTTGCCGTCAAGGCTCGACTATTCTATATGGACACGGTTCATCTGATCGTTTGGCCTATTACAAAGTTTTCCTATCGAGGCCCTCTTAGGCGTGAAGTATTTTTCTTGAAAATATAATCTCCGAGGGCAATGCCCCCCCCTAGTATTCGAGGTTGATTGAAAAGAAGCCTTGGATACTGTTGAGTTCTTCTTAGGTAGCACATAATTGTTGCCTCGTTAAAAACCTTGCCGGTAAAACCCATTTGGGACAAAATCCGAGCTAAGGGAAAAAGAGCGCAACGTATGCTTTAAAACCTAAGGCCTTCGTGCAAAAAGAGTGTCTTTGAGATCGCGCGCCTTCGAGAGCTTCCACTATGCCGAGTTTGTAAAACCCTTTACCAACAACTCTGAGGACTCGGTACGGTCTTTTCCTGCTATCCACGATCGTGATATCTTCGATAGCCTTGATCCTGTCGGGGATGATTTCGATACCCCGATTTGACACCATGAAGCCGAGAAACTTACCCGAGCCAACTTCAAAGGCACATTTCCCTGGGTTAAGCTTCGTGTCGCATTGCCTGGAAACTTTGAATGTTTCCTGCAAATGAATTAAAATGGTCCTCTGCGTGCAGGAACTTAACCAGTCATATCATCAATAGGCTTTCATTGTTTTACCTGTTTGTTCTTCGGACATCCTGTTAACTGGACGTTGGTACGTCTGGTTTGAACTTGGGATCGGTGCTCAACCGATGTCTGGCGGTTTCCGGTGGGATCCTTATTATATCTAAATGGGACCAAGCAAAGCAATTCACATTATCAATAAGAAACTAAATGAGTTTTTTCCTGAGTTCGGGGGTTAATCCCGTTCCCAGGTGTACCTTTCTCTCGGGCGGTTGATTTGGTAGCACCAGACTCTTTTGGAACGACGGAGGTTTGAGGTATAAGGAAGTCCTCTTCTTCGCCTTCGATTACCTGTTGTTCCGATTCCATCGAGGTCGTGAGCTGTGGTCGCTATTTAGCCGCCTGCTTATCTTTGAAGCTTGATTTCTCTGAGGCCAAGGGTTCTGGTATCGGCACCACTTCCTCGATTGCAAAAATCTCTTTTGCAGCATGCTGTTCTCTGTGGACTGTTTTCACTCCTTCCTCTGTTGGGAATTTCATCATCTGGTGAAGAGTTGAAGGCACTGCCCTCATATTGTGTATCCATGGTCTCCCGATGAGTGCGTTATACCTCATGTCACCTTCGATGACATGGAACCTGGTATCTTGTACGGTCCCGACTACGTTTACTGGCAAGATAACCTCTCCCTTCGTTGTTTCGCTTTCCATGTTGAAGCTATTCAGCACCCGGGATGCAGGTACAATCTGATCTTGCAGCCCGAGTTGTTCTACGACCCTCGATCTGATTATGTTCGCTGAGCTACCTAGACCCACTAAAACACGTTTAACTTGAATTTTATTTATAAGGATTGATATTACCAGGGCGTCATTGTGAGGTTGAGATATGTCTTCTTTTTCCTCGTCACAGAACGATAGGACGTCCTCGGGCACATAGCTCCATGTCCGTTTCTCTCTTGTGATTGATACATTGGTGCACTTGAATATAGGTCGTTGAGGGACATCGACTCCACCAATGATCATGTGGATTACATGTTGTGGTTCTTCTTGCTCATTTTTCCTTGCGTCTCTCTCCCTGAAGTGATTCTTAGCCCGATCACTTAGAAATTCTCGAAGGTGGCCCTCATTGAACAGTCGAGCCACCTCTTCCCTTAGCTGCCGGCAATCTTCTGTTCTATGGCCATGTGTACCGTGATACTTGCACATCAAGTTCGGGTTTCTTTGAGAAGGATTGGTTTGTATAGGCACGGGCCACTTGGTGCCTTTGATTTTTCCAATACCCGACACAATTCTTGATGCATCTATGCTAAAGTACTCCGATAACCGAGGAGCCTCCGCGGGATCGGTATGCTTATCGACTCCATTTTTATTTACGAGTCCCCGAGAACTTTGACCCCGATCGTTCCGAGGAGCGTTTCGACCTGAACCGTGGTTCCTTCGATCGATATACGGTTGATACCTTTCCCTGTTCGATCTTGATTCCCTGTTTGTATCCCTCGGGGGCTTGGCCACAAACCTGTTAGGATGAGCTGAACCCGAGGGGGATCCTAATTGGTCGTCCTCAACCCTGATTTTTGACTGGTAGCGGTTGTGCACATCTGACCACGTCACAGCTGGATACTCGATCAAGTTCTGCTTTAGTTGTCGAGAAGAAATCGAGCTTCGCTCGTTCAAACCCTGCATGAAGGCCTGTACTGCCCAGTCGTCGGAGACCGGCGGTAGTTCCATTCTTTCCATCTGAAACCTGCACACGAACTCCCTTAACATCTCGTTGTTCCTTTATTTTATTTTGAAGACATCCGACTTTCTTGTGGACCTTTATGGCCCCGACGTGGGCTTTAACGAAAGCGTCTGCTAACATAGCAAATGAATCAATAGAGTTAGGAGCTAAGTTGTGATACCAAATCATAGCTCCTTTTGAGAGTGTTTCCCCAAACTTTTTCAACAACACTGACTCGATTTCATAATCATTCAAGTCATTTCCTTTGATCCCACAAGTGTATGAAGTAATATGTTCGTTAGGGTCGGTTGTCCCGTTATATTTGGGTATATCGGGCATGCGAAATTTCTTAGGAATGGGCATCGGGGCTGTGCTCTGAGGGAATGGTTTTTGTATGAACTTCTTGGCATCTAGACCTTTCAAAACTGGAGGTGCCCCCAGTATCTGGTCTACACGGGAGTTATAAGTCTCCACCTTCTTATCGTTATCCTAAATTTTCTTTTCTCCGGATTCGATCCTCTTAGTGAGCTCTTCGAGCATTTTCATAATCATGGGGTCAGTCCCCGAGCCGTTTTCATTAGATCTTCCTGGTGCTGCCCTGCACATCGATTATTTTCATGTTCAGCCATGCTCGGAGTTTTATTTTGACTTTGGAGTTGAGCGATGGCGATTTGCTGAGCCTGCAGCATCTCGAATATCATTTGGAGACTGACTCTCCCATCTCCTACTCCTGGTGTTCCTTTGTCCCCTGGTCGGGCTTCCCTGCGTGCATTCCCTACGGGGTCCGTGCCTGAATCCGTGTTTAGAGCATTATGTGAACTGATATCAACTGGCTCCATATTTGGCACTCCATCAGGGTTTATGGGTGGTACGACGACCCCTATACCGCTATTTTCTCCAAGACCCTCATTGTCATGAATATGTGCGTTTTGTGTGTTAGACATGTTTAAGCCTGAGAATCAAAAAATCTTGACAAGAAAAAGTGTAAAGATAACGTATGTAACGAGAATTAGTAAAGAAATAATCACTATTATCTTTAGCCCCACGGTGGGCGCCAAACTGTTTACCTCAAAAATACAAGTAACAATTAAATTTGATTTGTGGTTTTAAAGATACGTGATTTAGTTCAATACCAATTAATAATTAGGAAGTATGAAGTAGAAGTGAAAGAGAAAAGTGAATCAAACCAATGTTACTCAGCAACAGTGACCTCGAGCTTGGGGACCTCGAGGTAAGCTTGGTATAATAAGAACAATAATAAAAGCAAAGTAAGAATAATAGAGCTAAAGGACAATGCTCATGAAAAACATGCGAAAAAGGTAGAGTATATTCTTTTCTCAGTGACCAGATGGTCTTACAAATGATTGGGATCCCCTTTATATAACAGGGGAACCCTAAATAAGGAATATTTTTATTTACAGTAGGGAATATTCTTGTTACAGCTGTCTAACCGACTAGTACGGAACCGTACAATCTTATTCCGGGATTTGCGCCATGACCTTGGGGACGTGGCAGGAATCTAGCTTGCTCTGGACAAAACCATAATCGGGCCTAGTATTCCTCGTACTCCTATCTCCGGCCATTGCGCTTTGTCTTCGAGCTTGATTTTGGTCCGCTGGTTTCGAATCTCGACCTCACCCGAGCTCGGGTCCATGACGGACCCTCGAGCCTATAAATCGGAGGCATACGATTTTGACCGTATACAGCTACATCTAATATTGGCGTGCCTAGCAAGTGAAATGTTAGACGCCATCACGGTCCCGAAGGTGAGAAATTCCTGATCCTGACAATGTAAAGTGTTTTTGGGAAATATGGTGGCTTATGGCGGAGAAAATTTATTAACAAATGTTTGCTTAATTTTTTTAAATTTTTTTATCACATTTCATAATTAAGCCATATAAATTAATGTAAACATGGGTGGGTGCTAAAAAAAAGGGTACAGAGCATGGGATTAAGCAAAGTGTGGTCGAAGAGATGTGGTCTTGTGTCTTTCCAGGAATGGCAAGTGCTCCTCCATTCCCAATTAGCTTCTTGCTTTCTCCTCGCAGCACTGCACATTTCACTTATTTCCTCCCATCACTTCAACAACTTGAAGGAAAAAGGAGCAATTTCAAGACTTGCCCTTTTTCGCATTTCTCAATCAAATGTTCATCCCCGACTCAGGGATCTACTGCAGACGATAGCTTTTTCCAAGAAAACAAAGAATTAAATGTAAGTTTCTCTCTCTCTCTCACACACACACATACACACACACGCATAGACATCCCATGTTCCTGATCTATATTCTGCTTATTTATATTTTTCTTTTTGTGGGATAAGAATCAAGAGAGCAAAGGGTTTTGGAAGAAATGGAAGGTAAAGAACACCCATCTCCTATTTTGGTGAAAATCAGTTTGGCATTTGGTTAATTGACTGGGTGTTTGTTTATCAGGAAAACTCAGCGGAGATGAGCGCAAAGTTAGCGAAGCTGGGGCTTGCAGCTGTTCTGGCTTATGGTCTGTTTGATGGTGTCACATACACTAGCTTCTTTGTGCTTGCATTCTTGGGCTATGAGAAAAGTACTGGGAATAATCCTGCTGCAAATCTCCAAGCCCTCTTGGGGGTAAGTAATGCTTAGCTACTCATGTTAATATACTACTCCTCTTAGTAGTCTAGTTAAATCGGGAAATCTTGTCGCTGAACCCATAACTCGTTTTAGTTACAATTAAGTATTTATACATATTTAATGGATTTCCTAATAATAGATTCATCCAAACCGATTCCACCCTTGGTTGGCTACCTTAACTTTCACCTTTTTGGTGAGGGTTCTAGGTGTAGAATGTACCATTGTATATCTTTCTGGCAAAGATTTTGAGCTTGGCATATATACACACACACAAAAAAAATTGAAAATTGTAAATGTATATATAAGTCGAGCTAAAAGTAGTGGATGCATCAGCAGCCGATACATTGTCCACTAGGTTTGAGACACTGCTTTTCATATATGTTAAAGAATGTGGTGAATGACCTTTGGAAAAGGTAGCTTTAGTTTTGGCCCGAAGAAACGGAATGGCCAGTTAATAAAAGGAAGAGATTGCCTTAGTTTTGGCTTAAAGGAATGGAGAACTGATTTTCTAACCTTTTTGGTGCAAAGGTTAAAGGGGGTGACCTTATTTTTGACCTAAAGAAAAGGAAGATTCATGACAGCATCATGAAATGCAGTAGCAAATTTGTGTTGTTCACATTTCGGATACGGAATGCATGCTTATAAATTAGCATCCTCATTTGTAATAGAGTATCCACTTCAAGTTAAGGATGTAGCATACCAAATTGTCTTTCCATTGAGCAGCTACTATTGATCTACCATTTACGAAAACTCGAAAGTTTCATAGTGTCAATTTGCAGCTTACTTCCCAACTTGATGTGTGCTATTTCAATTCCCCACTTGTGTATTTTCATTATTTCTTTGCTCAAAACACACTCTTCATAACGGCAGATTATAATCGCAATGTGGGCGGGAAATAATGTGACAAGGCCATTTAGGGTAGCAGGAGCAGCTGCTTTGGCACCTGCCATTGACAAAGGACTAAGAAGAATCCAAAAATACTTCAACTTTCCAAGTCTTGTATATGCTTTTGCTTTAGTAGTTGGTATTGTTGCTGGGACATGTTTCACCACTATTGGTTTACTCATCCTCTCAAGATGGGGAAAGTGAAATTTACCTGTATATTTCGTTGTTATCTGTCAATGATTACTTGTATCATTGAGATAGTTTTGACTTTATCTTTTTTCGTTTATACTGTCTTGTTTCCTCAGCATACGAAAGTAGTATACTCATTCTACTTTTAGCTCTTTATACTTTTCTTTTCATTTTCCCTCGTCGGGAATGGCAAGTACTTTCAAATAGCTTTTCTTATTTGTTTATATTTTGCGGTGCCTGCTCGTGAAAAGCTGGAAACATATCTTCAAGATATTAGCTAAATGCCCGTTGATGGCGTTAGATTTTAGTTTCTGAAACATACCTTCAAAATCTGTTTCAAATAGCTTTTCTTATTTGTTTCTGAAGTTAACCTTGTAAATAAATTCTACCTTGAAGTACAATTTTGCTGATTGGGTTGAAGTTCAAACCTAATCTTTCTCTCAGAGTTCCTTCTGTACTGAATTTACATTAGTAGAATTTACTGACAGTATTCAGAACACATAAATAAGTGCACTCATTCAAAGGGGTTTTCTGAACATATTAACAGGATTTAAGCCCCGTTTGGCCATGAGTTTTGCCAAAATAAATTTGAGATTTATTTTCAAAACTCATGTTTGGCGATAAATTTTGCCCATATTTTGGCCAAATTCCAAATCCCAAATTTCAAATCCCAAAATCAGCTATTGAGCTGATTTTGGGCCAAAATCACAAAACTTGGGAATTATATACATGTTTTTCCAAAATAAAGTTAGAAAATATGTTTTGAAAACATATGTGCAAACACATTTTCATCTTCAAATCAAACTTCACCCAAATCAAATTTTTCAAAATAAATTTGGGATTTATGGCCAAATGCTAGCTAAGTCTTTATATCTAGTTGAAGTTTTGCAGAGGAGTTATAGATCCCATGGCAGACAAAGCCTATATCATCTGATGTCAACACTGCTATACAGAGACAAACAGAGTGCCTATATCCTAACCATGCTTGCTTTCGATCCATGACCAAGTCTTTTTCTTGGTTAAGGCATAGTGATCTGTACCTCAAAATACACCTTAGAAAAGAAAATTTTAGTTTCATTACAACAACAATAACATACCTAGTGTAATCCCACATAGTGAGGTCTGAGGAGGTTAGTGTGTACGCAGACCTTATCCCTACCTTGTGTAGTTTCATTGAATGAAAGAAAATAAATAATCTGAGTAGGAGAACAATACTAGACGACAAAATGTATAGTCCTCCCACCATACATAAAATGCTTTTTTTTCTTCTCCTTAGTCCATTGTCAATTTGACAATAGTCGTGGATAATATTTAAGGTACTAAATGAAAGGGTAAGATTTTTTAATCTATTTATGTTATTACCCGCATTTTGTAATACAATTTCATTCTTACCCTAACTTACTGCATTCATCCTACTTATCCATTAAGGTCTAAAAACATTCATATAAATGAGTTCACTGTACCAAATGGTACTGAGCATAATAACTCTCGATATTTGCGTTGATTAGGCTCATTAGGGCTCTGTAAAGCCTATTGAATGATTTCTTCTATTCCTAGTGCACTCTTAAGATAGTGCTTACTAGAATGGGATAGTGTGAAGAGGTTTAACTTGAGATTTTGGTTCAGTTTGCTTGCTGAATAATCAATTAAGTTGTTAAAAGTCAATAAAATATACAAATCGAAAACCATTACTATGATTTTTGTGTTTACCCTAAAAATTGAGTAACAATTAAACTTATAATATGGTTTTAAGGATACGTGATTTCACCTAATATCAATTGATAAACGTAAAGATAAGTGATGCAAATTGACAATAATACAAAGCAAACCAGCGTTTGGTCAATGCCCTCGAGCTCATGAACCCTCGAGCTTGGTAGACCAAAAACAGTTAAAGAGCAGCAAGTTGATAAACAAAAGAAAATTAAAGAGAGAATATTATATTGCTTTGATCTGTATGAATGTAAGGTCCTTTACAGATGATGGGGACTCCCCTTTATATATTAGAGGGATCCTAATTACGGTACAATTCTATTTACGGAAGTAAATCCCATGATTGGTACAAATAACCGCCATTGATTCGATCTGTTCCGGGATTTTCGCCGTGATCTTCAACCGGTTACGATATCTCGCCTTTCTGTTATTGCACTCCACTCGAAGTCGGTCATACTTAGTCTCGATTGCTACTGGCCTTAGTCTCGACGGACATCTCGATTCCTGAACTCAACACCTCGTCTTCGTGCTATAGCCTGATCCACTGCGAGGCTGACCCTCGACGTGATCTCCTAGTCTCGATTAAATAACAAGATCGGGCAAGCCCGATTTTAACCGTATACAGATAGTCCATTCGTTTCTTGGAGTGTAATGAGAAGAAACGAACTGAGTCTTCGATTTTATACTTCGACCAATATTCCCCTCGTTTCTTGGAGTGTTATGACGTCATTCTTATGACGTAAGCGATAGAAACGACCGAAGTGTCGTGTCGGTGCGGTTCCCAAGATCATTAATTAGCGCCAGTTGATGGTCGGCTACTAGTGCCTTTGAACCATCATAGCAAATATTATAAATAGATTATCTTCATAATTTTCTCAAACTTTACTTCCAAAATCTCTTCTAATCTTCAAAGCACTTCTTCTCCCTTCAAGTTTTTCAATTCTTCAAATCTCGTTTGCCAACCTTCTCATCAAACAACAAGTTTTATCTTCTTCTTTCCCTGAACTCATAAAAAATGGCAAAGACATTGAAAAAAATGTTCCTCAAAAAGAAAAAGCCTCTTCATCGCGGCCGGCCGGCGATAAAACGCCGATGGAGCCACTCATCGAAGAGTGTGTTCCTGGGTCATGCAATCTTACTTGCGACTTTAAAGTCGAGAAAAGCTCGTCGGTACTTGGCCGATGTGAGCCAATGTCGAGATACATATGCTCGATAACTGAGAGCGATCTTGAGCAGGTGAAAAAAGATTGCCATTGGGAAAATAACGAGGTGGTGATTCCGACCCCCGAAGAGGACATCACCACCCACGTGAAAGGGTTCTTGAGTGTTTACACTTACCATTTTACGCCGGGTCCCGTTGACCCCGTTATCCTCGATTTCTGCCGCTAATACCAAATAACCCTGGGCTAGATCCATCCTTCCTTCTAGCGCATAGCTATTTTGCTTCGATTTTTGTGAGCAAAGTCGAGGGGATGCCTTTTACCCTCGACCATCTCATTAGAATGTACAGCCACCGTCTTTATCGAGGCGGACTAATGAGGCTTCAGCGTCGGGCCACCAAGGTGCTGTTCTCGAGCATAGATGAGGACAATGACCGAGGATGGATGGGCCGGTTTGTTCGAGTGTGGACTTCCGACATAATTCCGGCCGAGAAGATGCCATTCCCTGAAGAGTGGAACATGAAGCGTAAGTACAAACCCACATATAGCTTCCGTTTACCATTTTGTTTCTTTTGCCTTTTCGTATTGACATCCTTTCCTATGATGTAGCGGTTTCTTGGGTTCCCAGTGCAATCCCGAACCTTGAAGGCTGGGTTCGGAAACTGGCCTCGACCTCTTCGTACGCTGAGCGCTCGTGGCTTGATTCGGCAAAGGACCGATGGGAGGCCAAAAATCACGGTAAGCTTCTCTATCCGTGTTTGATGCCCTTCTGTGAAATGTTTCTCTTTTAATTTTACTTGATTTCCTCCCATACAGGTCTCGGAGACAATGCTGTCATGAGGCCGCCCCCACCTGGGGAAGAGGAGGCCCCGAAACTGGCTAAGGATAAGAATAGGAAAAGGGTTTCGCCTTCCGATACTCCAAAGCCTAAAAAGAGCAAGGCTCGTAAGTCGAAGAATGACACTGCCGCTCTGCCCGCCGACGTAGCCCAGAAACTACGAGATGAAAAGAGGAGAAAGACGATGCGGACTATGAGCTGGTGGCTCGAAAGAAGGGAAGCGCTGAAGCATCAAAGGTAGCTGAGCCGGTGATGGTCGAGGAGGCTCATCTTCGGACCGAGGAGATCTCGGAAGATGGTCCGAGCAAAGTCCCCGAGTCATCGGAGGCTGAAGATGTCTCTCGCCGTGACGAACAATCGGCGAGTGTGCATGTCCGCCGTGACGAACAATCGGCGAGTGTGCATGAAGGGTCCGGTTTTGAGGCCCTCCGAAAAGGAGAGAGCGCCCCAAGTGTCTTGCTTGGGGCAATCAACATCGATAATTCACCGCCCCTCCCCACATTTTTTGAGGGGCAATTTCAGGAGGCCCAGGCTATGGAGACCCCCAATGTGGGAACGACCCACGAAGGGGATGACTTATTCCGTGGCTGCTTCATGAGGGTCGATGATGTTTCCGATCTGGATGCATCGATCATTTTCGTGAGGCTCAGCGACTCCTGAACTAGGTAGGCTTCAACCCCCGCAATTAGTTTTATGTTTGCCTTTATTTCCTTTTGCCTGATTTTCTTCCTTTCTCCATAGGCCGTGACGCTTCATCGGGAAGTTCCAAATCCGAGCTGAGCTGAACCGATGTGAGGCCGATCTCAAAAGGCTCACGGAGGAGAGAGATGCCCTCAAACTCTTCAGTGGGCAAAAAGAAGAGGAGATCAAGGACCTCCGAGCTGAACTGGCGAAAGATCACAAAGAGCAGACTGACTTGATCGAACAGGTAATGAAGAATTTTCTTAGAAGTTTGGTGTGTCGATTCAGGGATGGCGACTAATACTTTGATCCTGAAGGTTCAGCAGAAGGCCAAAAAGATCGAGCATCTTCACGAGGAGGCTAAGACGAAAGAAGCAGAGACTTTGGGGTGGAAGCAGAACATGGACCGCCTCACCTCGAAGAAAGATACTGCTCGAGCCCAGCTATCTTCGACTGAGCGTCAACTCCAAAGCATGAAGGAAGAGAGCTTGGCCCGAGCCAAGAAAATTGAGGAGCCCGAGACTCGGTTGGCCGCTGAGCTTACAAAGGCCATATCTGAGGCAGAAAGAGTAAAGGCCGACGCGGAGGCGGTCGTGGCCGTCTACCGAGCTGATGCTGAAGCCGCTCGCTCGAGCAAAGGAAATTTCCGATGCAGCTCAGGTCCGATCATTCTGCGTTGCCGAGCATGCCAAATGCCAGCCTCGGAGAGAGACTCTCGAAGAGATTCATGCTCGTGGTTTTGACCTTACTGCCGATATCGAGAACGCGAAAGTGCTAGAGGCCAAAGCCAAAGATTTACTCTCTGATGATGATAGTTCCGGGAGCTCGAGTGGATCGGAGAGTGGAGGGGATGAAGATGAGGCTCTCGGGGAAGATTAGGCACTTAGAATTTTTTCTTCTTTTTTGGATTTTTTGTGTAAGACCCTGAGTGGTCTTTGTAAATATTTTTGCATATATGAAAGATCCGATTTGTTTCTGATTTCTGTTTTGTGAATTGTGAAAACTCTATTTTCCTTTGCCTTATGATAATTCTTATACACTTTAGATCTTGTGAGAATTTTGACTCACTTCGTTGTCTTGCGAAAATTTTGTCGAAATCAGATTGGTATAGTCTCTATAATCGAGTGACTACTTGCTCGAACTCGGAGTAGAAAAACCCTTAGGTTTCGGCTGAGCGAGGGTGGATCCTCGAACTCAATAATATAATGGCCCTTAGGTTTTAGTTGAGTGAGGCCGATACGGCCTTAAAAGATTGGCTTTTTCCCTTCTTCGGCTTAAAAAGTTTAATCATATAAAAATTTGTTATGACTTAGCATGAGATAAATCTGTACCCATTAGGATTCAGTGTTATTGAAAAACTTTGTTATGCCTTAGCATAAGTTTGTTCGAGAGTTTGAACAATTTGGTACCTCTTAAGGTTTTCGAGGGTAGATGTTATCGAAATATGTAAATTTGCCGAGGGTAGCCCTTTGTTAATCGGTTTTATGAAAATATTTGAAGGCCTGTTTGATTACGGAATTCGGACGTCTCCGAACCGTGTTAGTTTGGCTGTAGCCTTTAACTTGTTATTTGCCCATTGGGCTTGTTTCTCAATTATACTTCAAACTTGTTCGAAGTATCAGTCCCCGAGTGGAGTGGTCGTGGCCTATAAAATTGAGGAATGCCTTTTTAAGGTCTCAAGATTTCGAAGTTTAATAATTCGAGCATGTCAATTTTCGAAAGGCAGACCCCGAGTACGGGTTTAATTGCTCGAGCTTTAGTTGCGATTGGCTCTTGAGTCGGTTTCCGTAATATATCGTAAGTACAAAATTGCAAAGCAGAAATCTCACTAAGGCATGGAACATCTGATAAGGAAAGTACTTCTTTCAATAGATCATTCATCCGTACATGTTTTGTCATTAGTGCTCGGGCAATCTACATGGGCACTATTCACGTGACCGTTTGGCCCTTTACAAAACTTTCCTATCGAGACCTTGTTGACACGAAGCATCTTCCTTGAAAACATAACATCCGAGGATGATGCCCCCCAGTATTCGATGTTGATTGTAAAGAAGCCTCAGATAATTGTTGCCTCGTTAAAAACCTCGTCGGAAAAACCCATTTGGGACAAAAACCGATCTAAGGAAAAAAGAGTGCAACGCGTGCTTTAGAACCTGAGGTCTTTGTGTTGAAGAATTTCCTGATGTCTTTGATCGAACACCTGTACTAAGTTAGTATCGAATATAAACGGAAAAAGGGAGAGAGCCATACCTTAGCAATAGTATCGTTTGAGGAGTGATATGTTCCAATTGTTTGGCAGTTGTTCGCCGTTCATCGTGCCAAGCTTGTAAGATCCCTTTCCGATGACACCGAGGACCTGATATGGTCCTCCAATTTTGGGCCGAGTTTCCCCTCGTATGGATCTCGAGTGTTGAGGGTAACTTTTCTCAGAACTAAGTCCCCTATTTTGAAGTGTCGAAGATTGGCTCTTCGATTATAATATCTTTCGATTCGCTGTTTCTGGGTGGCCATTCAAACGAGGGCGGCTTCCTATTTTTCGTCTAGAAATTCGAGGCTTGTGTTCATAGCCTCGTGATTAGATTCTTCCGTTATGTATCGAAACTTGACGCTTGGTTCCCCGACTTCAACCAGAATCAGAGCTTCGACGCCATATACTAAGGAGAACAGCGTTGCCCCCGTACTGGATTTTGTCGTTGTCCGATATGCCCAAAGGACTTCGGGCGAAATTTCTCTCCATTACCCTTAGCGTCGTTCAATCTTTTCTTTAGGTTTTGAATGATGGTCTTGTTTGTTGATTTGGCATGTCTGTTCCCACTAGGATGATACGGCATCGATAATATCCTTTTTATTTTGTGATCTTCGAGGAACTTCGTTATTTTGCTACCGATAAATTATTTTCCATTGTCGCACACTATCTCGGCGGGTGTCCTAAATCGGCATACGATGTGATCCCAGATGAAGTCTATAACTTCTTTCTCTCTGACTTTCTCGAAAGCATGTGCTTCAACCTACTTAGAGAAATAGTCAGTCATAAGTAGAATGAACTTAGGTTTACCTAGGGCCGATGGCAGAGGGCCGGCAATATCCATTCCCCATTTCATGAACGGCCATGGGGATAAGACTGAATGAAGCTGCTCCCTGGGCTGATGAATCATCGGTGCATGTCTTTGGCATTTGTCGCATTTTCGAACGAACTCCTTATTATCTTTTTCCATACTGCCCCAAGAATACCCTGCTCTGATGACTTTGTGAACCACTGATTCGGCAACGGAATGGTTCTCGCAAGTGCCCTCGTGAATTTCTCGTAGGACATAGTCGGTGTCTCTCGGACCCAAGCATATTGCCAATGGCCCATCGAACACCCTTCTATACAATATTCCATCTTCGGCCAATGTGAATCGTGCAGCTTTCATTCGCATAGTCCTCGATTCCTTAGGGTCCGACGGAAGTTTCCCATTCTTGAGATAATCGATATATTTGTTCCTCCAATCCCAAGTTAGGCTTGTGGAGTTTATTTTGGCGTGGTCTTCTTCGACTACCGACTTTGAAAGCTGTACGACAGTCCCCGAGCTAATTTCATCATCTTCTACTGATGACCCCAAATTTTCAAGGGCATCGGCCTCACCGTTCTGCTCTCGAGGAACATGTTGTAGGGTCCATTCTTTGAACCGGTGTAAGGTTACCTGTAATTTGTCCAAGTACCTCTGCATTCGATCTTCCCGAACCTCGAAGGTTTTGTTGACTTGGTTAACCACAAGTTGGGAATCACACTTGGCCTCGTTGACGTCTGCTCCCAAACTTTTAGCCAGCTCGAGACCTGCAATCATGGCCTCATATTCGGCCTCATTGTCAGTCAACTTAGGGGTTTTGATAGATTGTCTAATCGTATTGCCTCTGGGTGGCTTCAAAATGATGCCTAGCCCGGACCCCTTCACATTCGAAGCACTGTCTTTGAAAAGGGTCCACACCCCCGAGGATGTACCCGATTTTAGCAATAGTTCCTTTTTGACCTCGGGCACGAGGGTTGGTGTAAAGTCGGCCACGAAGTCTACTAAGATTTGAGACTTGATGGCCGTTCGGGGTTGATACTCGATATCGTACCTACTGATTTTGACGGCCCATTTGGACAGTCGGCTCGAGAGCTCGGGCTTGTGCAAAATGTTGCGAAGGGGATAAGTGGTTACAACACAAATTGGGTGACACTGAAAATACGGTTTTAATTTCCTAGAGGCGCTTATTAGAGCAAGCGCTAATTTTTCTAAGTGTGGGTACCGGGTCTCTGCTTCACCTAAAGTTCGGCTAATGTAGTAAACAGGAAATTGCGTACCTTGCTCTTCTCGAACTAGGACACCACTTACCGTGACCTCCGAGACTGCCAAATATAAGTAGAGTTGCTCGTCCGCTTTCGGAGTATGAAGCAACGGTCGGCTCGAAAGATACCGCTTTAATTCTTCCGATGTCGGTTGGCATTCTGGGGTCCAAATGAAATTATTCTTCTTTTTGAGCAGTGAGAAGAACCTGTGACTTCGATCCGAAGACGTCGAGATGAATCAGGCCTAAAGCAGCTATCTGTCCTGTTAACCTTTGTACGGCCTTAACGCTGTCCACGACTGTGATGTCTTCGATTGCTTTAATTTTATCAAGGTTGATCTCGATTCCTCGATTTGATACCATAAAATCGAGGAACTTGCTTGAACCGACCCCGAATGCACATTTCTCAGGGTTGAGCTTCTTGTTGTATCTTCTCAATATGTCGAAGGTTTCCAGCAAATGTGTAAAATGGTCCTCTGCGCGCAGGGATTTAACCGACATGTCATCAATATAAACTTCCATTGATTTACCTATTTCTTCTTTGAACATTCGGTTTACAAGGCGTTGATAAGTAGCACCAGCATTTTTTAGTCCAAACGGTATTACATTATGGCAATAAGTACCATACTTAGTGATAAACGAAGTCTTTTCTTGATCCTCCGAGTTCATTTGTATTTGGTTGTACCCGGAGTAGGCATCGAGAAAATTGAGTATCTCGTGGTCGGCCGTGGCATCGATCATGCGATCGATATTCGGCAGAGGAAAGGAGTCCTTAGTGCATGCTTTGTTCAAGTCTTTGTAGTTTACGCACATTCTAAGTTTATTCCCCTTCTTGAGGACTACAACTATGTTTGCTAACCATTCGGGATATTTACTTCCCGGATCCTATTTTGAGAAGTTTGGTTACCTCGTCTTTGATGAATGCATGCTTTACCTCGGACTGTGGCCTTCTCTTTTGCTTTACCGGTCTGAACTTTGGGCCCAAACTCAATCGATGAGTGGTGATCTCCGGTGGGACCCCTGTCATGTCAAGGTGGGACAAGCAAAACAATCCATATTTTTAATAAGGAATCTAATGAGTTTTTCCTTGAGCTCGGGAGTTAACCCCGTGCCAAGGTATACCTTTCGATCGGGCAGATGCTTGATCAGTATGATTTGCTCCAGCACTTCGACTGTCGACTTTGTGGCGTCGGAATCATCGGGAATTATGAAGGTTCGAGGTATCATACAATCATGATCCTCGATAATTTCCTGCTGTTCCGATCTGGTCGAGGCCGACGACTGTGGTTGCTATTTGACTTCCTGCTTTTCCTTTGGTTCTGGTCCCTTTGTTGATGTTAGTGCCGATACTGGTATTACTTCATCAATTGCAAACATCTCTTTGGCTGCTGGTTGTTCGCTGTACAGCGTTTTGACTCCTTTCGGTGTTGGGAATTTCAAGACTTGATGAAGCGTGGAAAGTACTGCCCTCATATTATGGATTCAAGGTCTTCCGAGCAGCGTATTGTACCTCATATCACCTTCGATCACGTGGAACTTCGTTTCCTGGATAGTTCCAGCCACGTTTACTTGCAACATGATTTCTCCTTTGGTGGTTCACTCGACATGTTGAAACCGTTGAGCACTCGAGCTGCAGGCACGATTTGATCCTGAAGGTCGAGCTGCTCCACGACCCTCGATTGAATAATATTCGCCAAGCTACCTGGATCAACCAACACACGTTTAACTTGAATTTTATTCATAAGGATAGATATTACCAGTGCGTCGTTGTGAGGCTGTTCGATCCCTTCTGCATCCTCACCGTTGAAAGATAAGGTATCTTCTGGTAAGTAGTCCCGGGTACGCTTCTCCCTTGTGATTGTAACTTTGGTGCGTTTAAATGTCGGACCCTGAGGAATATCGACCCCACCAACGGTCATATGAATCACGTGATGCAGTTCCTCCTGTTCGTTTTTCCTGTTTGCATCCCTGTCTCTGAAGTGATTTTTTGCTCGGTCACTCAAGAACTCTCGAAGATGACCTTCGTTGAATAAACGGGCTACCTCCTCCCTTAACTGTCTGCAGTCTTCGTTTCTGTGACCACGGGTTCCATGGTACTTGCACATTTGATTTGGATTCCTTTGAGCTGGATCGGTCTGTAGGGGTCTGGGGCACCTAGTATCCTTGATTCGTCCAATGGCTTACACAATATCTGAAGCATCGGCGCTGAAGTTGTATTCCGATAACCGTGTTGCTTCCTTAGGCTCGACATGTTTATCGAAGCCACTCTTACTCATGAGCCCTCGAGAATTTTGACCTCGATCATTCCTTCGATCATTTCGAATGGGATTACGTCCCGGTCCGTTATTTCTACGATATGCGCTATATGGTTGGTACTGATCTCTGTTCGATCGGGGCTCTCTGTCGATGTCTCTTTGAATCCTGCCTTCGGATCTATTTGGGTAAACGGAACCGGACGATGCTCTCAACTGATCATCCTCGACTCTGATCTTCGATTGGTATCGATCATGCACATCGGCCCAGGTCACCGCTGGATATTCAATCAAATTCTGCTTTAGTTGACGTGACGCTACCGAACTTCGCTCGTTCAAACCTTGAATAAAGGTTTGGACAGCCCAATCATCGGTAACCGGGGGTAGGTCCATGCGCTCCATCTGAAATCGAGATACGAATTCCCTTAGCATTTCATTATCCTTTTGTCTCACTTTGAAGAGGTCCCACTTCCTAGTTGCGACCTTTATTACTCCGGCGTGTGCCTTTACGAACGAATCGGCGAGCATGGCGAAAGAATCGATGGAATTGGGCGGCAAATTGTGGTACCATATCGTTTCCCCCTTCGATAATGTTTCTCCAAATTTTTTCAGTAGAACATATTCAAGTTCATCATCTTCTAAGTCATTTCCTTTTATTGCGCATGTATAAGAAGTGACATGCTTGTTAGGAACAGTGGTTCCATTGTACTTGGGAATTTCTGGCATGCGGAATTTCTCCGGAATGGGCTTTGGAGCCGCACTTGGTGGGAAAGGCTTCTATACGAACTTTCTCGAATCCAAACCTTTCAAAATCGGGGGTGCCCCCGATATTTTATCAACCCGGGAGTGTACGTTTCCACCTTTTTATCATTATCCTTGATCTTCTTTTCTCCTGATTCAATCCGTTTAGTGAGCTCCTCGAGCATCTTCATGATGGCGGGATCAGTTCCCGATCCGTAATCGTTCAATTTCTCCTGTACGGGTTCGATCCAATGAGCAACTTCCTGTGATGTATCGAGTTCGATTCTGCTTGGGGCTCGATTATGATTTTGGAGTTGCACTATCGCGGCCTGCTGAGTTTGTAGCATGTCAAATATCATTCGAAGGCTAATTCTGCCTTCTTCACCATTTTGTGCGTTCTGATCGGCTGCCCGGGCGTCTCTGTGGACGCTATTTTTAGGGTCGGCGCCTAAATCTCCACGAATAGTGATATGAGAACTGACATCAACCAGATCTACGGCCGGTGCGTCGGGATTGATTGGAGGCACTTCGTTTCCCGAGGCGACTATGTGTTCGTTTTCGCCATAAAGACCAAGGCCGGTATCAGTGTGAGTGGGTACTGCTTGTGAGTTTGACATATTGATTCCTCAAATCAAAAATACTCACGAGAACAAGCTTAAAAGCAGTGTGTGTTATGAAGGTTAAAATATTAAGCAATCACTATTATCCTTAGCCCCACGGTGGGCGCCAAACTGTTTACCCTAAAAATTGAGTAAATTAAACTTATAATGTGGTTTTAAGGATACGTGATTTCACCTAATATCAATTGATAAACGTAAAGATAAGTGATGCAAATTGACAATAATACAAAGCAAACTAGCGTTTGGTCAATGCCCTCGAGCTTATGAACCCTCGAGCTTGGTAGACCAAAAACAATTAAAGAGCTTGATAAACAAAAGAACGTGAGTTAAAGAGAGAATATTATATTGCTTTGATCTGTATGAATGTAAGGTCATTTACAAATGATGGGGACTCCCCTTTATATACTAAAGGGATCCTAATTACGGTACAACTCTAGTTACGGAAGTAAATCCCATGATTGGTACAAATAACCGCCCTTAATTCGATCTGTTCCGTGATTTCCGCCGTGATCTTCGATCGGTTACGGATATCTCGCCTTTCTGTTATTGCACTCCATTCGAAATCGGTCATACTTAGTTTCGATTGCTGGTGGCCTTGGTTTCTACGGACATCTCGATTCCTGAACTTGACACCTCGTTTTCGTGCTATAGCCCGATCCATTGCGAGGCTGACCCTCGACGTGATCTCTTGGTCTCGATTAAATAGCAAAATCGGACAAGCCCGATTTTAACAGTATACATTTTGAGAATTCAAAACTCTGGTAATTGGGTTAATAATTATTCTTTCCCTAATCAGCAACAACATGCCACTTTATATGCTTCCATTACCATACTTATTTGTATTAACAAGAAATACGAACGCTCGGTCATTTGTTAGTGTAGACACAAGTGGTTGAGTTGCAGTTATCTATAATCTGGGTTTGTCCAATAAATAACCTTCAGCCACGTGCTAAGCACCCTTCCAAGACATCGAACTTCTTGCCTTGATTAACTTAAAAAGCTAGACTACTCCATTGTTTCAGGATGGTACATAAAAAAAAGAACTTAACGTTTCTTAGGCATGCAAGTGGCCAAATTGCCGCGTGATGAGTATCTAGTGGCGGATCCAACATCAAACGTAGGAGTGGCAAGCGGGCAGGTCGGGTTGGATATGGTTCGGATCGAAAACGGGTAATGAGAAAACGGATAAATTATCCGACCTGACCCATATTTAATACGGATAAAAAATGTGTTAACTGACGGAAAATATGGGTACCGATATTATCCATGACTTCTTGCATATGATCACTTTTGGGAGAATTCTTAGTCCACATAACTTGAGAAACCCTCAATTTGAGGATTTACAAATGTAAAAGTTAGACTCATTGGTTACCCATTGGTTATCTATTTTCTAAATGGATAATATGGTTCTTATCCATATTTGACCCGTTTTTAAAAAGTTCATTATCCAACCCATTTTTTAGTGGATAATATGGGTGGTTAACTGTTTTCTTTTAATCATTTTGCCACCCCTAATCAAATGTCATATATGTGCAAAAAATGACTACATATCTCAACTCAGAACTCACACGGAACGTCTCTTTTTGCATATTCAGCAACTAGTCTTCTTAAACTTACTAATTGTTAAACATAAAGTGAAGACATATCCACATGAAAAGGGCTCTCCCGCTATGCGCGGGGTCCGGGGAAGGGCTGGACCACAAGGGTCTATTGTATGCAATCTTGCCCTACATTTTTGCGAGAGGCAGTTTGGTATTTCCACATGAAGTATATCCGCATGAAGGGCCATAATCCCTTTATTTGGTACTCCCAATTGCAAGAGTAAAGATATTCTTAATTCCATCTAACGTGAGAATCTATGAAGGAATATATTGTTCACAAGCATATCGAAACTCCACATGACTTCCTCTAATAGAAATTCTTACTATTTCTATATGTATCAACGAGTGTCACTCAGAAACCATACAGGCACCTTTCTGTTGTGGTAAGTTTCATGCACTTGCAAATGTAACTAAGATCTGATCTTTGTTTTACTGTTTAAATCATTTCACACATGACATGCATATCCTTTCCTTTTCAGTAAACTCAATAAAATCAAAATGTCATATACAGTAAGTAGTACAAGCTTAAGGAAGTGCCCACTCACTTATTTTTTGCTGCATTCACATAGGTAAAAGCTTTGATAAGTAATTGGTGAAAACATTCCACTCATGGCTCAGCAGAGTTCACTGGACTACAATGTGAGTTTCACCAGTGTTTTGTTGTTACTAGTTGAGAATCATATATTTCTGATTGTGTGCTGAATAATTTTTTAATTCTGCTCCCAAACTTTAGAAGGGTAAGTCAAAGAACATACTTACGACAAGACCTAGAAGGAGTTTCGAGAATAATATCATTTGTAACAATCATCAATCATCAGAGATAGCTAGCAATGCAATGCAGTTCTTGAGTCGACCGTGGAGCTCATCTTCTAGTGATTTCCTGCAAATGTTTTCATCAAGTGTAAGATACCTACAAAAATTCAGTCAGAAGCATAAATAGCACCATGCTTTAGTTTATATACATTGCCCATGGTGCCTTGTTGAACATGCATGCATAATGATTTGCTCCTGCAGAATAATCTCTTGTTGAAAGACACAGAGGATTATGATGCAGAAATGCTGGAGAGCTCAACCAACAAACACTACATTAAGGTGATCAATTGGAACTCTCTACACATGCTTACAGCAAACGCCATTTAATGTTTACAGTTGATAAATGTCTATAGTTAACATCTATTTTTGTTATTGATATTATTTCTAATGGCCACCTCATTCTTTTCTTATCATAGTTGGACTTGCATCACATGAAGGGATGGCTAAAAAGCAAATCTCCATTTTGCTTCTTTAGATCATCACATCAAGAAAAGAAAGAGAAACTCCGGTTACAAACTGCAAAATTACATGCTCTACTTTCTCTCACACAGCTTGCTTCAGCAATTTCTGGCTTTGCCAGCAATAGCAGCTCCGGAATTCTAGACTCACAGCAAATTAATTGGAGCCACAATATGGGTAGCGTAGTTGCTTCTGCTGCAGCTCTGATGACAACAGTATGTGCCGAGGCAGCAGAATCTCTGGGAGCAGGAAGAGCTCAGGTTGCATCTGCAGTCAATTCTGGCCTGGCCATCCAAACTCCTATGGATATGATCTCAGTGACAGCAACAGCAGCCACATGTACAGTATTTCTGATTTTCTTATGGTCACATTAGCAATTGTCAATGAACAGCTCATTGCTTGTTACCAGGTTTACGAGGAGCTGCAATTCTTAAATCAAGAGCCTTGGATCATTCCTCTCCTAGGATCCCAGAGATGCTCACTGCAGGCGCGCGAATATGGATAATAATGCCCTCAGGTAAGAATCGTATTTCCTGAAACCTTCAAAACATAGAATCAGGAGATGTTTTTTCACTCCATTTCCTACCTGGCTAAATATGATACTTTGAGTTTCCTGTTATAACACAACAGGACATAAAGAGGACAAATGGGTGACCCTACACCTGAAGCAAAACCAGCTCATACTGAGCCTCAAAAGAAAGTACTTTGGAGCTTTAACAACTTCAAAAGAATGTAAACTACCTATATATTCGGTTTCTTTCATTGTTGCTTCAAAACTTGATGGTTCTCGCCTAGATTTTGCTCCTAAGACTAACAAATTACCCTTATGCAGACAAGCTTATCAACATCATAAGAGAATGTTTTGAGGCTCAAGACGAGTACTTTGTTAGCTTGAAGACGAACAATGGCATCATCAAGCTTGTTTTCAAAGATGAAATGCAATCAAGCATCTGGATATCTACCATTTCCAGTGTCTTAATATCCTCTTGATCAATGTTGTACAAAGCATTTGACAAGTCTAATAACATTTCTTGAACGTCATACATCAAAAGTAGATGTTACAACTTCCCGTCCCACAATGTAATTATATATGTAAAACACAAGTTTTACACAAACCAGCAGTAGAAAAAGGGAATAAAATGCACTGAAGTAGAGAAAGTGACAAATGTTTGGCAAATATCCAGTAGAAAGCATGTTTTGTTTTTCCCTGGGCAATCGTTATGATAAATGTTTCTATGAACAATGAAATGGACCAAAAACCATAAACATGAATATCAGATCAGGCTTATATGACACTTGGAATATGAGATCTCAAGTCAGGCTAATATCATTTAATCAAACTTTACGTAAGCCTCTGACTCCTATTCCAAAAAGGCAATTTTAAATTGTGGGATTAACCATGAAATGCTTGATATACAACACATTGGGACATAGCATATCTATCAAAATTTATAAAGACAACACTATGAAAAATTACCCAGATGACCAGATTATATTATTGCCAATAAGAAACCACGTTGTATATCTGTGTGAACCATTTCATGACTGTCGTTCATCATATAAGAATTTAATTTAATTTTACTTCTTCAACAAATAAAGACACGTTCTTCTTTATTATTCAGGTGGGATGACTCAACGGAGCTTAAATTAGGTACTCCTGTGACAGGCGGTTAGTAATTATATGTAGTTTGGCAGTATAGCAAACTCCTAATATTTTATTATCAGTAAGCATTCGAGCAATTTGAATTATTTTAAGTGAGCTCATATAGAATATCCTTTACAAGATTGATTTATTATATTAACTTTCTCTATAGATAATGTAAAAATTTCCGAAATCATGTTACGTTATTGTAGAGTTCTGATATATTATTTATGGTTTATAAACTATTAAAAGGTATTAACATAAAGCATTGAATCTGATATTATAACAAAAGGTCCCGTTTTTTTGGTCATTGAGTATTTGTTTTGTTTTAGAAGTAGTAATCCTTTGATGTAATTTCCTAATATAAAGCAATAAGACAGTGGAGTCGGTACAAAGTATTGGACATTATGCTCTTCTAACCTTGTTTTGTGCCTTTTTAAAAAAAGTTTTTCAACTTTTATTGGCTAGAATTTTCACATCTTTAAACAATAATACCTTAGCTTCTTCTTCCCAAAAACAATTAAATTATCCTTATGTACCCAACTTCATCGAACCAAGGCCGAAAATTGAGAATATGATTTGTTTGCTCAAAAGTTATCACATACCTTATGAGTATAAAACAATATAAATGAATCACGGGAAAATCATAGCAAATCGTAATAATCCATTGGACCAAGTGAAGAACATGAAAATAAGTACTCAAGGTTAGGAGAAAAAATCTTAACAGCTTTTATTGACAATATTGGTTTGGTCTGCCTCTCCATGAAGAGGTTCAGAGCCTTACAATGGTGTTTTCTCTTCCCATAAGATGGGTAGATTTTTCTCTTCTCTCTCTCTTTTGTGAATAGTGGTGAAGAAACAGCCCCCTTCTAGGGCTTCCACTCTTGGTATTTATAGATGTGAGCTTCGTGAGCTGGCAATAAATGGCCGTGGCCACGCTGAGGTTCCATCCCCATGGGGGAATGACTGGGCCGTGCCCTCGTAGATTAAATCGGACAAGAGTCGAATCCTGTTATGAATAAGTGGCCATACCACTTATTAATTATGGATTAGCTCAAGACGAGATTAACTCCGTTGATTACCGTGAGATCGGATTCTGACCCATACAGTTAGTCCCTCCGCTTATTGAGGTCGTGTTTTGGCCGAGCTCGATGAGCGGACTTCATCGATTGTGATTTTGAAAAAAAAAAACTCGAATAAGGGGGTCGACTTGTTGACGGCGGTGGCCTTAGCCGTTTACACGTTAGAGATGGCCGTAGCCTTTCATATATTGGAGAGCCTTTCATACATTAGAGATGGCCGTAGCCTTTCATATATTGGGGATGGCCGTAGCCTTTCATATATTGGAGAGCCTTTCATACATTAGAGATGGCCGTAGCCTTTCATATATTAGGGATGGCCGTAGCCTTTCATATATTGGAGATGGCCGTAGCCTTTCATATATTGGAGATGGCCATAGCCTTTCATATATTAGAGACGGCCGTAGCCTTTCATATATTGGGGATGGTCGTAGCCTTTCATAGATGGCCGTGGAGAATGAATATGCGCCGGGTACGTATTTGGTCACGTCCAGGAATTTGAAGGCGTACGGCGCATTCTTTCAGCGTTCGCAGTCCGTTGCGATTATTCTGACGGCGGGACGTTGGCGGATGGCTGAGAAGCCGCTTCGCGGAGCTTGTCATACTGACGCATGCTTCGGCAGAACCGGACCATTTTACGGTTGGTCGTGCAGTTAATGATGGCTATTGGGTTTCGCAAAAGCCATTTATGTTGCCTATAAAGGTGGGTTGAGGCATTCATTTCTCATATCTTCATTGTTCATCTGAGAGAGATTCTGAGGAAACTTTTTCGTTCTGCTAATTCGTCTTCTCCTTTCTTTCCTTTAATTGTGATAACCTTTGTCTTGCCCACCGAATTCTATCCCTTTCTCTTTAGTAGATCAACAATGGCAGGCAGTTCTTCCCACAATGCTCTTCCGATAGATTTTCCGGTAGTTGAAGGGCCACCTCCGGCAATGGGAGGTGCAGAACAGATAGAGACCGGAGAAGTTCCGTCGGTTGACGAGGTAGTTCCTCGGCCCGGAGGTCTGGCGATTGATTTCACTGTCGACGGTGGAGAGGAGGTGGCGTGAACAAAAGAAAGCGGCCACTTTCACCAAAATGCCGAAGAAGTATAAAGAGGTTCGTGCCAAGCATCAGGCGTTGGCAGACATGCTCAAGCAGGACCCCCAGTTCCGGACGTTCCGTGAGGGCCTTGAGGAATCAGAGGCTCTTTTGAAGAAGAGAACGGCTGAGCTGAAGGAGATTGATGAGCAGCTGATGGCTGCTTTGGCTCGAAATATCGAGCTGGAAACCCTCCTTCAGTCAAAAGAGGAGGACTTGGAGATAAGCCGTGGGGTGGCGGCGGAGGCTGCGGAACTGCGGGCCCAGGTCACGGCCCTTACAGCTGAGCTTGATGCTAGGACGGCCGAAGTTGAGGTTCTCAGGCGAACTGCCCCACAGGATGCCGTGCATCGTGAGGCGAACGAGATGTGGGTGTATCATGACGCCAGGTTGGTCGTTTTTGAGGAGTTTTTGGCGGCAGGTCGAGCTTCCGAGGCGGAAGTTGAAAGGCAACGGCACTTGACCCGTGTTACCCGTGAAGCGGCCGGTTATGGCTCCGACTCGCCTGGTAGGGAGGGCTGTAATTTTGAGGAAGTCAACCGTTTGGACTCCAGCTCGTGGATTTCCAAGGCTTAACAGTCTGGAGACGGCAACGGACCGGACGGCGACCCTGCGGGTTGTGACGGGAGGTGTGGTGAAGGCTCTTAGGGCTTGTATGTATATATATTTCTTGTGTAGATGGGGCCTTTTCTAAGGCCAGTTATATGTATATCTTTTGGAGATAAATGAAATATGACCTCTGTTTCCCCTTTTTTTTTTTGTGTCACTGTTTCTCTTTCGTTCTTTAGAGCTTTTGTTGCACTTTTTGTTGACCGTCGGCGTTGGCGGCCCTAGTCGAATTTAGATCGACGACTTTAGTTGTGATGGAATCGACGGCCTTAGCCATAAAGGCAACTTCGACTGTCGTCGAGTCGTTTACCCACCGCAGTCGAATCTAGGTCGACCGTTGGCGGCGACAGCCTTAGCCATAATATAGTTGATGGCCTTTGCCATGTAGGCGACTTCGACTGTCGTCGAGTCGTTTACTCACCGTAGTCGAATCTAGGTCGACCGTTGGCGGCGATTGCCTTAGCCATAATATAATTGATGGCCTTAGCCATGTAGGCGACTTCGACTGTCGTCGAGTCGTTTACTCACCGTAGTCAAATCTAGGTCGACCGTTGGCGGCGATGGCCTTAGCCATGATACAATTGATGGCCTTAGCCATGTGGGCGACTTCGACTGTCGTCGAGTCTTTTTGCTCACCGTAGTCGAATCTAGGTCGACCGTTGGCGGCGATGGCCTTAGCCATAATATAATTGATGGCCTTAGCCATGTAGGCGACTTCGACTGTCGTCGAGTCGTTTACTCACCGTAGTCGAATCTAGGTCGACCGTTGGCGGCGATGGCCTTAGCCATAATATAGTTGATGGCCTTAGCCATGTAGGCGACTTCGACTGTCGTCGAGTCGTTTACTCACCGTAGTCGAATCTAGGTCGACCGTTGGCGGCGATGGCCTTAGCCATAATATAATTGATGGCCTTAGCCATGTAGGCGACTTCGACTGTCGTCGAGTCGTTTACTCACCGTAGTCGAATCTAGGTCGACCGTTGGCGGCGATGGCCTTTGCCATAATATAATTGATGGCCTTAGCCATGTGGGCGACTTCGACTGTCGTCGAGTCGTTTACTCACCGTAGTCGAATCTAGGTCGACCGTTGGCGGCGATGGCCTTAGCCATAATATAATTGATGGCCTTAGCCATGTAGGCGACTTCGACTGTCGTCGAGTCGTTTACTCACCGTAGTCGAATCTAGGTCGACCGTTGGCGGCGATGGCCTTAGCCATAATATAATTGATGGCCTTAGCCATGTGGGCGACTTCGACTGTCGTCGAGTCGTTTACTTGCCGTAGTCGAATCTAGGTCGACCGTTGGCGGCGATGGCCTTAGCCATGATACAATTGACGGCCTTAGCCATAAAGGCAACTTCGACTGTCGTCGAGTCGTTTACCCACCGCAGTCGAATCTAGGTCGACCGTTAGCGGCAATGGCCTTAGCCATAATATAGTTGATGGCCTTTGCCATGTAGGCGACTTCGACTGTCGTCGAGTCGTTTACTCACCGTAGTCCAATCTAGGTCGACCGTTGGNCGAGCAGGCCGCAGCGGATATGACCCTACTATGTGCGGCCGCTGATTGTGAAACGTTACAAGGGGTTAGCGACGAGGAACTATCCCGGAGGGTTGCCGGTGCGGCCTTACAGGTACTTTTCGATTCTCTTCATGTATCGTAAAATAAATTTTGATACATGCTGACTTGCCCTTCATCCTATTCCTCTCTCTTTTTCTTAGACTCTCATTTTGGAGATAGAGAGGGGGCGGCGAGCGCAAAGGAAGGCAGCCACCTTTAACAAGGTGGTAAAGAAATATCGGCGGTGCCGAGTCAAGCATCAAGCGCTGGCGGACCTACTCAAGCAAGACCCGAAATTTCGGGTTTTTCGTGAGGGTTAGGAGGAGTCAGGGGCCCAGCTGAGAAGGAGGGTGGCCGAGTTAGAGCAGATTGATGAGCAGCTGATGGCCGCCCTGGCCCGGAATATTGAGCTGGAGACTCTTCTCCAGTCTAAAGAAGAAGAGTTGGAGGTTGGCCGGGGGGTAGCGGCGGAAGCTGCTGATTTGTGGGTCAAGGTTGCCACTCTGACCTCCGAGCTTGATGCCAAGGCGGCTGAGATTGAAGTCCTCAAGCGGACTGCTGCGTCAAGGCCAGGTGAGGATGCGCGTCGTGAGGCGCATGATATGTGGGTATACGCCGAGGCCAGATTGGTCGTCTTCGAGGAGTTCTTAGCTGCGGGTCGAGCTACCGAGGCAGAGGTTCAAGAGCAACGGCGCATAGTCCATGTCTCTCGTGAAGCTTGTGGGTATAGTTCTGATTCCCCAGACCGGGCGGGCTATAACTCCGAAGATGTCAACCGTCTAGAATCCGGCTATTGGATCTCCGCGACTTCGACTTCGACTGCCTTAGCCATGTAGGCGACTTCGACTGTCGTCGAGTCGTTTACTGGCCGTAGTCGAGTCTAGGTCGACTGTTGGCGGCGATGGCCTTAGCCATAATATAATTGATGGCCTTAGCCATGTAGGCGACTTCGACTGTCTTCGAGTCGTTTACTCGCCGTAGTCGAGTCTAGGTCGACTGTTGGCGGCGATGGCCTTAGCCATAATATAATTGATGGCCTTAGCCATGTAGGCGACTTCGACTGTCGTCGAGTCGTTTACTTGCCGTAGTCGAATCTAGGTCGACTGTTGGCGGCGATGGCCTTAGCCATAATATAATTGAAGATGGCCGTAGCCTTTCATACATTGGAGATGGCCGTAGCCTTTCATACATTGGAGATGGCCGTAGCCTTTCATACATTGGAGATCAAGCTAGTCCAGTCCCTTTATCATGTCGTCCTGGAGGTCGTAAGGAGAGGTTGATATGATAAACTTGCTTCTCAAATATCTCCAGGTGTCCCCTCTGTCGCCTCGTTAAAAACCTCCCCGAGAAAACCCAATTGGGACAAAACTCGGGTAAGGGAAAAAGAGTACGACTCGGGAGACGCCTTTCAGAAGTGGAAATACTTGAGGTGAGTAACGTTCCAGTTGTNAATTTCGATAAGAGCCAGTGCTTCCTCTCGAACAGAGCGAGCGAAAACACTGTTCAAAACCCGAAAAATACTCCAGTACATTCTGGGAAGGCGCATAGCCTGTCTTGGTTCAACCGTAGTTGAACTTGTTGGTGAAGGCGCATAGCCTGTCTTGGTTCAACCGTAGTTGAACTTTTTGGTGAAGGGCATAGCCTGTCTTGGTTCAACCATAGTTGAACTTTTTGGTGAAGGCGCATAGCCTGTCTTGGTTCAACCGTAGTTGAACTTGTTGGTGAAGGCGCATAGCCTGTCTTGGTTCAACCGTAGTTGATCTTGCTGGTGAAGGCGCATAGCTTGTCTTGGTTCAACCGTAGTTGAACTTGCTGGTGAAGGCGTTTAGCCTGTCTTGGTTCAACCGTAGTTGATCTTTTTGGCGAAGGCGCATAGCCTGAGTTCCAGTTCAACTGTTGTTGAACTTCGTCGATGTTGATGGCGAAGGCGCGTGGCCTGAGTCCCAGTTCAACTGTTGTTGAACTTCATCGATGTTGATGGCGAAGGCGCGTGGCCTGAGTCCCAGTTCAACTGTTGTTGAACTTTGTCGATCTGGATGGCGAAGGCTCATGGCCTGAGTCCCAGTTCAACTGTCGTTGAACTTCATCGATGTTGATGGCGAAGGCGCGTGGCCTGAGTCCTAGTTCAACTGTCGTTGAACTTTGTCGATCTTGATGACGAAGGCTCATGGCCTGAGTCCCATATTGTGGGTATTGAGTGCTGAAGCTCGGTTTGGATTCGAGACGTTGAGCGGCTTATCCGTTGCCTTCCTAACCAGGGTATATAGGCTGTCTTGAGGCGATTCTCGGCTCGAGATATCTCCGTGCCGGTTTCTGACAGGAGCTCGTATGCCTTACAGAGCTATCTGAGATCGGAGAGAGAGAGAGAGGACTTAGATCTTGATTTGAGATCTTCGAGTTCCTCCTCGAGCTTGGGGTTTCTTTCCTTTTGGTCCAAGGCAGAACTACGCGATTTTGCTAGGAAATCCCCACAGACGGCGCCAAATTGTTCAAAAGCTATCACATACCTTATGAGTATAAAACAATATAAATGAATCACGGGAAAATCATAGCAAATCGTAATAATCCATTGGACCAAGTGAAGAACATGAAAATAAGTACTCAAGGTTAGGAGAAAAAATCTTATAGCTTTTATTGACAATATTGGTTTGGTCTGCCTCTCCATGAAGAGGTTCAGAGCCTTACAATGGTGTTTTCTCTTCCCATAAGATGGGTAGATTTTTCTCTTCTCTCTCTCTTTTGTGAATAGTGGTGAAGAAGCAGCCCCCCTTCTAGGGCTTCCACTCTTAGTATTTATAGATGTGAGCTTCGTGAGCTGGCAATAAATGACCGTGGCCACGCTGAGGTTCCGTCCCCATGGGGTAATGACTGGGTCGTGCCCTCGTAGATTAGATCGGACAAGAGTCGAATCCTGTTATGAATAAGTGGCCATACCACTTATTAATTATGGATTAGCTCAAGACGAGATTAACCCCGTTAATTACCGTGAGATCAGATTCTGACCCATACAGATCTAAGTCCTCTCTCTCTCTCGCCGATCTCAAGACGAGATTAACTCCGTTTACTGACTTTTGTACTCAGATCTCTTGTCTTGTATTCGCTGCTGCTACTATACCTACTAAAGACAATCAGATGGCTGACAAGGAGAAAACCTCCCCAATAGAAAAAATTCAGTGAACAAGGAAGGCCAAGTCAAAATGCTATCAGAAATTACTGTTGGGAATAAATCCCCATAGAAATAATATTCACGGTAATAAAAGCAAAATAATAATGTAGTATCGAGATACGGTAATCAACAAGAATAAAAAGAACAACAAGAACACAAAGATTTTAACGTGGAAAACCCTTTTGAATAAGGGAAAAAACTACGGGCCTGAGAGGAGCAAAGTAATCTACTATAATGAAGAATTTTATACTCCGTAGTCCCGAGTAAATACTCTAGAAACTACTATACACTCAAAAAAAATAACCCTCTTTTGAGATTTCCACCTCACTACAATATCGCTCACACTCTCTATTTTTCAACACGAACTATTTTTCTATCGGTGAAATATTTGAAGCTTTGTTGCTTCTGCGTGTCTAAAGAATGAAGTCGATGCATCTATTTATAGGAAGAGTGGCCTCACCTTTAACCAATTAGAAGCTTGCCTTGTTGCAACTTGCCAATTTGATTCTTGCAAATTGATATCAAAACCAAGTTTGGTCAAAACTTGTTTCGACGATCTGACAGCCCACCATTTGCCAAATCCAATTTGGCATCTTGCAAATTTTCTTCTTTTTTTCATTATGGGGATGGACCCCACAATCTCCCCATCCAGACTCATTTACCAGAAGGAGGAAACACCAGACTTCTAGCTTGAGTGCATGCCGACAAGTTCTTTCCACAATTCAAACTTGTCTCTTGGTACCACCTTGGTCAACATATCTTCGGGATTCTCACTTGTAGAAATCTTCAAGACTTCTAGAGATTCATTCTCTACCATTTCTTGAATCCAGTGATATCTCACGTTAATGTGTTTGGTCCTTGCATAGTACATGGAGTTCTTGCTAAGGTCTATTGCACTTTGATTGTCCCAATAGACGACATACTCCTTCTGATGCAATCCAAGCTCTTGAAGGAACCGTTTCAACCATATCATCTCCTTGTCAACTTCAGTAGCGGCAACATACTCCACTTCAGTTGTAAAGAGCGACAAACATCTGCAACCTCGACTGCCATGATATAGCTCCCTCTGAAAATGTAAACAAATATCTAGTAGTGGATTTTCTGTTATCGATGTCACCTGCCATATCAGCATCTGTATAGCCCTTCAAGATTAGATCAAATCCTCCAAAGCACAAACAATCTCCCGTGGTACCTCTAAGGTACCTGAGTATCCACTTGACTATTTCCTAGTGTTCTTTTCCAGGATTTTCAAGAAACTTGCTGACAACACCAACTACGTGAGCAATGTCAGGTCTAGTGCATACCATTGAATACATCAAACTTCCGACGACAGAGGAATAAGGAACTTTGGTCATGCTTTCTTTTTCCTCCATTGTTGTAGGACATATCTTCTTGCTTAACTTCAGATGACTAGCAAGAGGTGTGATGACTGGCGTAGCATTCTTCATGTTGAAGCATTCCAGTACACGTTCAATGTACTTTTCCTGAGACAGCGACAACTTTCTGCTTGTTCGCTCTCGAACTATCTTCATATCCAGAATTTGTTGTGCTGGGCCCAAGTCCTTCATATCAAATGACTTGGACAAATCTCCCTTCAACTTTGCGATCAACTCCTTATCTTTTCCTACAATTAACATGTCATTCACATACAACAACAAAATAATAAAATTGCTGCCAGAAAAACTTTTAAAGTATACACATGGATCAAAATATGTCTTTATGTAAGTTTGACTTTTCATGAATGAGTCAAACTTCTTGTACCAATGCCTTGGTGCTTGCTTCAACCCATAAAGACTCTTATTCAGTTTGCACACCATATGTTTCCTTCCAGCTACTTCAAATCCTTTTGGCTGCTCTATATAAATCTCCTCCTCCAAATCTCCATGAAGAAATATAGTTTTCACATCCAACTGTTCCACTTCAAGATCTAGGCTAGCTGCTAAGCTCAAAATCATTCGAATAGAAGTTATTTTGACAACAGGTGAGAAAATTTTGTCAAAATCAATACCTTTCTTCTGTTCGAAGCCTTTAACCATCAATCAAACTTTGTATCTGACCAGCTTGCCATTTCCATCTTTCTTGAGTTTAAAGACCCATCTACATTGGAGTGGTCGAAAGTTCAACCAGCTTGTATGTGCCATTTGTTTTGCAGAGATTCCATCTCTTCTTGCATAGCTTTCATCCACTGGTTTTTTTCTGGATGGGACAACACCTCTTTAGGATTTTCTAGCTCCCCCTCATCACTGATGAGGACATACTCTGTGGAGGGGGGCCTGCATGACTCTACCCTTGGCCTCTCTGAGCTCCTCAGAGGTTGAGGTTGTTCTTCTTCCTGAGTCGGGTACTCCACTTGCTCGACATCATCATCAAGTTGCTCCCCCTACTCAATAACCTCTCCAGGTTGCTCCCCCTGCTCGGCAACCTCGTCGGTCGTACTTTCTACACTTGTGGGATAGTTAGAAGAAGAAGGAATGGTAACAAGGTTAGGGATTATATCATTCTTTGTCTTCTCTGACTGGTCATCTACAGTTCCAACTTCACTTTCTCGGAAGACTACATCTCTACTTCTGATGACCTTCTTCTTTACAGGATCCCACAATCTGTACTCGAACTCTTCATCTCCATATCCGATGAATATGCAGGGAACAGATTTATCATCCAGCTTTGTTCTCTACTCCTTTGGTACATGTGCAAAAGCTCTGCAACCGAAAACCTTTAGATGTGAGTAGGACACTTCCTTGTTGGTCCAAACTCTCTCTGGGATATCAAACTCCAATGGAATTGATGGACTCCTATTGATTAGGTAACAGTCTGTCTGAACTGCTTCATCCCAGAATGACTTAGGCAGTTTAGCCATTCTGAGCATGCTTCTCACCTTCTCAACAATGGTGTGGTTCATCCTCTCGGCTACTCCATTGTGCCGTGGGGTTCCAGAAACTGTCTTTTCATGTATGATCCCATGACTTGAACAGTACTCTTCAAATTCCCTTGAAGTGTACTCACCTCCATTGTCACTTCGGAGACGCTTTAGCTTTCGACCCGTCTCCCTTTCCACCAGAGCATGAAACTTTTGGAAAACTTGAAACACCTGATCTTTGGTTTTCAGGATATAAACCCATAATTTATGTGGAACATCATCAATAAAAGTAACAAAATATTTGTTACCGTCCATCGATTCAATTTCCGTTGGACCACAAATATCAGAATATGCCAAATCAAGTATATTCAATTTTCTTTCAAACGATGTTTGAAATGAGACTCTATGCTTCTTACCAAATAAATAATAGTCACAAGGTTTTATCGTTGTACCTTTGGCAAAAGAAATGAGTGATTTCCTGGCAAGAATCTGCAATCTCTTCTCACTCATATGACCCATTCTTTTGTGCCACAAATCTGCAGAAATCTCATCTTGTGCCGCGTTCAATTCATCTCGGCATATTTCTGCATTTGTCTTGTACTACGTGCCACGAGCAACTCCCTTTGCAATCACCAATGATCCCTTGGTGAGTCTCCACTTTTGATTTGCAAAATAGTTCTCGTATCCATCTCGGTCTAAAGCAATTCCCGAGATCAAGTTCATTCTCAAATCAGGTACATGTCGCACGTCCTTTAGAACCAATGTGCATCCGACATTTGTCTTGATACAAATGTCACCAATCCCCGCAATCTTTAAGTAACTTGTGTTATCCATTCTCACAGTGCCGAAATCACCTGCTACATATCTGCAAAAAAGATCTCTTACCGGTGTAACATGGTAAGATGTCGTTGTGTCAACCACCCATTCCGACTCTGGATCTGCCAAGTGCATGCATTCTTCTTCCTCATTTATGAAAAGAATAACATTATCATTATTTTGCACCATGTCGGTTATGTTGTCGACATTCTTCTGGCCATTGGTTTCACCTTTACCCTTCCTTAGATTTGGGAAATCTCTTTTGAAGTGACCTGGTTGATCACAATTATAACAATTTTTGGCTCTTGATTTGGATCGGTTCTTAGACTTCCCACGAGCTCGGGATCTACCATAGTTGCTCGAACTCCTTTGATAACTCCTGCCTCTATCTTCTGTGATGAAAGCATGTCCTTGATTTCAGGCTTCTTTCTCATCTTCTCATTAAGTAGAAGAACCGATGTGACATCTTTCAACTGAATGGTAGTCTTACCGTGCAGGATGGTTGTTGCTAAATTATCGTATGAAGATGGTAATGAGTTTAATAGCAAGATGACTTTATCTTCTTCCTCGCTTTGCACGCCGAGGTTGGCAAGCTGTGTGATTAGTCCGTTAAACACATTTAAATATGACAAAAAATTCGTACCTTCACTCATGTGCAGGGCGTATAACTGCTTCTTCAGGTACAATTTATTTGTCAGCGTTTTAGACATGTATAGGCTTTCCAACCTTGTCCAAATGCCATGTGCGGTGTCTTCATCAATGATGTTATTTACCACATCATCTGATAAGTGCAACCTGAATGCACTAGTAGCCCTTTCATCCAAGTCAGCCCAATCCTTAGCTTTCATGGTATCAGGCTTTTTGGCATCAACATCTAGTACCTTGTGTAATCCTTGTTGGATGAGCAGATCCCTCTTCCTTCTTTGCCATGTTGAGAAACCGCTATCTCCGTTGAATTTTGCTACCTCGTACTTTACTTCGGACATTTTTTTTCATCGAGTATAGTAACACTTACAGTGAATAGTACTCCTGCGAACGAGCAGAACATGTGCTCTGATACCAATTGTTGGAAATAAACCCCCACAGAAATAATATTCACGGTAATAAAAGCGGAATAATAACGTAATACCGAGATACGGTAATTAACAAGAATAAAAAGAACAACAAGAACACAACTATTTTAATGTGGAAAACCCTTCTGAATGAGGGAAAAATCTACGGGCCCGAGAGGAGAAAATCAATCCACTATAATGAGGAATTTTATACTCCGTAGTCCCGAGTAAATACTCTAGGAACCACTATACACTCAAAAGATATAACCCCCTTTTGAGTTCCCACCTCACTATAATATCGCTCGCACTCTCTATTTTTCTACACAGACTATTTTTCTATCTGTGAAATATTTGAAGCTTTGTTGCTTCCGTGTGTCTAAAGAATGAAGCTCATGCATCTATTTATAGGAAGAATGGCCTCACTTTCAACCAATCAGAAGCTTGCCTCATTGAAACTTGCCAATTTGATTCTTGCAAATTGATATCAAAATCAAGTTTGGTCAAAACTTGTTTCGGTGATCTGACAACCCACCATTTACCAAATCCAATTTGACATCTTGCAAATTTCCCTTTTTTTTTTTTCTTTTTCATTATGGGAATGGACCCCACAATTACCATAGTACAGTCGTCCTCCCTTAAAACAGAAATAACTCCGGGGAGGTAGAGTAGATATTAATTAGTATGAGAAAATATACTTAAGTAGTTAAAATAAATGATCACGTTCAATTCAATTAGATATTTTTTTCGATTCATTTTTGTTTCAAATCTAAACTCACTCAAATCTAGATTATTGCGAGCATTACACTGATGACAAATACTCTTTCCAGCTCTCACCTACTCTAACCTTGTCAAACCGAGAGTGCAACAGGTGAAATAAGGAGAATATGATCAATGTCTTGGATCTATTGAGTGATGGTTTGGACCTCCACAACTCCCAACAAACCAAAGGAGGCATGACCTTACTAATATATGAAGCCACAGGATTAAGGGCCTTGTGGACCAATTAAGATGTATCATTCAACAATTGATGTTTCCAGACCAATCGAGCAAAAACACCATAGCAAATTGGAGCAAGAACTAGTACAGATGTTGATTTATTACGATCAATGCCATTGTTTATATTTTGGTTTCTTCTAAGCCCTTCTTAAAAAGTTACTCTTTTAATTACTTACGCAACCTAAATCAATCTTTAGACTGTAAAAATATTATGGGTTCAAGTCAGTTAAAGGTTTGACTTTCTTACCCACTTTTTAGCCGAAAAGACAACTGAAATGACAAGAAACCAAATAAATTATCCAAATACGTCGACACGGATCTAAGATTTTAAACCAGTAGATAGTAAAGTACTGTCACACCTAGTGGTGGAGTCAAAACTTTATATAAGAAAAATCCAAAAAGATACTATAGAATGCATAGTTGGGATTCAATCTTGTGACTAAAGCAACTTTTAAACCCCTTTACCATTAGTATTACACTTGAATTTTCTTTTATGTCAATGAGATTCAATAGTTTATATTTAACCAACAAATTTTACGTTCATCCTATTTGTACGATATAATTTTTCGACGAAGAAATTCAATTCTTTCTAGCTCCAGCTCTCAATTGAGATTAATGGAAAGATATATTCTACTAATCTGATTTCTATGTTTTGTCTAAAGATTGTTGTATCTCGTTATCGTATATGCTAGAGTTTTGATACTTTACATTTGAAAACGTTCCTCCGCTTCCCCACGCCCCTTTTTTCCTCAGCTGCATAAAAGAATACGTACCGGCTAATGATTGGCCAAGTCAAATCATAAAGGGGAATGAAACTATTAAAACTGAATAATCCTCAGACTTGGACAAAAAGAGAAATGAAGTGGCTTAGCCAAATCTTTTTGTTGATATCCTTGGACTTAGGGGTGTACAAACCAAACCGAAAAATCGCACCAAACCGAAAAGTTAAACCAATCCAAACCGATATAGTTGGTTTGGTTTGGTATTGATAAAAACCGAACCAACCCGGTCTCTGTACACCCATAATGGACTAATCCATTGAATATTGATAAATACGTAATTGATCAAATACTGCTTGAAAATAGCTTGTACGTACTGAATCATCGTTTACCATTAAATAAGGTTTAATAACATGTTTGTATATTATTTTATCTTAGGTATATTCGAGCAAACATTCCTCTTGGACGTTATTAACAACATGCATGTTTACATTAGATATGTGAAATAGAGGCATTATGCATGAAAACAAGAAAAGAGGAAATTAAGACGGCTCAAGTTAGAGAAGCCATTGATAATCGGAAAGAAAAAGCCGAGGACGAAGACGACACGATTAAGAAAGCTAGATCAGAGACTTTGCCATTTCACAAACTACTGAGTGAAGCGGATGCACTTGACTGGACGTTAATGGCTTTGGGAACATTGGGTTCCATTGTCCATGGACTTGCCCAGCCTGTTGGCTATTTTCTTCTAGGCAAAGCCCTTGATGCATTTGGAAATAATATTGATGATACTGCAGCTATGGTTAGAGCCCTCAAAAAGGTATGCCTCAAACCTTGGGAGAAATTCAAAAATAACCAGATTTACAATTGGTCGTTCAAAAATAGTCCAATTTCAAAAGTAATCGAAATTTAGCCACTTTTTATGTAAAGATAAATCTGATGGCCAAAAGGTCAATTTCGATAAGAGCCAGTGCTTCCTCTCGAACAGAGCGAGCGAAAACACTGTTCAAAACCCGAAAAATACTCCAGCATATTATACTGGAGTTCCAGGATAAGTATGTTGGAACTCCAGCATAATATGATGGAGTTCCAACATAAGTACACTAGAACTCCAGCATAATATACTGGAGTTCCAGCAAGTATAATGGTCCAGTACAATATACTGGGGTTTGGAGCATCGATGCTCCAGTCTCCAGCATATTATACTGGAGCCAGCAAAGTATACCGGTCCAGCATAATATGCTGGAGTTCATACACAAGTGCACCGAACTCCAGTATATTATGCTGGAGTTCTAGTGTACTTATGCTGGAACTCCATCATATTATACTAGAGTTCCAGCATACTTATTCTGGAACTCCAGCATAATATACTGGAGTATTTTCCGGGTTTTGAACAGTTTTCGCTCAGTTTTATCTTTATATAAAAAGTGGCTAAATTTCGATTACTTTTAAAATTGGGCTATTTTTGAACGACTAGTTGTAAATCTGGCTATTTTTAAAATTTACCAAAATAGTGGCTATTTTTCATTGACTTGGTAAACGCTGGCTATTTTTGATTGACCAGTCCGAAAACTGGCTATACCGTGCTATTTTTACTCAAACCTTCAGTCATGGTTGAAGTTGAAAAAAGAATATTTAAAGTTGAAGTTTGATAAAAGATACTAGTACTGTAACATATATATAGTTGTACTCGCACATTATTTCACATAAAAAATGAAGATTTTATGAGTGAAAAGCATTACATCACTTGAAATATTCCTCAAACAAGTTTCTCCATATTTCCCACGTACTTCAAATATTGAAGTTTAGCATTTGCAAATATTGAAACATCATTTATGGCAACACAGAAAATTCACTATTTTATTCACTAGGCGAAGGATCTTATTGAGCTGTTTTTCTCACAATTATTTCAGGTCGTTCCTTATGTATGGTATATGGCCTTTGCAACATTTCCTGCTGGAGTTCTGGGTAACGACTCTACTAATATCATATATACTAGGAGTAATTCTTTTCTTAAAATCAACGTTCTACTATATACTAAAGTTTCAATAAGCAAGACACAACATTAATGTTGACTCTGTCTCGCAAAGATTATGATAACAGCAGTTAAGAAAATGTCAAGTTGAAAAGTAGTTGCAACCTACAAAATCAAGCAACAACATTTTACTGTGAAGTGTGTTGAATGAAACAGTAGAATGATTTTGGAGTTAAAAAGTGCTAATTAATGTGGGATATGCAGAGATAGGATGCTGGATGTACGCGAGTCAAAGACAAGTAGCAGGCTTGAGACTAAAATTTCTAAGTACAGTCCTAAGACAGGATATTGGGGCTTTTGATACAGATATAACTAGTGGCAAAGTACTTACTGGCATAAGCAACCACATGTCACTCATACAGGACACCATAGGAGAGAAGGTAAAGAGCTCATGTTCAACATTATTCTTGGCTTCCATTAGCAATCTATGATATGCTGCTTTATTTTAATCTTAAGGTGCCATGAATGCAAAGTGTCTAAACGTGCTGCTCCGCTAAAATATGACCCACTGGCCGTTTGGCCAGAGACCAGTCCGCCTGGTTAAATTTCTGAAGGAAGGAGCTTTATCTAATCTAGGCCAGTTCCAGGCCATGGGTTGGACACCAGGACCCGACTGGTCCAGTTGAGAAGGTCGCCCGGTTCAGGTCCCTTTAAGGACACACACCAGCCTCTTATGAAGGAAATCGATCCAGTTCAGACAAAGTTGGCCAAACTTGAAATAAATATTACTTTCTACGAGAGCTGTTAGTTTAAAAAATGTCCGAGACCAAACTTTTTGAACCTTACTCATAATGATAAGTAAGAAAGCACTTAAGTGATCAATGAAGTTAATAGCCCGTTTGGCCAAGCTGCAAAAATCAGCTTATTTTGAGAAGTGCTTTTTTTCAAAAGTGCTTTTCTCAAAATTACTTTTGGTGACAAGCAGTTTGTGTTTGGCTAATTAGTTTGAAAAGCACTTTTGAGTAGCATTTAGTGTTTGGCCTAGCTTTAAAAAACTGCTTTTAAGTGTATTTTTCTCAAAAGTGCTTCTCAAAAAAGTGCTTTTGGAGAGAAGGTACTTTTTTCTGCTTCTCCAAAACTGCTTCTGCTTCTCCTCAAAAGCACTTTTTTCCTTCCAAAAGCTTGGCCAAACACCTCAATTTTTTGCCATAAGTGCTTTTGGCAAAAAAAAAAAAACACTTTTGGCCAAAAAGAAGCTTGGCCAAACAGGCTATAAGATCCGTAGGATGAAGGGAACTTGATGATTGACTCAGTGATGCAACAGCTCAATAAGCTATAAAAAGGAAAAAGAAAGAAGAAGAAAGCCTGTTCGGTGCTAGCTTGCATCGACCATTTTAGCATGCAAGTGGATATTTCCTCACACACATGATAGAGCTACTTCAGTAGATTTTAGAATTGCTTCCTCAGAGCTGTCACACTAAATTGAGTTAAAAGACGGTCCATAACAGTTGGAAAGATTTAGTTAACAATGTTTACCTTATGACATCTTAGACATCAGGAAGTCTCACAAATCTCTAACTTATTTGTAATCTAATATTAGCACTTACCTTGCTATCATCCATTTAAACCTAACATTTTTTTCCTTTTCCATGACAGTTGGGACATTTTCTATCATGCATTGCAACTTTCGGTTCTGGAGTCTTGATTGCATTCATATCCTGCTGGGAAGTGTCACTCCTATCCTTACTAGTTGTTCCACTAATTATGTTAACTGGCGCCAGTTATACAAAGAGAATGAGTGTGATTTCGAATAAAAAAATTGCATACCTGTCAGAGGCCACATCAATGGTAGAACAGGTGACAAGTTATAGCAATTTCTTCAGTGACGATCTCATATTATAAAGCATAGGCCAATGAGCCAAGCTTATTTTACAATATCAGATGACAATTTATTCATACTGCATATCTGATGCTATATGACAGACGATCTCCCAGATCAGAACTGTATTTGCTTTTGTTGGAGAGAATCTATCAATCAAATCGTTCTCAGACTGCACAGAAAGACAAATGAGCATAAGCAAGAAAGAAGCATTTATTAAAGGTCTTGGGACAGGCATGTTCCAAACTATAACTTTCAGTTCGTGGGCTCTTATAGTGTGGGTGGGAGCTGTTGTAGTAGCAGCCAGGAGGTCCAGTGGAGGAGATGTCATAGCTGCAGTTATGAGCATCCTCTTTGGAGCAATGTAAGAGCCAAAACTTCATATTCTATATACAGACACTTCGTATCACATAAAAAAAAAATCAAGTACCTTAGAAACAGCAACTAGATGAGTTTTTCTTTCTCAAATTTCAGATCACTTACGTATGCTGCACCAGATATACAAATCTTCAATCAAGCAAAAGCAGCCGGAAGAGAAGTTTTCCAGATGATCGACAGAAAACCCACAATAAATGCTGACTCCGGAAGGATTACATTTGAAGTAATCGATGGCAATATCAAGATACAGGATGTACACTTTGCTTACCCATCACGGAAGGAGAAGTTGGTTCTTCAAGGGTTTTCTTTGACAATTCCAGCGGGAAAAGTAGTGGCACTTGTTGGAAGTAGTGGGTGCGGTAAAAGCACCATCATGTCACTACTAATGAGATTTTACGATCCCATGAGAGGTTGGTCATATATTCACTATTAATTACAAATCTCAGATGCTGAATTTGCATGAGCATCTGACAAAAGAAAGTTTCACATGTAAATGTCTAAAAGCTTCATAATGTTCATACTGCATCAATCAAATACATTAGCTGAATCACACAAAATCCAAAAACTCACTGTGTATATAAACCATCAGGTGATATTCTCCTTGACAACCACAACATCAAGGATCTTGATTTAAAATTTCTTAGAAGAAACATAGGAGTAGTTTCCCAGGAGCCATCACTATTCGCTGGCAGCATCAAAGATAACATTAAGATGGGAAACATCAACGCAGATGATCAACAGATTGAGAGAGCTGCCCTCTTGGCAAATGCACATGCTTTCATATCCCAGTTAACGGATCAATATCTAACAGAGGTCAGACCACTAGCACTCAGATAATGATAACTGTTTCATTAGGCTGATTCTAGAAAAAAGAAATATAGCCATCTAGACAGTTTGTGGTATTGAGTTCTGCATATTTTCAATTAAATGAATGATTAAATTTCCTATTTGGTCATGGAGTAATGGAAAAATCATGCTGGAAGGAACAGGACAATTAATATAATAATAAAAAATGTTTCTACAATTCATAAGGTCAATTAGAGGTGTTGCTAAAGGAAGGAAAAAGAGAAAGATGAGGAGAAGGATATTCATAAATAGAACAAGTTAGCTACCACATGAATTTAGGTAAGCATTATATCCTCTAATGATAGTTCATACATGAAAAGAGTTTTCTAGCTTCATCAAAAAAGACAGTCCACCACACCTGTCTACAATTACTTGAACAAGCTAGTTCATAACATAGTAGATTCCTAAAGAATCAAAGTTGAGGAGAAACATCTGAGATTGTCTCCTGAATCCAACATTTCAGTTAGAAACATCTAAGGGCCCAAATGAAACAGAACAAAAATATAAATGCATTTCGAGAAATAAAACAACAAGAAGTACCAAAAGCTAATGTTCGCATCCTAATGAAATTCTTAGGTGTTGACTTCTCATTCTAAAACTAAAGATATTAGCATTATTTTTTGCATCAGCATAGCTCGAACTCTCATCTGCAGAGAATCCTTAATTAGCTGGGATAATCAGAAGCTGATTAGACCTTTATGAACTCTACAAAAACAAGATTCAATTAAAAAAGAACTGATACGCATAGCTTGCCAACCAAAGCCAGATCATGATAAGTTTTGCTCCTCCTCATGATCAGGGAAATAAAAAAGAGTTTCTGCTTCTCCACTTCAGAAACAAAAAGGGCACCCAAAGGCATGTCTCGGGCTTGAGAACGCCTGGAGGAAAAAGGTGTGCACCAAGCAAGTCTTACTGCCTTTACCCAAACCGCGACAAATGACTTCCCTGTTAGATTCCTTTTGAGACATTGACAATAAGAGATTGCTAAAATAGAAGGATGAGAACATACAGCTTTCCTACAGTAGACATACAATTCAAATGAGCCAATATAATTCCATGAACACCAATTTCAGTTGTAGTATAAGCATTTTGCTCAAGAGAGCATTTGTTAAGATCACCTGAAAGCTGAAAGTGCTGTTTCCTTATTCAATTTTCCTGTATGGCACAGTAGGACAGTGAAAGAAAAAGAACAGCTGGTTACCACATACAACCCCATATTAGAAGTACTCTCTGGCATAAGATGAAACCATTTGATAATCAAAGATGGTTACTCGCGTAAGAAAATCCCTAAAGTAATAACTTGAAATCTAACTGCGGAATACGATTAACGCTAAAAATTTACTAATTACTACTATAGGACATCAAGAGCCAAATGCCCTAAATTGAGGATTCCAAATTCTTGTCAGTATCTGAAGAAATAGTTCATGCTCCTCTGTCATCCTCCCAGAATGATAATCAAAAGGAAAGTAGCTTTAAAGCATGACCTCAAAGTGCATTCTAAACTAGGCATTGATTCTTGTATTAGCACAGCTTCCATGAAAAAACCGATGCATACTAAATTAGCTTTCCTGTAATGTTCTCTCCTAGGTAGGGCAAAGTGGTCGGCAACTATCAGGTGGACAGAAACAAAGAATTGCAATAGCAAGATCAATCTTAAAGAATCCTCCAATTCTTTTGCTTGATGAAGCCACCAGTGCACTTGACACAGAGTCGGAGAAGCAAGTTCAAGAAGCACTTGAAACAGCAGCACAAGGCAGAACAGTCATCTTAATTGCGCACAGAATGTCAACTATTGTTAATGCAGATATGATAGCCATTGTTGAGAACGGGAAAGTAGTGGAGACAGGAACACATCATAACCTATTAGATACGAGTACATTCTACAATAGCTTATTTAGCATGCAGCACATCAGTGAAGAATGTCAAACCAGGTCAGATTATACTCCACTTCATATTCATCGTTACAATTTCTTTTTCCTTTTTTTGGATAAAATAAGGTAATTTTATTAAGGCAAGTACCAAGGAGGTACTGCCAACAAACAACAACAAATACATATTCATCGTTACAAGTTAAACTGGTTGAACTTAAATGAAATACATTTAATTGACAGGTCGGAGGTTACAAAAAAGAAAACTCTTCCCATAAAAGAGGATTCATCTCAGGACGATGAGCAACCAGATGAGCCAAGGGAAAGCAAAAGAGAGGTTAAGGAACTTCCTGAGAAGGAGCAAATCCAGAAAAAAGAAACACATATATTCTTCAGAATCTGGTTTGCCTTGACTGAGAAAGAGATCATAAAGACTATTATTGGCTCCTTAGCAGCAGCTTTTGCAGGCATCTCTAAACCTTTTTTTGGGTTCTTCATCATTACGATAGGAGTGGCATATTACCATCCTGATTCAAAGGAGAAAGTAGCTCTGTATTCAGCAATATTTGCTTCAATTGGGGTGCTTTCTTTGTTTGCTAACACTTTGCAGCATTACTTATTTGGAATAGTTGGAGAAAAGGCCATGACAAATCTCAGGCGAGCTTTGTATACAGGTATCCTACTTACATAAACTCCTGGAAGATCAGACACATCAATTTCTGTTTTTGTTTTCTTCCATTTCCTCTTTTCTCCATGGCTATTTTACCTTCAGTTTTGTTCCCTATGCAGAAACTTTTTTGTTTTACCAATATAAAAGTTGAAGTTTAATGATATTTCAAAAACTATTTGCAGCCACGCTACGAAATGAACTAGCTTGGTTTGAAAAGCCCGAAAACAGTATTGGATCAGTTACATCAAGGATAGTCAGTGACACATCCACAGTCAAGATCATAATATCTGACCGCATGTCTGTCATTGTTCAGTGCATTTCATCCATAGTGATTGCAACAACCGTCAGCATGATAGTTAATTGGAGAATGAGTCTGGTAGCCTGGGCTGTGATGCCATGCCACTTCATAGGTGGCCTCATCCAAGCAAAGTCAGCTAAAGGATTTTCTGGTGATGGTACTCTAGCACACTCAGAACTTGTTGCCCTAGCTTCTGAATCTGCAACTAATATAAAGACTCTTGCATCTTTTTGCCATGAAGAGCAGATACTCGAGAAGGCCAAACTGTCTTTGAAGAGGCCACTTAGGAAAGGGAAGACAGAAAGCATCAAATTTGGAATTATCCAAGGCACCTCTCTCTGCTTATGGAACATAGCTCATGCAGTAGCCTTGTGGTACACAACAATTCTTGTCGATAGGAACCAAGCCAGCTTTGAGAATGGGATAAGGGCATACCAGATATTCTCCCTAACTGTACCCTCAATTACAGAACTATGGACACTGATACCCACAGTACTATCAGCCATAGATGTACTAAAACCTGTATTCCAAAACCTTGACCGGTGCACAGAAATTATACCAGACGCGCCAGATACTTCAGAACACGAAACCATTAAAGGAGAAATTGAATTCCGAAATGTCCTGTTTTGTTATCCTTCAAGACCAAAAGTAATAGTTCTCAACAATTTCAGTCTACAAGTTGAAGCTGGATTAAAGGTGGCACTTGTTGGGCAAAGTGGAGCTGGAAAATCTTCAATTGTGGCGTTGTTACTGAGATTCTATGATATTAACGAGGGAAAAGTTCTGATTGATGGCAAGGATATAAGATATTACAATCTTAGAAAGTTAAGGGCACAGATTGGATTGGTACAACAGGAGCCACTCCTGTTTAGCTGCTCGATTAGAGAAAATATCTGCTATGGGAGTGAAAGAGCATCAGAAGCTGAAATAGTGGAAGTCTCAAGGTCAGCAAACATACATGAGTTTATAAGTAACTTGCCTGACGGATATGACACTCTTGTGGGGGAGAAGGGTTCCCAACTTTCTGGAGGGCAAAAACAGAGAATAGCAATAGCAAGGGCCTTGCTCAAAAAGCCAAGAATAATGCTGTTGGATGAAGCAACAAGTGCCTTAGATACCGAGTCAGAAAGGGCAGTGGTGAGTGCACTGGGATCAATGAAACTGCACAGTTTTGGGGGCACGAAAGTGACACAAATCACAGTGGCACACAGGCTTTCCACAGTAATAAATTCAGATACTATAATTGTTATGGACAAAGGTAAGATTGTAGAAAAAGGTAGCCACTCAAACCTGATGGCAGAAACAGATGGTGTTTATTCAAGATTTGTTAGGCTCCAAAGTATTGGGGGGAAAATTGAAGCACACTGATAATTGCATAAAATATACCAGATATGGGCCACCCTCATGTAAACAATATATTTGTTAGTTTTCACACTGTTGCATATGTTGAGAAATGATATACCAGATAGGGCAGGTATGGCCATATGGGATTGATAGCTGTTGAATTATTTAGTTAGATTTAGATAAATTTCCTAAGTGAATTACAGCTCTTGCTATTTTATTTTGTTGGGACTTTGCCATTGCAACCAGTGAGTTAGGACTCAGGATAATTTTTTAAATTTGTTTTGTTACGATTTCAAGCTATTGTAAGTTGCAACACGACATTTAAGAGAGTTAATGTCTATCGGTGAAACAGGTTGAATTTCCCTTAAAGTAAAGAGATTAGACACTCTCTCAAATGAGTTCCAAGGTCTGCATTTCCCTTTTAGTAAATTGCAAAATTCAGTAATCATAGGCAAGCCAAGGAATAAGAACAAGGGCCGAGACCTGCGTCTTGGGCCTGATTTTCCTGTTAATCATCTAGTGACTCATATCCAAAACTAGGGACCTTAACACACTTCCACCTCCTAAATCCTTTTTCTCGTTTTGGTAGATAAAAGAGTTTAGTGTCTAAGTAGCTATTATATGCAGAAATCATATGGCAAAACAGTTAAACTTATATTTCATATCCACTATGACTGAGTACACAGGATGGTTACATGTAAGGAAAGAGCACCCCTTTAAGATTTTTGTCTAAAATCCAAGTTGGATATTGTAGATCCTTTAGATTTTAGGACTAAACTTCAACACGGACACTCTGTAGATTCTTTAGTCTTTCCATCTCTTCCCCAGAGGCAATTCCAGGATCAATAAAACACAACTGCAAGAGAAATAGTGTGTTAATTGATAGCATAAAACAGGACAGTCAAATAAATGCCAGACGGTTGAAATGCAGTAATACCTGATACAATGGCTTCTTCAGGGTGTGGACACCTCTTTTTACTAGCTTTTGCCAACCGGCATTTTCTTTAAGAGATTTTGCCATGGATTCTGTTGGCTGAGACATGGCATAGTGGAACTTCGGTAAGTAATCTAGAGATATTATAGATGATTTATCATAAAGGTAACACCCCCCCCCCCCCGGACAGGTAATTTGATATTTTGACAAAATTTACGAGTAAAAAGAACGAAAAAATCTGAAGTCTTTTAGCTTTCGCCCTAAATTGGAAGGGCATTAAATAGCTTTGCAATGAACAGCATCATTTGATTTCTTCTCAACACCTCAACAAGAGAGGGAGGGAGGAGAAAGCAAAACATTTCGGTAACTATCCCATCTTCAGGCATTCCCAAATCATGTCTTAAACCTTAAGTGATGAGAACTACAACATGCAAGGAAACATGATTAAGAACCTTAAACGATAGCATTTAATAAGTGTGCACATTTGCAGTACAGCAATATTAAATGAGAGCAGCACAGTCACAAATCTCTCATATGTGCTTATCTAGACTACATAATGCAATTCCAGTTGTATTGACAATGTAAAAATACCCTTAACAACACATTTAATGCAAAAGTCTAAAATTCCTTAAAGACTACTTAGTTCTGGAACCAATGATACATAAGAAGATTAAACCATGAAACCAACTGCCAAAAGAGGAAGTCATGAAGCATAGCCAACTTTCTGAATCATAAAACCAACATCTAATGTAATATGCTGTTCCATCTTCAGTTAATACAACAATAACATAATCCCACAAGTGGGGTCTGGGGAGGATAGCGTGAACACAGATCTTACCCCTACTTTGAGAAGGCAGAGAGGTTATTTCCAATAGATCCTCAGCTCAAGGAAAGATGAAAAAAGCAGTAGCACCAGGCAGTAACATCGGCAAGATAACAAGAAAATGGTTTATAAAAGAAAATAAAATCATTATAATCATTTAACTAGGGAAGAGGAGACTAAGGATGTAACATACACCTTTCAAGGAATATGACAAATATGGTAGGGATGACTAAAAATCCTTTCAAGAAGTATGGCAATATAGCCATCAGGGATGTGCATAAAGAACAAGCAATAATAGAGCCGTGATAAAAGACTTGCTTATCAATGCATGTGCATATACTTACATGACCTGGATCTAAGATCAATAGATTGTAATGTATCGACCCATTTCTCTGACATCTACTTTGAATCCCAACAATGGTTCTTGAATGGCCATCATGCTGGAAGTACAAGGGCCTGTTTCAATGAAGCTTATAAGCGATCCCACTACAAAAAGAAATAATGCTGATGAAACAACTCGGAAAAGAAAATTCATGGAAAAATAAGATGATTGCATAGTCCTAGTTAATCAAGGAAATACAGTTGTTGACTAAATTCACTTACGCTTTTTGACTCACTAGGATACCATGATTGCTTGAATTCTTGAATTTATTGTCAGAGAAGTAACTCCACACCCAATCAATGAGTGCCTGTTGGACCCTAGGCTTAGCCTTTACATCGTACGAAATAGAAACAGCCTCAGATATATCATTTTTCTTTTTGGACAGATATTTATCCATTGGTCCATAAACCTGTGGTGATATCTTGCTGACATAATTCCCGACTCCATTAGACCTAGAGACTATTTCACGGCTTATAAAGTCCACTATTCTGGCCCGAACGCCAAACGAACGGAAGAGTGTAGCACATTCTGTTGTTCCAATCCAATTTCTTTTGCCATAAATTGCTTGATCAAAGTCTTCCGAGCCCTGTTTATCAAAGCCTCTTTGCCAAGCAATTTCAAGCCATCTTTGGAGTGAAGGGATGTCAGGTACAAACCCAGAACCTCCATACAACACCTCCCTTGCTTCTTGATGTTGCTTAAGCAAGTGAGAACTAAGCATCTGGATATTACGCCACCCACAACCCCACCCAAAATCCTCTGAAGGGCTGCTTTGAAAATGATCAACAAAACCACACAAAATAGTGGTGGTCTTTTCAGTCTCCAACTCTAAACAGTTCTTCAACAAATCCATCAAGCCTTGTCCAACCTGAGGGCAGTTTTCCTTGATCTGCACACTAGCTAAAATCCTTATCTTTCCAGTTAGATCTTCCTCTCCAGGTGTGCAATTTTTGGCATCACATTTCAAGAAACTATTCTCATGATTCTTCCGAGAACTGGTTTCACACTGCATGGCATCATCAACCTGATGATCATGTAAACAAGTCTTTAGAAAGTTAGAGCTAGCAAAAAACAAGGTTTTTCATTATTTTTAGGACCCTATATCCCATTCATCTTATGTAACAAGCCATTTTTGGAGGCCAAATTTTACCAATTTAAAATACAATAAGAATATTAGAAATTTTAATGCTCTAAAATTCTTAAACATTTGCAGCCAAAAAATACAAATTTGACTCCAAAATTATATGGAGGTAGAAACAGTTTTATAAAATTCGACGGAGGAAAAGAAAAGAAACTCAAAGTGTAACGGTGAAAAAAGTTAGGAAAATTCTCAAAATATTTGATTAAATTTGAAGCAGGAAAGAAAACCTTCAAAACCTAACTTAACAAAGTTACAGGTAACATAAAAAAAGTTAGGCAAATCCTTAAGAAACTTAACTAAATATGAAAGAAGAATAAGCCCTTCAATGTAACTTAACAAAGGTAACAAATAATGTCAAAAAGCTAAGAAATCATTAAAAATATAATAAAATTTGAAGGAGGAAATGATCTTCAATTACTCCTTCAAATTGTAACTTAACAAAAGTTATAAATAATGTCAAAAAGTTAGGAAAATCCTTAAAAGTTTTAATTTAATTAAGGAGGAAAAAAACGCTTCAGAATGCAACATAGCAGAAGTCACGATTAAAACAGAAAGTTAGGCAAAACCTAAGAAGTGTTATGCATATTTTATTAGGAAGTCCTTGTAAATTGTTAGAAGGACAATGTAGATGATGCAAAGTCTATCCTAGACGCAACAGAGTCCTTGCAAGACGAACAAGGATAAACTTTCTTGTTTTTTAACAGTAACACGGCATTTAGCACCGCCTTTGTGCTAATGATAGATGTATACAAGTTCTTACCTTTCTCAAAAAATAACTTATTAGGAAGTCTAAAAACCAGCTTCTTCCAGATCCACATAGAAGAATCTTCCATATGAAATTTTTGATACACATATTGGCTGATTAGTTTTTGAAATGTAGTTGCCTAGATTTTGGCGGGAAAAGTAGTTAGTGCTGTGTCACACAATTAGCGTGTTTGCATTTCCCTTTCCTTTTATTTTCAGCATTTTAGCTTCATTACAAATACTATAAATAGGAGGTACATCAAAAATGTAAAAGTCAGATTGATATGAATTGAGTTTCCTTGTTCTCCTCTGCTTCTTCTCTAAATTCTGCTTCTATTCTCTTCTCTTCTTCTGTTTTCCTTCATTTCTGTTACTTTTTCCCTTGTTTCATTGGAGTGATACCTCAATTTGGTATCAATTGGTATCAGAGCCTCGTAGAAGATGGGCCCACGACGAGCTGTTGACGTTGTAACTGGTAATCCATCCATGGATTTGCAGGAGCAGTACGAAGATCTAGCAGCTCAACAACTAGATCTTCGAGCAGAATTGGCACAAAAACAGCAGGAATTAAGAGATGATTTGGACAAATGTCATGGTGAACTTTTGCAGATGGTGAGTGCTCTTAAACACTCCTTTGATGGACTGCAATTGAATCAACAATCGAAGGATAGTGCATCTACATCTGCTGCTAAGGACAAAATGCTTCAGTCAGGTCAGGGTATTCCAGGCCCAAATCCTTACTGTGTTAATGCTAATCGAAGTCATAACCTGGTTTTTCCTCGATTCAATGAAGAAAATTTGAAAACGTAGTAGTATAGAATCGAACATTATTTTGCTGAGGATGAAACTCCTCTCAATCAGAGAGTGAGGTTAGTAGCTATGAACCTCGATGATGAAGCACTAGCTTGGCATCAATCATAGTGTAGGAATTTACCTATGCTACCTGTGTGGGATGAGTACATAGTTGAGCTCATCAAGACTTTTAGTGGTGACTTTTCTGATCCTATGCTGGAATTGAAACAGTTGAAACAAACAGGATCTGTTAGAGAGTTCCAATTTGCCTTTGATAGATTGGTAGTTCAATGCAACTTAATTGTTGAGCAAGCTATCTCTTGCTTCCTTGGTGGTTTGAAGGAGGAATTGGTGAATCTTATTATGATGCATGAGCCTAAAACCTTAGCTAAAACCTGCAGGCTAGCTAGGCTAGCTGAGGCCACTTTGGCTGCTAATGCCAGAGCTCAGAAACATACTTCAATTGGTTACTCTGCTGCTAGGAGAATTTCTTATGATAACCAAGGCCTCAAATCTCCTCTCTACTCAGCAGTTAGTCATACACCTCGATTGACATTACCTGCTGCTAATACTGTTGTGATACCTAGGAACAAGAGAACTATTTCTCCAGTTGAAATGCAGGCAAAAAGGGCCCAGGGATTGTGTTATTTCTGTGATGAAAAATACACTGCAGGTCACAAATGTAACCTTCCAAAATAGCTACTTATCTTAGAGCTTGAAGGACCTGATGCTGCACCTACAGAAAGGAGAGACATCATTTCTGAAGATGAGATACTCCCTGAGGAGTGGCCTGCTGCTGAAGAAGAACATCCTCACATTTCATTATGTGCCTTAGCTGGTATTCAGGGAGCACAGACCATTCATGTTACATGTTACAGTGATAAACGACCTATTCAGATTCTCCTAGATGGTGGGAGCACTCATAATTTTATAGACTCATCAGCTGCAAAGAAGCTAGGTTGTTCTGTTACTCCTACTGTGTTAAGCTATGTCAGCTTAGGCAACAACACCCTCGAAGCCACTTCTGGGGTGGTAAAGGATTTTAAATGGAGGCTAGAGGGTACTACATATGTATCTGATCTCATTGTCTTTCCTGTTGGTAGATATGACTTGGTTTCGGGAGCCTTGTGGATGAAGACCTTAGGTCCAATTACAATGGACTATTCAGCCCTAACTATGACCTTTAACTACCAGGGCAAACATCATCTTTTGAAGGGAGTTTCAGATGATTGTAAACTCTCTAGTTCTAAAGCTGTTAACAGGTATCAAGGTCACCATGCTCAATTGTATATCAAGGTGACCATGCTCAATTGTATATGCTACAGGTGTTGTTTGAGGGCCCATTACCTGCTCATGGAAGTGATGGACTTATGCTAGCCTTACATTTACATAATGATGAGCCGATGCCTCAGTCACTCCGGGACTTGTTGACAACCTATAAGCAGGTATTCTCAGAACCTACTGCACTACCTCCTGCAAGAGGTGCATTTGACCACAGGATTCCATTGCAACCTGGTACCAAACCAATCAATATCCGGCCTTATAGATATTCTTCTATGAAGAAAGATATCGTTGAGAAGTTGGTAAAAGAGATGCTACAACAAGGGGGCATACTGTACAGTAACAGTCCTTTTGCCTCACTTGTGGTGGTGGTAGGTAAGAAGGATGGCACTTGGAGGTTATGTGTGGACTACAGGGATCTAAACCACTGCACTATCAAGGACAAATTCCCCATTCCTATTATTAATGACCTGCTGGATGAACTATTAGGGGCTTCTATTTTTTCTAAAATTGATCTCAGATCTGGTTACCACCAGATCAGGATGGACCCTGAGGATATACCTAAGACGGCTTTTAAAACACACATGGGACACTATGAGTATTTGGTCATGCCCTTTGGCTTGACCAATGCTCCTTCCACCTTTCAGTGCTTAATGAACCATGTTTTTCGGGATCTTCTCAGAAGATATGTACTTGTTTTCTTTGATTATATTCTCATCTACAGTGAGAACTTGCAGGATCATCTTCTTCATTTACAACAGGTCTTTGATCTCATGCTGCAGAACAATTTATTAGCCAAGCATTCCAAATGTATTTTTGGTGTGCCAAGAGTGGAATATTTAGGGCATTTTATCTCTGCCCAGGAGTTGCTACTGACCCAAAGAAGATAGAGGTTGTGCAGCACTGGCCTACTACCACAACTGTAAAACAACTAAGAGGTTTCCTGGGGTTAGCTGGGTACTACAGGAAGTTCATCAGAGGCTATGGCCTTATTAGTCGACCTTTAACTGACTTGCTAAAGAAGGACAACTTTTTATAGACTGAGGCTGCTTCACAAGCCTTTACTGAGCTTAAATTGGCTCTCACTACTACACCAGTTTTGGCCTTGGTCCAAATCCTTCCTTACCATTTGTTGTTGAGACTGATGCCAATGGATCTGGTATTGGTGCTGTCCTTATGCAAAACAACCATCCTATAGCCTTTATTAGTAAAGGATTGGCCCCCCGACATGCTGCCTTGTCTGTATATGAGAGAGAGCTGCTTGCTTTAGCCTTTGTTGTGACTAAATGGTCACATTATTCTCAGCCAGCACTTTATTGTCAGAACTGACCAGAAGGCGCTTAAATATCTCTTGGAACAAAAGCTCCATACTGATTCTCAAATTAGGTGGTTGGCTAAGCTTTTGCCTTTTGATTTTCAGGTCCACTATAAGAAGGGCAAAGAGAATGTAGCTGCAGATGCCCTCTCTAGAATTCAAGGTGCTTCATTGATGACCATGCTCCTTTCTTCTGTTCAAGCTGATTTATGGAGGGACATTCAAGCTAGTTGGTATTCAGATCCTGAGTTGAAGGCTTTGATTGCTTCTTTGCAACAACAACCTCAGAAGCACTTCACTTGGGTGAATGAGCAGCTTACAAGGAAAGGTAAGCTGCTAGTTGGCAACAATGTTGTTTTGAGACAACAAATACTCACATTGTGGCATTCCACTCCCTCTGGGGGCCACTCGGGTATTGATGCCACTATGAGGAAGGTTCTTACTTATTTTTATTGGAAGGGAATCAGAACTGACATTGTGACCTTTATTCACAAATGTTCTGTGTGCCAAAGAAACGAGTATGACACTGGTGCTTCTCCTGGCCTTCTCCAACCTTTGCCTAATCCTGCTCTTCCTTGGACAGATATCACAATGGATTTCATAGAAGGTTTGCCTAAATCTCGAGGCAAAACAGTTATATGGGTCATTGTTGATCGCCTTACCAAACATGCTCACTTTATTGCTTTGGCTCATCCTTATACTGCTCAGTCCCTCATCTCTATTTTCTTGGATAATGTCTTCAAACTTCATGGATTTCCGGCTTCCATTACAAGTGACAGAGACCCTATCTTCATTAGCTCCTTTTGGAGAGAATTTCTTATTGCTCAAGGTGCTTAACGCTGTTTGGAAACTTACCTCAGGTGCTTTTGCACTGATTCTCCTTCTGACTGGTCTTCATTCCTTGCCTTAGCTGAATGGTAGTACAATACTAGTCCACATTCTGCTATTAAAACTTCACCTTTTGAGCTTCTTTGTGGTTACCCCCCACCATTACACCTGCCTTACTTACCTGGAGATTCAGAGGTCGACTCCATTGAGGACCTTTCCCTGCTTCGTGAGTTCAAACTTCAATTGGCTAAATTTCATCTCACTCGTGCACAACAAAAAATGCAAGCTCAAGCTAATGCCCACAGGTCAGACTGACAATTCCAAGTTGGTGATTGGATCTTTGTCAAGCTTCAACCATACAGACAGTCTTCCGTATCATCCTTTCCCTACCACAAATTGACTTCTCGCTACTTTGGCCCCTATCCTATAGTTGAAAAAATTGGAGTTGTTGCTTATAAACTGCTGCTTCCACCAGAAGTTCTAATCCATCCCACATTTCATGTTTCCTAGCTCAAATTTTGTCATGAAGTTCCTACTGAAATAATACACCCACCTGTGGTTGATTTGGCTAGTCGATTTTGCCCCGCTCCTGAGTCGATAATAGAGAGAAGGCTGATCAAGAAGGGTAACAAGGTTGTAGCTCCGTGTTTGGTTAAGTGGACTGGTTTGGATGCTTCCTATGCTACTTAGGAATTAGCCTCTGCCCTTAAAGCTCGTTTCCCCTCCTTCACCCTTGAGGACAAGGGTGTTGTTCAACCGGGGGTATTGATACACATATTGGCTGATTAGTTTTTGAAATGTAGTTGCCTAGATTTTGGCGGGAAAAGTAGTTAGTGCTGTGTCACACAATTAGCGTGTTTGCATTTCCCTTTCCTTTTATTTTCAGCATTTTAGCTTCATTACAAATACTATAAATAGGAGGTACATCAAAAATGTTAAAGTCAGATTGATATGAATTGAGTTTCCTTGTTCTCCTCTGCTTCTTCTCTAAATTCTGCTTCTATTCTCTTCTCTTCTTCTGTTTTCCTTCATTTCTGCTACTTCTTCCCATGTTTCATTGGAGTGATACCTCAATGCAGTATCAATTTTGCAATCATAGTTACAACTAAAGATATATTTACAAGAGAAGTTAACCAATTTCAAACTATAAGGTTATCTACAAAATGATTAAGAAAAGGGCAGCTTGGTGCAAGAAGTATCTCGCGTTCACACAGGTCTGGGGAAGGGACGCACCCCAAGGGGTATAATGTAGGAAGCCTACTTTGATGCAAATATTAATGGCTCATTCCATGCCTCAGAACTCGTGACATGTAGGCCACACGGAGACAACTTTCCTGTTGCTCCAAAGCTCCTTCCTAATGATAAAACCAACTAGCAAATAACAAAAGGACCCACATCATTGGTAAAGATGCTTATCCATCCCACATTGCCAACGACAGTTCGAAAGCTTACCCTATTATTGACGAGAAGTTTGAAACCCTAACCCTACTTTTAGATTTTGGAGTTATCGCTCCAAAGAGGGTCATTAGTCATATATGCCCTTAAGGGTTACAAAAATGGTGATGGCCATTGTGTAGATAGTCAAATTAATTAAAAAGCTGTATTAATTCACGAAGAGAAAAAGGGGTACCTGGAAATAAGGTGGACTTGAGGAGGCAAGGGCAATTTCTTGTGCCAATTCCAAGTCCTTGGAAATGTCTTCATCGTCGAAGTGACTATTTGCGTGTCTGTATTAATAGTGTCAAATGTGAAAGAAAAAATTAGCAATTGGCATAGAACATATAACAAATAGTAATAAACAAGCACAAAGAAAAGAAGAGTAGACAAGCGAAGTTTTACGGGTATACCTTTCGAGTTCAAGGGTGAGAACTGTGAGATTACAGAAAGGGCAAGTTGATAAGTCCATGTCAAGGCAAGAAAGGAGTGTGGAGGAAACCTTAATAGATTCAAGTCTTGGCAATGGGAATTCGATATTTTGACGAAAATCATCCTTTAAAGCCTTTTTGGAAAGCCAATTTGGGTGTAATTGGGTATAATTACACAGTTTGGCATGTTTGTTTGGCCAAGTAATTACTTGGTGAGCATGGAATTGGGGTAATTGGAGGGGTGTAATTACACTCTCCAATTGTCAAGGGAGGTGAGAATTGGTGGTAATTACACTCTCCAATTCTCAAGGGAGGTGAGAATTGGTGGTAATTATACTGTGTAATTACAAGATTGGTTTTTAGTTTCTTTTCTTTTTATTTTTATTTTAATTTATTTTCTTTATAACTTTTTATTTTTATTATTTAATTTTTTAATTTTATTTTTACTTTTCAATTTCTTTTGAAATTTTAAAATATATTTTTCTTTGTACATTATTTACTTTTTATTTCTCTATCTTTATTTCTCGTGATTCCATGTAATTACTTACTATATTTTATTTATTATTTATTTTATTATTCTATATTTTTAAGATACACCTCCTAATATTAGAAATAATGAGTCATTAACAAACTTGGCATATAATGAGTGATGCAATTAAAGTGGAATTTTGTTGTTGAATGTGGTTATAAACTAATCATGTTTCCTAATTATTAGTTGCACTGGAACTTACTATTATTATGTTGGAATTGACATATGTTAAACTATTTATTTTTTTTTGAATTTTGAAATTGTGTTATATTCATGGTTCAAATTTACTTGTTTTAGTAGTATTGCCTCACATTGCATGTTGCTCATTTTTTAATTAGAATTGATAGATTAGTTTTGTCAAACATTTAAATAATGTTATGACATTATATTTGTAAATATTAATTTATTTTATCAAACATGAATTCCATGATGTTCTTACTAAACGTATACTTTATTTAGTTTTTGTAAGTATCTAAACTAAATATTATTAATTTAAAATATATATATATAAATTATTTTAACAATATTAGTTAAAAATATATGATTATTAATTAATGTATATTCACGAAAAAATATACATCTTAAATACAAAATATATTATCATTTATACTTATAAAATCTTATAGGTATATATTTATTATATTATTTTTTAGTTTTGATAATTATTTAATTTAAAATTTAATCTAACTGTGTAATTATACTTGTGCAACGAAACAGTAAACTTGTAATTACACTGTGATTACACTATGACAAACAAACAGACTATCGTACTAGGCTGTGTAATTACTACCCTAATAATTACACCAATTCCAATTACAAAGTGGCTTTCCAAACAGACTCTTAAAGTATAGCTGAAAATTTAAGTACATCCTTAATATATTATGGCTAACAAAGAGCATCCCTAATGTGTCCTAAGATGAACAAGTTTGCTCCATAATTATAACATTTTCGTCTAAAATAAACTGTACAACAAAATCTGTGTGCATAGCACGTGATTTTTAATCTGAAAAGAAAGAAAAAGCGCTGCCCGCCCCTACCACTATAGGGAAAAGATTCAAATTTACCTCTTTAGGATCAAGTTTATACTCCATTATATTTTGTGTTTAAATAAATCCTTCATATTATATAATTGGATTAAATATACGCCTACTTCATTAAGGTTGTCCAAGGTGAACGCTAAATTCCATGTGGCATTAACATTTTGGCCATGTGTGACATGCCACCCACTGGAATCACCGGAACTAGGAAAGAAAACACACAACAATAGAGTAAGGGGAAGAAGACACAAGGATTCGATATGAAAAATACGTAAAGCATGAATGAATGCCCCCACATCCCTATTTATAAGAATTTGGGCATCAAAACCAAGAAATTATGCCATTATTACTCAACACTGGTATCGAAACGGCAGATCCAACCGATAGACACATGGGAAACGACGCAAAGCATCGGAAAAACGCGCCATAATGACGTATGATATCATGACGTCACTTGGGTGTAGAAACGACGTAACCCTAAAAAGTTGCAGCTCACGAAAGGCCACGTTGTCGCTTGTCTCAAACGTCACTACTTGACCCACTCGTCCAATCTCCTCGACCACAACAAACAGAATCCGCTCATCAAGGTATTATGAGGCCGACCTCAATAAGCGGAGGGACTAACTGTACAGGTCGAAAAGAGTCATTGAGAAAAGAGTCAGTCGAGGTCGATCAGGAAGCAGCAAGACTCGTGGTCGAGATGCCAACAATGATCGAGGTCGAGCACCGCAGATAGAGCTGTAATGACTAGTTTTTGGAATAGGATATAAAAGAGAATATTCTAGTGGATATTCTCTGCACCTGTATTATTAGGGTTTGCTATGAATATGTCCCATATAAATAGGAAAAAAGACAATGAATGAGGGCATGTGACACTTATTCAATAAGAACAGGCTTCTGATAAAAGATTCTCTCTCTTATAAAGATACAAACACTACTTTTTCATCAAGGATCTTGTTCATATTATTCCATACTTTTCCATCAGATCCGAGAATAATTCGAACATTCTAGGATTTGTCTGTCACTCATCATTGTCAAGAGAGACAATCATCTAGTTCATCCTTTACTGGGTGAACCACTTCTCCTATTTACCAGTGTTAGAGAAAGCTCTCACTTTCTCGCTTTAAGCGAGAAGCGACTCAGTGCCCGCTTCCCATACGTGAGTGACTCAGGTAGAACAAAGCGGTTGCTTCCCACTAAAAAGCGAGAAGCGACAAGCGTAGCAATGCGAAGGAAGCGACCGCTTCTTTGTTTTAAACAGAAGCCAGGCTATTTAATTAAAAATGAATTTCAGTGCCTTTTATTAAACGAATGGTTTTCAGCAGAACATCTGAGAGGCGACTAGAAGGTGACTAGGGTTCTTCTTCTTCTTCAACTTCAACTTCAAGTTTAAGTCTTCAACAGCAACAGGTATGTTCTAATTTTCCTTCTTCTCCTTCTCCTTCTCCTTCTTTCACTGTTTCAACGTCCAAATAGCAGCGAAATGCTAGCGAACTATTTTTTTTACCTTCGGTTCTTTCTCTGAATTGATGCCAATCCTTGAGTTCTTCTTTCTCTGCCCAGTTTTTAATAGAGAATTACTGCCCTTCCTTGAAGTATTGAACATTTGCTTATAATTACATGTGTTGTCTATGCAGTATTAATTTTAATATTTTTTTAAATTTCGCTTCACTTCAAAAAGCGAGCGCTTCGCCTCTCGCTTCTCGCTTTAAGCTAAATGGGGGTTGACGCTCTTCACAACGATGTTATTTACTTAAATATCATTTATTGTTATTTATTGTTAGTTCCCCCTCCATTATTGCTAATACTTTTTGGAACAGTTAATGCATGTTGTTATCAATCCACCATCAGACCTATCTAACGTTAGTCACGTTTTAAGAACTCACATCTAGAGATATTATTATTAACTAAGTTTAACCCATTATTATATAAACTCAACTGTTCTAGCCGAAAATTATATTTTTTGGTCAAACAATTTGGCACCATATATAGAAATTTCCTAGTTAAATTTTTAGTTTCCTCTAGATCTATAACTAACACGGATCGCTAAAGTAAAAAAAAAGAGCAAGAACAAGATATCCTTTATTTGTATGCACAGATCCAATATGGCAGGTAACAGAGAAGAAAGGACGAGAATGATAAGTGACCTCCCAACCACCCTCATGAACATCATCAATGTGAGCTATGAAATAGAGGACGAAGACGCAACGCCGAATGCCTCCCCTAGGCGAGATGGGTCACCCCCTCCCCACTGCAGCATCACAAAATCCCTTGGTAAGGGAGCCCCCACATATGTGGAAGAGGAGACGCCCCCAGCAGTAAATAATCTCCTTGAAGCGTGGCTAACTGATGCGCTAACCAGCATCCTCCATAAGCCCGTTCGGGACACGGCTACAGAAAACGCAAGGACTTGCATCATACAACCAGCAGACGAGCATCATAACCAATTTCCTCCTCCTCCAACGACAGGTATTACTCACAATGTCATTAATAGTGCAGATGGCGACACTATCGCAGCCATTCTCAAAAGGATGGAGGAAATATAGAATGAGAACAAAGCACTCCGGGACCAAATGAGAGAACACCAAGAAAGGGTCGATAAGATACCGGGCTCCCCTAAGCTCTTGCCAAAAATAGATGCTGCCGGTTCGTCGAGCAGTCGTACAGTGATGACGCCGCCCCACATGCCATACCCAAAACCTTCAAAATGCCGCCCTACCTCAGGATATATGATGGCATGACCGACCCTGAAGATCATGTGACTCACTACGTCACTGCCGTGAAAGGCAATGACTTTGCCAAAGAACAAGTATCTTCCATTTTGTTGAAGTTTTTTAGTGAAACCCTCACAGGAGGAGCGTTAACATGGTATTCACAACTACCTGTGCATTCCATTGAAACTTTCGAAGAGATGGACGACAAGTTCGTAACGGCCCATGCCATGGCCAAGAAGGCCGAGGCGAGAGTAAATGACATATTTGTTGTTAAATAGTGTCCGGGAGAGGGATTGAGGGACTTCCTCGCCCGGTTTAACCGAGTAAGGATGACATTGCCAAATGTATCAAAAGGGATGGCGGTCGCAGCCTTTCAGAACGGGCTGAGCAGGAATGGTTCGAGGGCGACAAGAAAGTTATTAAGTCGGCTCATGAAGTACCCTCCAACTACTTGGGATGAAATACACAACGTGTATTGCACCGAGGTCCGAGCAAACGAGGACGGCCTCAATGGACCAACTTATCGATTGACCTCGGTACAGGCCGAATCCGGAAAAGATTCTAGAAATAACACCAGAAGGGACCTCGCAGCTCCGCGACCCAACAGGGAATGACATCTACCATATGTCAGAGCGGTCGTTGCGTCCTCCTCCCGCCACAAAGAAGGCCCACCCAGATCAAGGACATGGACTCACTCAAACGAAAGAGGTATTCCCCCTTTATTATCCGCTCACAATTTTTGTGTGTCACCTATAGAAATAGTCTACGCCTTAGAGAAGCTCGGACCAAAGGTGAAGTGGCCATAAAAGATGAGGTCAAACCCGAGTACCAGAAAATCGGTCGCCATTTGCGACTTCCACCAAGAACGAGGGCACAAGATCGAGGATTGCATCACCCTAAGACAGGAGGTCGTAAACATGCTACGACAGGGACATCTCAAAGAGTTGCTGAGCGACCGGGGACGGACCAACTTTGCTAGAGGACGTGAACAATATCAAGGGCCGCCGAAACCACCCTAACCAACCCGCATTGTCCACATGATCATCGGCAGTGGCAACGATGCTTCCATCAACAGTGTGAAGTTCACCACAACCCACAAGCTCAAATGGTCAATCACCCAGAACAGTATGATGAACTCGAAGAAAGTATCATCTTCGATAAGTCAGATACCAATGGTTTGGTTTTCCCTAACTATGATGCCCTTGTTATCACTTCACAAATTTTAGATACCGATGTGAGACACATTATGGTAGACGATGGGAGCGGCGCATACATTATCCACCCTCGAGTACTTGCACAAATTAAACTCGAGGATAAGATAGTGCCGCGTTGCATCACACTAATTGGTTTTAACAATGCAGTTGACCGAACATCAGGTGAATCACACTCCCCGTCCTGGCCAGTGGCGTCACTCTGGAAACCACGTTCCACATTATGGACCAAGACACAGCATACAACGCCATAATAGGCGACCATGGATTACACACCATGGGAGCCATCCCTTCCATCTTATACCAAGTCATCAAACTCCCAACTCCATGGGGAATATTCAGTATACGAGAGGAACAATGCACATCCCGGAAGTGCTACCGTATCGCCCAAGACTGCACGGTCACTCAACAAACGAAGGACAAAGAAAAAGAGGCATAGCAATCAACAAGGTCGAGGTCGAAGTTGCGGGATCGACCATAGAAGACCTCGACCCCGTTCAATTAGACACTAACAACCACAGCAACAAAGCTTACATCGGCTGCAAACTTCAGGAACCAGGTAAATTCCGTCAATTCTTAACTATTAACGCGGACTTGTTTGCTTTCAGCCATGCAGATATGCCGGGTATCCCGAAGGAAATCGCCATGTACAAGCTGAACATCGACCCATTCCACCCCTCAGTGAAGCAGGTCAGGCGTAAGTTCGACTCAGTGATCAATGACGCGATGTGCGAAGAGGTGGAAAAGCTATTGGAAAATGGCTCCGTTAGGGAGTCAAAATACCCCCAGTGGGTCGCCAGTGTGGTCATGGTGAAAAAAAAGAATGGGAAATGGCGGATGTGCATAGATTTCACAGATTTGAACAAAGCATGCCCCACGGATTCATTTCCATTACCCCATATTGACCAACTCATCGATGCAACGGGCGGACATGAATGACTGAGCTTCTTGGACGCATGTTTAGGCTATAATCAAATACTCATGGAAGAAGAGGATCAGGAGAAAACCACTTCCATCAATCATCAGGGGACGTACTGCTATAGGGTCATGCCCTTCGGGCTAAAAATGCAGGGGCAACTTACCAAAGGTTGGTGATGAGGATGTTCAAACACTAGCTCGGCAAAACGATGGAAGTCTACATAGATGACATGCTAGTCAAATCCAAAAGGAAAGAAGATCACATCGACCACCTAAGAGAAACCTTCGACATACTCAGACGATACAGAATGAAACTGAACCCCGAAAAGTGTGCATTCGGCGTGGCCTCAAGAAATTTTTTAGGCTTCCTGGTATCACAATGAGGAATCGAGGTCAATCCTTATCAAATCAAAGCCATCGAAGGGATACTAGAACACTTGACCACCAAAAAACAGGTTCAGAGGTTGACTAGTTGTATCGCCACCCTTTCAAGGTTCATTTCGCGATCATCAGAAAGGTGCCACAGATTATTCGGCGTACTCAAGAAGGATAACGACCTCCAATGAATTTCTGAATGCGTCCAAGCCCTGAAGGAGTTAAAAGTGTATTTGTCGTCACCACCCCTGCTTTCAAAACAAGAGCCAGGGGAATGTTTCGTCGTCTACCTCACTGTATCCAAAGTAGATGTGAGTGCAGTTCTGGTCCGACACTGAGATGAGATACCCTCACCTCGAAAAAACTGGCCCTGTCCTTAGTCGCAGCTTCATTTTAGACCGTATTTCCAGTGCCACCCCATCTCAGTCGTCACGACTTCCCCCCTATGAAGCATTTTTCATTAACCCGAGCTATCGGGTAGGTTAGCCAAATGGGCCATCGAACTAAGCAAGCACGATATTGCATATCAGCCAGGAACAATGATAGTCACAAGTTCATGCCGACTTCAGCGCAAAAATAATGACCGAAGTTGAAAGAGAAGCCGCACACGCTTCTCCCCAAACACAGGACCTCTGGGTCCTATACACTGATAATGTGTCTAACGCGGCAGGGTCCAAACTGGGACTCGTACTCAAAGTCCCAAGCGGCGAAGTGATTTACTAGTCCATCAAGTGCCCGGACATGACTAACAATGAGGTCGAGTATGAGGCCGTAATTGCAGGGTTAAGGCTAGCACTCAAATACGGGGCAAAACGGTTAAGACTACGCTGCGATTCTCAACTCGTTGTCAACCAAGTCACAGGGACTTTCCAAATCAAGGAACAAAGGTTACAAAAATACCAGACCAAAATTTGTAAGTTGCTGCCCAGATTCGACGAATGTCACCTCGACTAGATCCCACGAGCACAAAATTCTGAGGCGAACGATCTTGCCTAACTAGCAGCAGCCACCAAAATATTGCAACCGAAGACAGAAGTGCAGTCCACTTTTTCAACTTGTCGATAGACCAAATCGAGGTGAGAACCATAACTTGGGACTAGCGCAATCGTATTGTTACATACGTGCAGGACGACGTACTCCCAAGTGACAAAAAATAAGGTAAAGAAACTAAGAAAGCAAGCAGCCGGGTACATCATCATCCACAACGACCTGTACAAGAGAACGTACGGCAGCCCCTGGCAAAATGCTTAGGCCCAAATCAGATGCGACGTGTCCTTGAAGAGGTCACGAAGGCCATTGTGGATCTCATTCCGACAATCGGTCTTTGGTTAGATGCCTCATACGGGCAGGGTATTACTGACCCACCATGAAAAAAGAGGCCACGAACTTCGTGAAAAAATACGAGCAATGCCAAAAGTATGCCTCAATGATTCACCAAGCAGGCGAACACCTCCACTCAATCACCTCCCCTTGGCCGTTCATCAAATGCGGGATGGACATCGTGGGCCCTCTCCCGACAGGGCGAGGTAACATACAATTCCTTTTGGTTTTAACTAACTATTTCTCTAAGTGGGTAGAAGTAGGAGCATTCACCCAGATACGCGAGCAGGAAGTAATCGCCTTCATATGGAAAAACATCATATGTCGGTTCGGCCTCCCCAAAGAGATCAACTGCGATAACGGACCTCAATTTACGGGAAAGAAGGTCGCTGAATTTTTTGAGAAGTGGCATATCAAAAGAATACGCTCAACGCCATACCACCCCATGGGCAACGGACAAGCGGAGTCCTCCAAGAAGTCGATACTGAACATCATGAAGAAAAAACTTGAAGAAACCAAAGGGCTGTGGCCAGAAATATTACCATAAGTACTCTGGGCCTACCGAACAACGCCGAAGACAAGCACAGGAGAAACACCCTACTCGTTAGTCTATGGGACTAATGCAGTAATACCGGTCGAAGTCGGGAAGCCCAGCCTAAGATACTCCCACGAGAGCGGACTAAGGAATGATGAAAGCAGAAGGCAGGAGCTTGACGAAGTCGAAGAACGAAGAGACATGGCTTACGTAAGGATGATCGCCCAAAAAAAACAAGCAGAACGCTATTATAACAAAAAGGCAAAGGTCATGCCGCTCAAAGTCGGGGACTACATGCTTAAAGTTAAAATACAAGCAAGCAAAGACCTACAGGAAGGCAAATTGGGAACAAATTAGGACGGGCCATACAAAATCTCAGCAAAAATAAACAAAGGATCATTCCAACTAGAAACAATTGAAGAAAAGCTACTACCAAACAACTGGAATATTACCTACCTCAAGTACTTCAACTTTTAAGAGATAAAGCGTCCCCCAAGTCGCACTATTTTTTCTCTCACTTGAGTTTTGTCCCAATTGGGTTTTCTCAAGGAGGTTTTTAACGAGGTGACGAAGGAAACACTTCAAGTTGAATTACGCAAAGACGGAGGCACAGGACGACTAGTTCAATACTCGACCTCTCAAGCCTTCTCCAGGTCGACCAATGAAGGGACTAGATAGACTGGGACTGGAACGCCAGCCAACGCTCGATAAAATATGTAAATTTCTCCAAGTGTATAAACAAAGAAATAATTCATGATGATTATTTCTATTTCTCCAAATGTGCAACCAAGCCAACAATGCTTAAAGTTCACGACGTCGACAAATGCCACACCTAGAGGCATATCTTTCCAAACATACGTTACGTTCGACCTCGTTCGAATTAACACCTAAGTGGTCCTCAACCATAATTAAACATAGGTTATGTTTGACCTCGTTCGAATTAACACCTATCGACCCTCGGCCATAAATAAATATAGGTTTTATTAGAACTTGTTCGAATTAACACCTATCGACCCTCGGCCATAATTAAACTGAGGTTATGATTCGACCTCGTTCGAACCAACACCTAACTGGCCCTCGGCCATAATTAAACACAGGTTATGTTTGACCTTGTTCAAATTAACACCTATCGGCCCTCGGTCGTAATTAAACATAGTTATGATCGACCTCATTTGCATTAACACCTATCGGCCTTCGGCTATAATTAAACTTAGGTTATCTCCGACCTTGTTCGAACCAACACCTACTGGCCCTCGGCCATGATTAAACTTAGGTTATGTTCGACGTTGCTCGAACTAACAGCCGTGAACACCTAATTTTTGCATTATATTAACACCTCTTAAAGTCATTAGTGTTTTGTTATTTTAATTATTTTTCTCAATTTTTGTGTTTTTAATTGCATAATTCCTATCATAAAATACCAAAAAATAGTTCTTTTTTTGTGTGTGCATTTTAGGAATTAACTAACTGTTCAATTGGTGAATTAATCTAGTTAATTGATCATTTCAATAAGTTATTTAATTAATTTGTTTGTTTGTGTAAATTTAGTTTAATAAGTAGTATTAAGGAAGAAATTGGGCCAAATTTGAAAGAGAAAGTGGCCAAGAGTGCAAGACTAGGGGCTGGCATGGGACGATTTAAAACGACGTAGTTTCAAGACAAAACTACGTCGTTTTGGTTAAGTAAATGAAAATCCATCATGGCCATTCATTCCACCTTAATCTAATGGTCAAAATTTATCCCTAACTAAAATATAAAAGCTAAAAAATCAGATTTTTGCCCTATTTTTCAAACCCTAAAATTGCCCCCTTCTCTCTTCTCTCTCTCACCCTCTCTCAAAGCCGCCGCCGCTCCACCACTGCCACCACCGTGCGCCGCCGCCGGTAGTGGTCCAATCGGCCCCATTTTTTCACCCTATGTTCTCCTTAACCCCCTCTTTCCGAATATCCAAGCTAAATTCCCTAAAAATCCCTCAAAACCCACGAATTTTAGATCTAGGAAACCCTAGCCGCCACCTTTTTGCCCAAATCCGTGAAGCTCCGGCCACCACCACCCTACAACACCTATATCAACGAATAGAGCTCCTCAAGACCTATCTATTGATGTCAATTTTACCCCGAAACTCCGGAGATAAATTTCCCGGCAACTCGCCAGCCGCGGCAACCACCACCAAACACGCTATTTCTCTGTCTTTACTTCTTTCGACCCAAGAATCCTCTTTTCCTTCCGGCTTAATGCTGGAATCCCTTTGTTTCAGCATTTGCCGGAATGAAATGGGTGTTTCAAGGTCGGACAGCTGTTGGTGGTGTTACCCGATACCTCCTTATTGCTCGAGTTAGTATTCAATCCCCTCGTGTGGTAAAACCTCGAATCCCTCTTACCCATGTCTCTTATTTTGTGTTTTTTTGGTGTGTGTTTGATTTGTAGTTTTTTTTTAGTTTTAATTCTGTTTGTGATCATTTACTTTGCATTTAATCTAGCTTTTGATTTTGTCGTCGTACAGAATAATTAATTTCACTAGTTTATTTCATTGTTAACACGTAGTTTGCTTAGCTTTCAATTTAGTTTTAGGATTCAAGTTCGTACCTTTTAGCTTCTAGTTGTCGTTACTTTTAATTCGAGTTTATTTCAGCATGCTATTTGATAACTTTCAGCTTTTTGGTGGAATTACTTCATTTAGCTGTTAGTTCGTTTAAGCTATTCTCTTGGTTAGTTAGTTTGATATTAGTTTGTGAAGGTTAAAAAGTAAATGATGAAATAGGGTGCTAGTAGCTTACTTTTTACTAATAGGGTGGCTGAAATGATATTTTTTTCTCCTTGTTTCTGCTATAGCAGATTTTCACGCTATCCTTTCACCTTTTGGACAGCCTTTGAACAGTGTTTAGCACACAAAAGTTAGTCCTTTTGGACAGACTTTTGGTGAACCAAAATCTGCCCAAAAAGTAATTTTCTTTGCCTACTTAAGGGCTGCCCCTTCCTCACTTTACAGGGGGAGATCACACATCTGCTAGACATTTTGACATACTAAAAGAAACAATTTTAGGAGTAAAAATCAGCAACTGACTTAAAGAAAGTAAGCTGAAATGGTGAGCTTTAGGAGTGAATCTTAGAGTGCAAACTTTTAGAAAAGTATAAGTCTTCTTTAGAGTTTGTTTCTGGGTTTCTTCTCTAAGTTTTCGGGCTGTTTTAACACGGATTTACTGATATTTCGCTGCTGTTGCGTTGCTGTTTGTTGCTGAAATTCAGTCCCTCCCTTGTTAATATTTTCTTTCTGTTGATCAGGTATTTTCTCAACTGTTGTACTACTTTTTGGATCAAGATTGAATGGAAATGAAGTGATTCAAGTCCTTTTAGTATATTGTGTTTGTGTATGACATGTTTAAATGATGTTTGGGTTGTTGTTTATATTGCTTGAATACTTACTATATTAAGATTCTGTTTATGCCTAAGTAGGAACCGGTAATTTAGTGTTAGTATTCAAAGCTTGCATCCTTATCACTTCTACTTTAGGTTATTGATTAAAATCAGTTGAGAAGGCTTCTATATCTTGCTGAAATTTTTATGTTGTTAACTTGTAGATAGATTTTTTAAGATAAGTGCACTTTAAGCTTAAAGCTCTAGTGCTCAATAATAGTGGAGTTTTTTTTTCAGTTTAATTTTCGTCTGGTTAAGGCCTGTAGTGTATTGAGTTGGTATTGGTTATTCAGCTAAAAGTTTTCAATTAGTTTACTATTGCAATTATTATTAAATTAAAAGAAAAAAATAGGATACACTAGTAGGTTATTAGTTGGTTTGTAGTTGTGGATAGGCTTTAATATGTATGGGCCAAAGTGAACTCAAATTCAGCCATGCCCATTATGAGGTTAAGCATGCTAGCAGGGCCATTTGTCTTTAATAGTAAGGTAGCTTAATGCCAAAAATAATAGAATCGGCCATTTTAAATCCAACAAACAAAGCTGCTCCAAGTTTCTAATTACAAGCTTTTCAAATAGTTTTTCAATTCATCATATTTTCTTTTTAATAATTATGTAACTTAATTACCTGTGTAATTTAATCACCTTAATAATTAATTTAAACGCAAGGCAACTAGTAGGTGCGTTTCACGGACTCGCTCGCGTAGCGTGATATTAACTCTTAATACTTTAATTCGATAATACCATAATATTTCTACTAGCTTTAATTAATCCTTTCGCTAAAATCGCGGATTCGTTTGCGTAGCGCGATAGCTAATATTTAATTAATTTCTTTAAATGTAGTAACTCTTTCAAAAGTAATAATATACTAAAATTTTTGTCATAACTGCGGATTCGCTTGCGTAGCGCTGTTATAATAAAATTAATAAATTTCGTTTCGATCATGCATTAGCTTGCGCAGCGTGCTTGTGACAACATAATTTATCCAAAATTATTTTTTTTTGATAAATCTAATAATCAAGAAATAAAAGCGGATAGGTAAAACATAAAAATCTTATAAATTACTATTTGTCCAAAATTAACTCAAGCCAATTTTAGTCAATAAAAGCGACCGTGCTAGAACCACGGGACTCGGGGAATGCCTTACACCTTCTCCCCGGTCAACAGAATTCCTTATCCGAATTTTATTTTCACAGACCAATAATAATAGAGTCAAATTTTCCTTTGAATAGGGATTCAAATAAAAGGTGACTTGGGACACCCCAAAATTAATTCCAAGTGGCGTCTCTGAGCAATAAAATAATCTCTATTTCAAAATTATCACTTTAATTGGAAAAACTTATTAACCCACAACAATTTATAACACGATATCTGATTTGGGGGTAGGAAAAGGGGTGTGACAGCTCTGGCGACTCTGCTGGGGTCAACCAGAATTCGAGCTTGTACATGTTGACTTTTATTTGGCTTTATTAATTTTATATATACTATGATTTATTTGGACATAATGTGCTACTTGTTTGCTTTTTACCGTTTTGATATTGTTGAACTGTACATATAAACTGTCTTCTCACGCACCCCCTCTGAGTCTTCTTGAAATTAAAAATTGGGCATTTGCTTGACATAGCCCGCTTTCTTTGAGATAGCCGAGGTGCTTGTCACCCGGTGAAGGATTTTAGTCACACATGTTTTAGGCGGGGAGCACCACCAGCTAAGCCGGAAAGCAATGCTACCGGTACGCTGAACCTCCTCGACTCGAGTTGTCTGCTCGAGTAAGCCAGTCTAGATACATTCTCCACTAGGATTTAAACCTAGAAAAACAAACCTCATGCCGGATATCCCTAGTAGGTTCGCTTTATTTGCATCACGTATATTTGACTTAGCGAAGCTTGGCACGGGGGCCGGGTCCGTATAGGACAGGTATCCTCTTTGAGACCATCATGCTCACTTATGTGCTATTTGCTACATCATTTGGAAGGCTTGCTTGCATTGTTGACTGGATTTAGAAAATTAGTTGAGCGGAATTAAAAAAAAAAAAAACATTCTCCTAGTTTAGTATAAATAATCCTTTTTTACTAAAATTTTGAAGTAGTCTGAAGTGAGGTGTAAAGATTAATTTTCATAAAAATCAGAAAATAAATAGTCGGTTTCATCGAACTACGCGGGCTTGATTCTCACTACCCAGTGAGATACGTAGGCAACCTCCATCGGGTTTAGCCCATATTTTTAAAAAAAAGGCATAAAAATTACGCATGTGCATAAAATTTTGAAAAAAAAAATAATAATAAAAAATTGCTATTTTTGGTCACCTTTTACTGTTTTGCCCTCGTATTCCGGCTGTTTTGCCAGGACAGCCTTCCTTGGAAGCGTCGAGGAGCTATTTTCGCAAAATATTCATTTTGTTTACATTTTTGCCGTGTTGCCCTTATTTCCGGCCATCTTAGCCGAGTCAACCTTAAAACTTTTTTTGGAAGTACCATAATGGTTGTTTTCGTAAAAAGAATGAATTTTTTGTCTGCTTTTACCCGTTTATCCATGTGTACGGATGTTTTTACCGAGACAGCCATAGTACTTTCCTTCGAAGTACTGAAGAACCATTTTCATAAGAATAACCATCTTGTCCCTCTTGTCACCTTTTATCGTTTTGTCCTCGGTCGGCCGGTTTTTATCATGTCTTGTTTCCTCGGTGAGATACGTGGTTAGTCATCCTAGAGTCTGGTCCTTTTCGTCCAAATTTGGCATATCAATCAAGTCTGATCAGTTGGGTCTTAGTTGACTGATCCTTCAATACGAGGAATTCTCCACTAAGAAGTTCGTTCATTCTCTTATCCAAAAGTCTGCTTGGTGTCATTTCTTCGAGTTTATATTAGGACTTGACCTCACATTTTTATTTATCCAGGTAAGATATGAATTCAGCAAGTGGAAGACCCGATAAAAATCTAAAAGATGATGAACCCTTGCAGATTTGGCTTGTGCATAAAACACCCTGGTTGCTAAGGCAATGGTGGAAAAATATGGGCGTTTGTGAGCAGGAAAAGATAAAGGACCATCTGGGTAACTTTGTGAATATTATGGAGATCAACCCAAGGAGGGACTTAATCGAGGTGTTGGTGCATTTCTGGGATCCTAATAACAACGTATTCTGTTTTAATGGTTTCGAAATGACTCCCACTTTGGAGGAGTTAGTTGGATACACAAAGTTAGGTGATGAGCTTTGGAAAAAGAGACCCTTGGCCCCGAGGGATGTCACTGGCAGTAAGTTCCTTGAGCAGATGATAATCAGCCAAAATAAAATAGCAAGTGTGGAACGAGGGCACGTTCGATTAGATTTCTTGTACGACAGGTATGGGTGTCCGGGTGGATTTTCAAAGCACGGGAAAGAGCTTGATAATAAAATTGGATACAAAGCTTGGCAAAGCCATGGGCAGAGAGCATTCCTAGTGGCATTTCTAGGGACGATGGTTTTCCCGAGGCATGACAAAATATTGATATTCGATTATCTGGCATAGTTACCGCTTTATTGCGTGGAAAGGATATCACTATCATTCCTATGGTATTGTCAGATATTTACTGTGCCCTAACCAAATGTCAGGAAGGGAAAGATTTCTTTGAGGGCTGTAACATCATACTCAGATATGGTTTTTAGAGCACCTTCTCCTTCACCCCGTACGGGTAAATTTTAGCGTCCATTGGTGCAACAATGAGCTTGAAGATAGGTCTAAAGTTTTGACCGAAGATAGTAGCTTCCCCAAGGGCGTCGAAGCATGGAGAGGGTATCTTCAAAAGTTAACTGCTACTGGAATCACATGGAAATACCACTCATTCTCACCAAAAGAAGTCATATACAGGTCTTACCACCATTCGTTTTTGATTTTGATGGGTCTTCGGGGTTTTCAGCCGTATGTGCCTATGAGAGCCCTACGCCAATTAGGTCGAAAACAAGTCGTGCCCACAGTGGAGCACATGCAAAGATTCATGTGGGAGGTAACATCGGAGGATCCTGTTCGTGAGGCTTATGCTAAGCAGGTTTGGGATGAAATTAAGGTGCTTAAATTTCACACTATGATAGAAGATCAAGATCAAGGAGAGTTAGACCCCGCATATTTTGAGTGGTTCTATGACCAAGATGCTTTTGGATCTAGGCAAGAGACAATTCTGAAGAGCAAGACAGAATGGGAGACTAAAATTAGAACAAGAGTGGGGTAGGCCAAGGAAGAAATAGCAAAAGACTATGAATCCATCATCCGCGAACTACGTAGGGATATAAGTATCGTCAACGTGAATAGGGATTTGCAGTATACTGAGTTTAAAGAGGAGAAAACCAGTTTAATACATGAGGTTCAAGCGCTTCAAGCACAGCTTCGACAAGCGAGAATAGAAGCCGCTACTCAGCAATAAGTGGCCATTCCAAGGCACGAAGAAATGCATTACAACCTTCTCTTCCATGATCTAAGGGCTCGGACCAGGGCTGCAGAATCAAGTAAGAACCAGCTAGAGAATGAGCTAGCAAGGGTCCAGAACCAGCTGAATCTGGCATCACAACGCGAGGCAGATATATCAGCCATAGCCAATAACCATGAGCGACAGATCCAGTTTTTAAGTCAGAGCCAGGAGCATGTTAGAAGAAGGGTCTATGAGGTGGCTACTTATACCGCTCGGGGGTGTGTGACTTGTTAGGGTTTGACCCGAGAGCAATTTGCTACGGTAGCGCCCAACTTCGCACGCCACATTGCCACAGACTTAAGGTGCATATACCATAATATGGGAGGTCAGCCGCAGGAATGAGCACCTTAACTACAATGATGCCGGTGGATTCTCCTTCGGAGATCAGAGTCTTCTTTTGGTTGGCAGTCCACTTTGATTGTTCATTTGTATTCATCAAGTTTGTAAGAGTCTTTTAGTGTTTTGAGTCTTGCTTAAATATTCTTCTTATTTGAGTCGAGTCCGGTCTTGTTTAAATATTCATCTTTTGGGTTGTATCTTTATGTAATTTTCTTTGTCTTGTATAAAAAAAAACGAAAATGAATGAAAAAGATTTTGTTTAAGAAAAATTCGAAAATGAACCAAAAAAAATGTACATACAAAAGAGGAAAACTTTGTTTTGTTAATTTTTTTTTAAAAAAAGGGTCATGTCCTTGAACTACGTAATGATCTGATTCATGCGGCGACATGATACGTAGGCAACCCCCAAAAGGTTCAATCGAAATATTTTTCAACGGCTCTAAAATAAGGCAAGGTGTAAAAAAACAAGAAAAAAGAAAAAAAAAATGAAGAGAGGAATAAATAAGTGTGTCAATAAGCAGCAACCTTATAAGCCGGAATGAAACATGAAGCCTTCCAAAAGCATGTTAGAGACGTGATAATGTTAGGAGCATAGCATAGTTACGTGTGATTCGTATTTATAAAATGCTTAACCCTAACACGTTTGTTGCCTCTTATATAGTAAGCTTAAGGTGGTTGGTTTGTGGTGAAACTGGCAACACCTCATTATTTGACCAGGTCTAAGGGGAAGGTAGCGATGGCTAATAATGATGAAATTGAGTTGGTCAGTGACGACCCTCTGGGTCAATCGGTTGAGCAAGAGTCGGAGGAAGTAAGAAGATTGAAACATCAACCGATTGATATGTATCATGCTTGGGTCTCTGGTCAGCCTCCGCCTCAAGGTCCCTCTGAGAGAACTTCCACCTTACCCCAGGCTACTCAACCACTTCTCCCTGCAACGAGCGATCACATTCTACCACCAGGGTATGTGCCAAACTACAGCTTCCATACCGGCCCTGGTATCTCTAATGCGCAGCCTCCTGCCACATCGGTTAGGAACACACCTCTCGTTCCTGCAACGAGCGATCACATTCTACCACCAGGGTATGTGCCAAACTACAGCTTCCATACCGGCCCTGGTATCTCTAATGCGCAGCCTCCTGCCACATCGGTTAGGAACACACCTCTCGTTGTGTTTGGTCCGCCTGTGTATATAATCTCCCCACTAAATATTGTGACGAGGCCAAACATCAAGCCACTATCTTATGCTTATGATGTCCAATACTACTCTCCAGATATGGCTTTTAAGGGTTCGGCTCCACACAATCAGACCCCGCAGTATGTGTTACCTGCAGAAAATGAAAGGGCTGTAAAGACAGGAGAGCCAGACGAGATGGTCAGGAAAATGAAAAGTCTTGAGCAGAACATAAAGAACATACAAGGACTAGGTGGTCACAAAAATGTCTCATTCAGTGATCTGTGCATGTTTCCTCACATCCATTTACCCCCAGGGTTTAAGACTCCAAAATTTCAAAAATATAATGGACACGGCGACCCTATCGTCCACTTGAAAAGGTACTGCAACCAGCTGAGGGGTGCAGGAGGAAAAGAAGAGTTGCTGATGGCTTATTTTGGGGAGAGTTTGGTAGGGGTAGCCTCTGAATGGTTCATTGACCAAGATATCTCTCACTGGCATGTTTGGGACGACATGGCCCAAACTTTCGTCAAAAAATTTCAGTACAACATTGATATTGTGCCAGATCGCAATTCCCTGTCCAATATGAAGAAAAAGCCAACTGGAAGCTTCAGGGAGTATGCCGTTAGGTGGAGAGAGCAAGCATCTAGAGTTAAACCACCCACGGATGACCATGAGTTAATCATTGTCTTCCTTCAGGCTCAGGATCCTGATTATTTTCAAAATATGATGGCTGCAATGGGCAGACCTTTTGCTGATGTAATCAAGATAGGAGAAACGATCGAGAACGGCCTCAGTACTGGCCGAATCATAAGTCAAGCGGCTCTCAAAGCAGCCACCAAAGAAATCCAGAATATGCTGAATAGCTGTGTTAACCAAAAGAAGAACGATGAGGAGGCCATGATGGCATCACGGGCAAAAAGAGGCCAAAAAGGAGCATCTCAACCCTCGGATCCACGATACTCAGTTGCCCCACAGTATGCAACTCGGTCTTATGCCAAACCATCCAAGTGCCAACATATGCGGGCCCTAACTTTAACATACCTTCATTCGCGACATCAGAACTCTCAATCACTCTACAACGCTTGTCCAAAACAAGAGTATGAAAGGGAACAAAAGCGGAGGGACAATTTCACGCCAATCGTAGAATCCTACACAAGTCTGTTTGAAAGGTTGAAACATTGTGGCATGATTGAGCCGCTTCAAGGGTATATTCCCAATCCAGTTGCAAAAGGTTTTAAACCTGTTGTACAGTGCCTATACCATTCTAATGTCCAGGGGCATAGCACTGAGGATTGTAGGGCGTTGAAAAAGGAAATAGAAATGATGATTCAAGAAGGGATGATCGTGATTCAAGATAATGGCACCCTAAACGTCATGATAAAACACGCAATGCTTGGATGATTTACAATGTTAAAGAATATGGGGGCAGTTTGACGAAAAGGTCAAGAACCCGTCCACTGAATGCAAGGAAATCAAAATTATTAAAGGTTTTGTTTAACGCTGATGTACAAATGCATAGCTAAGATGTCGAGCTTAGTAATTGGAAAGTCGCTCCCTTCCTTGTCGGGAAGGAGTCTTGGTAACTTATATCATCCGGATTATTTCGAGGTTGTGATCCAGATGTTGTTTGTTTGTCCTGCCATCAAATCTCTCTATCCTTTAATCAATGAAATGCAACTTTTTTTTTCTCTTCTTTGTGTCATTTTAATCCATTGTGTTTAGTTCTTCTTGCATATATATTTCTTTTCAAGCCAATTTTAGTGACACGACATGCTTGCAGAGTTTTCGGCTAGACTTTAGAAAGCTTGTCCAATCTTGAATTGAATTGAGGAAAAACACTTGGAGGATAAATAAGAGGTTGAAGAACTTTGATGATAAGTGTGTCACATGGAACCAAAATAGTCATATCCGTAGAGGTTAAAGATGTTTATCTCAAACCTATCATGAATACCGGCTTAAGGATAATTGAAAGTTTTGTTGATCGATGAAAGCCTTTTTGCCATGGCCTGCATATCTGATCATATCACGGAAGATGACCCAAATCCCCAAAGAAGGTGCATTCCAGGGAATTTAAGATGATTAGCTGGTACTGAAGTGCACCCTTTTACATCAGGACAAGGACCAAGAAAAGGTGACTCCAAATTGTCAAAAGTCATTTGTTGCGAACAAGATATTGGCTACGAACTATACAACTAATAAAACCAAGAAGACAGTCATGTCCATCAATGTCGAACCTGAGAAGACATAAAATGTTTGGCATTCTTGAGGTTGGGAGGCCCTTTTTTCTGCTACCCAAACACATTATACCCTTCGTTACCCCTTTTGAGCTGGTTTTATTTTTCTTCGACCCCCCTCTTTTGGAATCAAGTGTATAGTAAAAAAAAACAAACAAAGAATCGAAGATCCATACCACCATAAAGATAGGATCTAGGACAATCTGATTATATATAAAAAAAAATGAAGAGAAGAAAAGGAAAGAGAAAAGAAAAATGAAAAATGAATAGAAAAACAACAAAGAAATCTTTCATGTTTGTTTGAACTATGTTTGACTTGATTCTTTTAAAGGATACGTAGGCAGCTCTACACTAGGGTTCAGTCTAACCAAATCAAAAATAAAAATTCCCCAGTATCTGAGACTGGGGCAGATTTTTTTTAATGTTTTTATGAAGAGTCGATTCCAAGAGTTGTAAATATACAACCCTATCATCTTGAGTCTATTTTGAGCCTTAATGTGACCCTTTCTTTCTAACTCTCTCCAAAAGCCTTCCAAATAAAGACCTTCCAAATAGTCTTAAGAATGCCAAGGGAAACACGCTGTAAGCAACAGTTGTCACACAACGTAGAATAATGTCAAGTTGCTCGCACAAAAAGGCAAAAACAAAGAAGAGATAATGAATGGAAATGAGAGAGTCTTATTGGTAAAAACCCTCATGGGAACTATAAGGCGATGGTAAGTAGAGATAAATTAATGAGAGAGGTCGGTTGGTGAAAACCTTTTAGGGCACCACTGGTCGAAGGTGAGCTGTGATTTGATGCAAATAATTGGCACAAAGAGGCCAACTTCAAAGACGAAAAGGAACAACAAGAAGAAAGGGTAGATTGGTTGGATAGATTCGGCCGCTCAGTCCAAGATGCATGTCATGATCATTAAAGTTGGCTACCATATTCAAAGGAGTCCCTTTTTTCTTTCTCTCCCTGTAAAGTGGAATTTTCAGTTAAATACTATTCCTTCTCACTTTTACATTGTGTCATTTTGTCCATTTGCATTTTTATTTTGAGTCAGTCTTCTTTAAAACAACCGAGAAATGATTTCAACATTTGTTACCAACTTTCCAATTATACAAAGCGAGTTCTATTCTGGCACATTGAAGAGGACATACCCAGGAAGCAACATGCACAATAAGGTTGTTGAAGCTAAACTAGATCTGAGGGTTCATTCCAACGGAAGTTCCAAAAGTTTGCTGGTCTATTTGTTTAGAAGCCAATAAAGAAAGGGCCACAAAATCGATACTTTCCTAGAAGTGCAAAATAAAATATGTGGGGGCATACGCGGTATTGACAAAGGCACGAATCCAATTGTGATCCTCTGATAAACCGAATAAAGTGTTTTGAAGACATCAAAAAGGTCGCTAAGCAAGACTTGCTTCATGGGCAAAGTTGATAGCACCCCAGACACAAACAAATATCGGGTGCAACATAATCAAGCTTGATTTTTAAAGGAAAAACTACCAAAGTGAAGACTTGCTTTATAGACAAGGTTCAGCAACACCTTAGACATCCGGTTATGAAACAGCCGGAGGCGACAATAGAAAGCTAAAGTTTCTAGAACACGGTACAGAGCCTCCTAGCCGTTTGGTACCATTACTTGCAAATCAGTTCTCTAACAACGAGGTGGCCGCATATTCAAACTGCTCAGGGCATTCAAGGCCACAAACCGACCACCATTGTTAAACTCACAAATCTTTCTTTGTTTGAAGCAGGAAACAAAGCAGTGTAGAATTGAAGTTCTCAAAGGACGAATGTCACTAAAGGTAAGTTCTTCAAACTCTCTGCTTTTTCTTTCTAGATATGCCTATAATCACATAATCAACCACTGCATTTTCCAGCATAAGTTACATCAGTCCTTAGTTGAGGTTCCATTTTGAAATAGGGCACACCACTCCCTAGCCGCATGTTTAGTATAGGGTACACCAATCCCTAGCTGTATTTTCCGACATAAGGTACAACAATCTTTAGTGGGGTTCCATTTTAATACAAGGTATCCTATCCCCTGGTTACTTTCTCTCTTAGTGATACAAGGCGCCATCTATTGGCCACGTGGCATGCCATCTCACGGCCCCCAACCCATCTTTTCCTCACCTTTACTTTTTCGTCCACCATTAGCACCTCATATCCCTTCACTACTAGTGCCACCATTAACACCATCCATGACCACCACCATTTTCACCAGTTCCACCTTCACTCTCTAGACCGAGTTTAGGGGAAAATGTAAAAATTGTAGCAAAATATCTTTTTTAATATTCGCTTCATAAAATTTTTAATCACTATAATAATTTTCAAAACTATTAAATATAAATATTTCAATTAGGCTCCCTCCACTATTTTGTAAATACTTGTTTGACTCCCGATATTAATCCCGATTAGTCCAGTCCCAAAATATGTACTAACACCATGTGAAGAAAAAAAAGGAAAAGCTTAATTTGACCAATTCTGTAGCCGAATAAATGAACTATCATTTGTTCTTGGTTTCACTTTAAATGCATTTTTCCTTGTAATCTCCGCTTTATCACCAAAACATTCTTCTTCCTTTTGAAAAAAGCTTCCAAAAAAATAATCTCGTGAACAATATTAAAAGAATATTTTACTCCAATTGTTTATATTTTTTCCTAAGTTCTGTCTAGAAAGTGAAGGTGGAGATGGTGAAAATGATGGCGACGAGTCAATAAAAATTATAAGGCACGATTAGTGGCAAAAGACTTTATGCAAGAAGCTGGAATAGATTATGAGGAACCATTCTCACAAGTTGTGAAGTTTACCTCAATTCTCTTACTTTTGGATATTGTTGCTCGCTTAGATCTGGAATTATACCAAATAGATGTGAATACAACTTTTCTCAATGGAGAACTAAACAAAGAGATCTATATGGAACAACATGTAGGTTTCATCGTTGAAGGCAAAGAAAATAAGATTTGTAAATTAAAAATATCTATTTATGGCCTGAAGCAGTCTTCAAGGCAGTGGTATTTGAGATTTCACAAAGAGGTGATCTCATATGATTTCACCATGATCAATGAAGACCATTTCATCTATGTAAAGAAGTCTAATGGAATGTTTGTAATTCTTTAACTTTTTGTGAACGATATTTTATTGGCCGAAAATAATTTGGAGTATGTGAAAACTATCGAGTCATGGCTTTCAACGTCATTTGCCATGAAAGATGTGGGTAATACAAACTACATCCTTGGAGTTAAGATCCAAAGAGACCGTTCCAAGAATTTATTAATTCTATCTCAAGAAACTTATTTGAAGAAATTTTGGAATGCTTCCGAATGAACACTTGAAAATCTATGGATACTTCTATAGTGATAGGTGAAACTGTAAGCCTTGAAATATGTCCAAAGAATGAAAATGAAAAAACATGTCTCGAGTTTCATGTTCAAGTGCTATCGGGAGCTTGATGTGCGCTATGATGTATACTCGTCTAGACATTTGTTCTACGATAGGTCTTATTAGCACGTATCAGTCCAATCCTGGAAGAGATCATTGGAAAGTTATAAAGAGAATTTTTCGATACCTAAAAGAAATAAACTTGCACAGCCCTTTCAACTATGGAAGTTGGGTTCGTGGTTTGTGCATCTGCAGTACAAGAAGTTATTTGGTTAAAAAGGTTCTTTGAGCATTTGGATATTACAAAACATTCTTAGGGTCCTACGACTTTATATTGTGATAGTCAGGCGGCTGTTACATACACAAAGGATCCTAAGTATCACATCAATACCAAACACATTGACATCAAATATAACTTTGTGATAGATAAGATAGCAAGTGGAGAAATAGTTTTACAATACATTCTTACGCAAAGTATGATAGTTGATCCTTTTGCAAAGGCGATATCTAGAGACTTGTTTTAGAAACATGTCATGACTCTAAGTTTGCGAAGGATATAACCATATTCATGTGTTGTAAAATGACTTGATTATAATAAGTTCATCAATATTGGACTCTTAAAATTATGTTCATAACTAGTATGCATGTGATGATATTTTGTTGATAAAGTATGTTGAACTAGTCGTGAAATTGACTCTCTCACGTAAGCAATTGCCTCTTACATTGAGAATCGTGAAGAAATGAGTCCTTATAGAATCTTGAATAGTGAGAGGTCATATTTCACTTGTAAAGGTCGATCTTTACAACTAGTCACACTAATAAAATCCACCATTCGGTTATGACTTATTTTGTAAACCAGATGCGAGTTTCTCTAAAAAGTTGAATTTGAAAGTTATTGAAGTGAGAAACTTGGGTTAGACATCTGGTGGTATCTAGACCAAGATCTGTATGGTGTTGAATGAGTAAAAAATAGTGAGACACACACGCCATTATTGTTTAACCAAAAAACTGAATATTTGGTTAAAGCTAGAAATTAAGAGAGAAATCGGGTTACTGATAATCAAGAAATGAGAGACTTTGAGAACAACAATAAAGCAATGAATAAGTATATATTTCAGTATAATCTCAATGATATTTCGTGTCCTACAGATGTTGAGACCTTCCCCTTTTATAGCTAATTCTAGGAGAAAGTGTAATGCCTTTGTCTTAATGAGGCAATTATGAGCAATAAATGACATTAAAAGAAACTTTACTCAATCATTCCTATTAAATACAAATTCTCTCAACGTATTTTGCATTTAATGCTGAATTTGGACTCCTTTACGCTATCAGATTCATTTCTTCAATTCCTTCCGATCTTCAAGCTTTAAATGACTCGAACAGGTACGAGTCTCATTTCATTTGACTAATAGCTCGTGCCTTTAAGTATCTTCTCTCCCGCATCTATTGTTGCTCGTGCCTTCTAACTGATTACCACGCTTTGACTATTTGACCGGTCCACGTGTCATGACACGTCATCTTATATAAAAATTCAGTTTTTTCCCAATACAGATAGTCCCCCTACTTTTCATTTATTTATCAATTAAATATTTGGGAAGTGGATCTTCATTAAAAAGGAAATTTTTGCCATAATCAATGATATGACAGTACTGACGCTTCAGTTGTCTTTTCTATTTAATGCACTGCATACGTGTCACCTTCTTATTAGCTCTGCAATTCTGCAGCTTCTCTTTTTTTTTCTCAAGGCTTCTTCAACTCCACTATTCACGAAGTGATAGTTGCCTTTATTATAGGCTTTCCATCATTACACTCCTTAATCTTTGACGGTTGCTTTTATATATAAACTTAACCCTTTTTCCCTTGTCTTCTTCTCCACAAACTTTTACCAAGTATTTCACTATTTACTCCTATTCACTTCTTCCTCAGTTCACATCTTTTTACCATGTCATCTTCGAATCCTAACCCTAGGAGAGTCCCAATTCTTGACAGTTTCCCCAATGCCCCTGTAAGACACAGAAGAGGTAGAGGAGGTAGGCTTCGTGGCCTAGGGTCCATTCGTGGTGGTACCTCTGATTCCATCACTCCTTCTTCTGGCACTATTTCTAGAGGTTCTTTCACTAAGAGATCCTCTTCTAAAGGCAAAGAATCTTCTGAGCCTATTCAAGAACCTTTGGTTGAAGAAATAGTGCCAACCGATTTATCTTTCGAGCCTGATAAAGAATACCTTCGTGACCATGTAATTGATGCTGACACCTATCCTTCTTTAATTACCGAACCCTTGATTTCCACTGTTCGAAAGGATTGTCGTTGGAGAGATGACCTTCGTATAGTTATTCCTAACCCAAACCAGAGAATTTCTTCTTATAGGATTGGTCTTTCCTTTATTTATACTTACCCCTTTACTTTGGGATTTATTCCTGCTATCGACCCAGTCATACTCGATTTCTGTCATTTTTTCAAGATTTGTTTGGCTCAAATTGGCCCCCTCGTATGGAGAGCAGTGGCTTGTTTAAGGTATGTATCGGCTAAGGCTGGTGTTGACTTTACCTTCTCCCATCTAATTCATCTTTACCACCCCAAGCTGTTCCGCAGTGGTATTTTTACCCTAACTGCATGAAGTAAAAGGGTTTTGGTAAGCCCTGAAGATGATAAAGATCGAGGCTGGTACACCCGTTACGTTGCGGTACCCACAGTTGGTTTGGTGGGTGAATCAAATATTCCTTTTCCTGAGAAATGGAACCTTGCACGTAAGTATTTCTTCCTTACCGTATCTGTTTTTTTTATTTCAACTCCTTTTCTAATTTCATTCTTTTTTGCTTTTTTGTAGCAACCATGGGAGATGTGGAGCCCGTTCCTAATTTCCGTGGTTGGGTAGATGCTATTTTGAAAGTCGTGCCTATGGAGGCACGAACCTGGAAATCTATTTCCAACAAACATGGTTGGAAAGTGAAAACTCACGGTATGCATCCCTTATTATTTCTCGTATGTTAAATTCTTTCCCCTTTTTTAACTTTTTATCCTTCTTTTTTTTCAGGATTTGCTATTCGAGGAATGACATATGAAGTAGCTATTGCCCTTCGAGCCTCTTCTAGTACTCCCCTTTCTTTGGAGAGAACACAAGCTACGCTGTCAAAGAGGAAAATTATTGAAGAGGATTCTGAGGATGATGAAGATGAAGACACCTCTTTGATGGCTAGGCCTAGAGCCAGGAGACGCATCATTTCTGAAGATGAAGCTGAAATTTCTTCTGCCCGTGCCTCCTCTCTTACCGAACCTGTTACTGTTGTTTCTGATGATGAAACCATTCCAAGGGACACCATTGAATCCACTCAACGTCTCTTCGTTGACGGTTTCGAAAGTGGTGAACTAGGTCCGGTTTTAGATGAAGTTCCTCTTTCCTCCTCCATTCCCATTCCTTCTATTCCTCCTTTGGTTTCAAGTGCTTCCTTGCCTATTTTATCTGTTCCTACTCCTTTGCCAATTTCTGCTCCCTTACCTGTTTCGACTCCTTCGACTCCTGTTATTTTCACCTCTTCTACCGTTCCTCCTTCTATAGCTCCCCCTTCCTCTGTTCAGCATGCAGAGGAGGGTTCCAGTAGCAGAAGTTTGGCTATGAGGAGTGTCACACTTGAGGTTCCTGCTAATAACAGTCTTTTAAGGAAGTCTGGTGGAGCAGATGTCTGGCTCGAGCCTTTAATTGGAGACATTGAGAAGAAGAAGATGAACAGTCATAGTTGCTTAACTTTGATGAATGACATAGTTCATTCTACGTTAAAGGTATTCTTCCTTTACTTACTAATAAGTTTTTTTTTATCTCTAGATTCTTATTTTCATGAGTTGTCTTTGTAGGCTAACCTTATTGGCACGGAATTGATGGGAAGAATTTCCCTTTTAGAAAAGAAGGCCCGTGAGTCTGATAAGACTGTTCTCGAGGCTGAGAGGGTAGCTAAGGAAGCCCAACTGGAAGCAACTAATTGGAAGGAACAGTTTAAAAATGCTCAAGAAACGATAAAAGAATTGCAAGAAAGCAACCGTAACCTGGAGCAGCAAAAGCGGACTCTGACTTCTGAATTAGCGGGAGCCAAGGCTTCTTCTAGTAAAGCTGAGAAGGATAAGGAGCGCCTTGAATGTTCATTTTCAGAACAATTATCAAAGTCAAGTGAAGAAATCAGAGAACTTAAGGCACTTTTGGCCAAGAAAGAAGAGTATGCAGGGGAGTTAGTGCAAAACTTGACTCAAGTTCAAGCTGATTTAAATATCTCTTCTGATAAGGTACGTGCCTTAGAGAGTTCTCATGCCTCCCTTGAAGCTTCCCTTGATTCCTCTTTAGCTGAAAATCAAGTGTTAAAGAATGATCTTGCTATGTGGGAAAAAGAGTATGAACTTCTTGAGGAGAATTTTAACATAGAGGTGAGTTGGGCTTTTCTAAACTCTCGTCGTGATGCTTTAACTGAGGCCAGTCAAGAAAACTTTGATTTAAAGTCGGAATTGGCCAAAGTTTTGAAAACCATTGAGATGACCCAACAACCACTTGACTTTCCTTCTCCGGCAAATGAAGCTCCCGTGGCTGAAGAACCTTTAAATGAAGAAGCCGTTGCTGCGGCAATTGAAGTTGAAAATGCTGCAATTCCAGCTCCCGAGGGTGAAACTTCTATGACTCAGTTTGTGGAAGCTGAAACTTCCGTGACTCTTGCTCCCCTCGATGAACTTAGCACTTCAATCCCAGCTGGAACCGCTCCTGTTGCTGCTTCTTCAGAAGTTACCACCGTACCTATAGCTGTTCATGAAAGTGAAGCTAATATAACAACTTCTGGCATTCCAGCCCCTCAGTGACCAGTTTATGTTTCCAGACTTTGTTTTTGTTTTGTTGATTGGTGGTTTATCCCTTGGCGGTTTTTAAGGGATTTTTTTGAAAAAAGTCCCCAGTTATCATAATGGGGCACTTGTATAAACTTTTTGTTGACTAAGTTTCTACTTAGTCTTTTTAATTATATCAAGAAGTTTGTTAGTACTTCAATATGTTCTATTCTTGCCTTTTTCTTATCTATTTAGGACTTATAGAATAGTTTAGCATTTTTATCCTTTGAAAATGCTTTATGATTCTTCTCATGACTTATTAACATGAGGCTTATAAAAGAGGGCCCTTTTATATATATCGACACTTAATGAAGAAGACGTCTCAACTTCATAATGGTGTTATAATACGATGAAAGAAATAGGAACACACATGTTTTGTTTGGAATCACTTTGACAAGTTTTTATTCACGAACTTTGACAAGCTTTTGAATATTACATGTATTAAAATACATCTATAACTTTCTCGTAACTGTTTTTCTTGTAACAGATTTTTACAAAATAAATATAATTCAAACAAGGTTTTTCCTTATAACCCGTTTCAGTACATAGTCATGACCCTATCTTCATGCATTAGGAAGGGTTTGAGAGGTGACTCCGTTGTTCTCATGAGTTTGAGAGGTGACTCTGTTGTTCTCATGGGAAAGAATACTATGATGAATGTTTTGTATCTTCATTTGTTTTGATGGGAAAGGTACAATATGCAGTCCCCCAAGTGTTTGAGCGGTGAAGTATGAAGCCTCGAGCACTTGTTTGTTTCTCTCAATTTGGTCCTTTTCCTGAAACAGAAAAACATACGGGACTCGGAGATACGATTAGAGATGAAGACTGCCTAACCCGTGTGTATTTCCATCAGGATAATTGTAACCCTGGGCTGGGAATTTTAGAATATTCCATTTTGCCGTGCAGGTCGTGACTCATCATTTGGCACGGGTAAGGGTTTTTGCCTAGCATCTAAAATCGTTAGTAAAATTTTAACAATTCAAAGAAAAAATTTTAACATAGCGATACCTGACCGTGGGTACTTTCTCAAAAGTATTATCTCTTTAGGTGGACAGCTTTCCAATGTGAGGGTAGAATTTTTCCGTCCATTGTCTCCAACTCATATGTTCCTTTTCCTGCAATATCACGAACTTTGAAGGGTCCTTCCCATGTGGGACTTAGCTTTCCTGAATTAGCAACCTTTGTAGATTGGAACACCTTTTTAAGCACGAAGTCCCCAATTTTAAAAAATCTGAGGCGTGCTTTCCTGTTGTAATACCGTTCAACTACTTGCTTTTGTGCTGCCATCCTTATTAATGCAGCTTCTCTTCTTCCTTCGAGCAAATCAAGGTTCACCCGCATTTCTTCATCATTTGATTCTTCCGTTGCTTGCGCATATCGTGTGCTCGGTTCACCTATTTCAACCAGGAATAAGGCCTCCGCACCATAAACCATTGAAAATGGTGTTTCTCCCGTGCTTGTTTTTGTCGTTGTACGATAAGCCCATAATACTCCAGGTAATACCTCAGGCCAATTACCTTTTGAATCTTGTAACCTTTTCTTCAAGTTGTTGATAATGACCTTGTTTGTGGATTCCGCTTGTCCATTACCCACTGGATGGTATGGCGTAGATGTTATCCTTTTAATTTGCCAACTTTGAAAAAACTTCTGTGATTTGAGCTCCTATGAATTGTGGACCACTATCACACACGATTTCCTTCGGCAC
>NC_031994.1:40576537-40585717 GCF_001879085.1 Nicotiana attenuata | reverse complement strand
TACCTCCACTGGTTTTACCTAAATGTTCCTGGAACATTTTCGTGACCAACCTTTGATAGGTTGCTCCAGCATTTTTGAGACCAAAGGGAATTACTTTATAACAGTAAGTCCCCCTGTCTGTGATAAAAGAAGTTTTCTCTTCATCACTTGAATCCATTTTGATTTGGTTGTAACCTGAATATGCATCTAAAAAACTTAGAAGTTCATGCCCTGCAGTTGCATCAATTAACTGATCTATATGCGGTAAAGGGAAAGAATCTTTTGGACAAGCTTTGTTAAGATCTGTATAATCTACACAAACTCGCCACTTACCATTTTTCTTAGGTACTACAACTGTATTAGCTAACCAATTTGGATACTTTACCTCACGGATAGACCCAATTTTTAATAACTTTTGGACCTCATCTTGAATCACCTGGTTTTTGAAAGCTCCTTGCTTTCTTTTCTTTTGCTTTATTGGTGTGAATGATGGGTCTTCATTTAGTTTGTGAGTCATCACATCCGATGGTATTCCTGTCATATCAGCATGGGACCAAGCAAAACAATCCACGTTAGCTTTCAGAAATTCAATTAACATACCTCGCATGTCGGAGCTTAGATTGGTTCCAACATAAACCTTCCGTTCAGGCCATTGCTCAAATAATATCACAGCTTCGAGTTCTTCAATTGTTGTTTTGATATTTTCATTCTCTTCAGGCTCTTGAATTGTGTCAGGTCTCGAGTCTACATCTGTCCGTCCTTGCTCAGCTGAGGTTTGACCTTCAACTGTTTCCTGTAATTGCTATTTTTCTTTATTTACGGTGCTCGTATCTGTTACAGCATTAATACTCCTGGCTGTCTGCTGATCCCCACGAATTTGGCAAATCCCCCACGGTGACGGGAATTTAATAACTTGATGTAGAGTTGACGGGATAGCATCCATATCATGGATCCAAGGTCTCCCCATGATCATATTGTAAGCCATTTCCATATCTACTACCTGAAATTTAGTTTCTTTAACAACACCTGCAGCAAAAGTTGTTAGAATTACCTCTCCTTTTGTTACCACACTTGAATTGTCGAACCCAGACAAGGTATGCCCCTTCGGTATCATTTTGTCTTCAGCTTGCATTTTACGTAATACCCTTAGTAGTATAATATTTACGGAACTTCCTGGATCAATCAAAACTCGTTTTACATTAGTGTCGTGTACAAGTAAAGATATTACCAGAGCGTCGTTGTGGGGGTCATCACTCCTTCGGTATCTGCATTATCAAAAGAAATATTTTCGTTTTCAAACACCTGCCGTACCCGTTTCCCGTGTGTAATCGTTACTTTAGAAACCTTGTTGGAAGCCGTATATGTTACACCATGAATATCTTCTCCCCCACTTATAACATTCACGGTTCTCTTGGGTGATGGGGGCTTTGGTGGCTCTTGCCTATTTTTCATATAGGCTTGCTTACCTTTCTCACTAAATAACTCAGTGAGATACCCTTGTTTCAACAGATGGTCCACTTCACTTTGTAAGAATCTACATTCTGAAGTCTTGTGCCCGTGATCATTCTGGAATTCGCAACAATGATCTGGATTGCACCTATTTGGATTTGACCGCATCTCTTTTGGCCACCGTACCTTATCTCTCATGCTCCTCAAAACAGCTACGAGCTCGGAGGTAGTAACATTGAAATTATATCCACCGAATCTCGCCTTTAAACTTCTGTCATCATCTCGTGACTCTTGTCTGTTTCGATCATTTCTGAACCTTGATGAAGAACCAGATTCTCTGTTACTCGATTTTTGATCATATCGTTGATTATCCTGCTTTGACCGTGAGTCTTTTCCCGCAGGTCCCATATATGGATCGTATCTGTTTTTACCTGATCTTTTTCCGGTTTCTGACCTCCTGGAATTGCTCCTTTCTTCATGATGAAACTGAGGTACGGTATCTTCCTCAATTCGCAACTTCGTACTGTACCTGTTATAAACGTCATTCCACGTGGTTGCAGGGAACTCTCGAAGGCTTTCTTTAAGTCTTCTCGTGACTCCTGAACTTTTGTCATTTAAGTTGCTTGCAAAAGCTATTGCAGCCCAATTATCAGGTACACGGGGTAATCCTTTCACGTTGGAATCTATCAACAAAATCTCTGAGCAACTACGAGTCCCCTTGTTTAATTTTAAAAATGTCTTCCATTCTTTTTTCAACCTTTTGAGCTCCCGAGTGCGCTTTAATAAAAGAATATGCAAGCTCAGCAAAAGAGTTTATAGAATTTTCAGGTAAAAGAGAATACCAGGTTAATGCACCCTTGGTGAGTGTTTCTCCAAATTTCTTGACCAACACGGATGCAATTTCTTGCTTGGCCAAATCGTTGCCTTTTACACCTGTAGTAAATGCAGTTACATGATCACGTGGTTCTGTTGTGCCATCATATTTCGAGATGTCAGGCATTTTGAACTTTTTAGGGATTGGAAGGGGAGCAGCACTTGGTTTCCAAGGTTGTTGCGAGTATTTATCCACATCCACTCCTTTGATTACAGGGGGAACTCCAGGGATTTGCTCGATGCGCTCATTTTGTTCCTAAAGCTGTTTCTGCAAAGTTAGTATTAAATTTTTCAAATGAGAATTATTTGAATTACCTGGTTCTCCTTCCTATGGTTCACTGGGGGTTCCTCCATTTCCAGAATTAACAAGGCCAGAACGAGGATTCTCCAATGTATTGTTATTAGGCGTAGGTGTGGGTGGTGCAACAGGTAATCGACTAACTAGAGCTTGAAGAGCTTTGCTAACCCGTGCATCAATTACTTTTTGTAAAGCTTCATCTGGCCCTTCAAAATGTTCAGATTGCTCTTGTTAATCAGCACGAGATTCAGGAGTAGGAGTACCTTCACGAGATTGACGTGGTGAATTTTGAGGGGAAGGAACCACGTTAATGTTTTTTAAATCTCCTTGATTCTGATGGATTTGATTTTTATCACCGTTATTGTTGTTGTTGTTGTTTGACATGATGATAACAACAGATAAAATGTAACTTAAAAAGAATAGATTATCAGATTCCCGGTAACGGAACCAATTTGTTTAACCAAAAAACTGAATATTTGGTTAAAGCTAGAAATTAAGAGAGAAATCGGGTTACTGATAATCAAGAAATGAGAGACTTTGAGAGCAACAATAAAGCAATGAATAAGTATATATTTCAGTATAATCTCAATGATATTTCGTGTCCTACAGATGTTGAGACCTTCCCTTTTTATAGTTAATTCTAGGAGAAAGTGTAATGCCTTTGTCTTAATGAGGCAATTATGAGAAATAAATGACATTAAAAGAAACGTTACTCAATCATTCCTATTAAATACAAATTCTCTCAACGTATTTGGCATTTAATGCTGAATTTGGACTCCTTTACGCTATCAGATTCATTTCTTCAATTCCTTCCGATCTTCGAGCTTTAAATGACTCGAACAGGTACGAGTCTCATTTCATTTGAATAATAGCTTGTGCCTTTAAGTATCTTCTCTCCCGCATCTGTTGTTGCTCGTGCCTTCTAACTGATTACCACGCTTTGACTATTTGACCGGTCCACGTGTCATGACACGTCATCTTATATAAATTCAGTTTTTTTCCAATACAGCTGGGAACTTCTAAAAATCTTTTCTTAACAGCGGATGTTTCTTATAAAAAATAAATTGAGAAAACCTTGGTGAGTAGAGTTATTAGATATCTTCGATGGTGGAAGCTAACAGGTAACTGAGAGAAGGGACAAAATACGTACAAGACGGTACATAAGACTATTATTACATAAAATCATAAATATATACAATTTTATTAAATAAATTTTGGTCCTCTTCTTAACGTTCAGCTTAAGACCACCAATTTCGTTGAGCCGCCTCTGTTTAAAGTTAATAAAAAATGGAGCACTTCATATTCTATTNTTTGTGAAATTCTTTCTAAGTTTTCAAGTTTGAATTTCTAATGGGCAAAAATAATATCAGTATTTTAAGTAGTTGGATGAGCGGCTATCTTTTTTCTAACAGTTGATCTCCAAGTTAGATTTTGAGACAAACTCCTTGCTTTTCCAAATATAATTGTAGTTATTTTGTAGATGTTTTTGTAGTTATATTGTCGTTAGCTTTTAAATTTTGTAGTCATCCATTTTAGGATATCAGACATTGTAGTTAAATTGTACTATAACTGTTGCAATTTGTAGAATCTTTGTAGATAATTTATTTAAAGACAACATTTTGAAATCAACAATTTCTAATCATAGATTGTAGTTTATTTTGTCGTATAAATGTAGTAACTTTGTAGATAATTTTGAAAACAAAATTGCTTTATTCTTTCATTAAACTGATTTGTAGTTTAATTGTAGGCAAATGTAGTAATTTTGTAGATAATACCGTAAAACCATAATTCTATGCAATTTCGAACTATACAAACCTGCACTTGTGTTATCATTGGTGATTGCCAATTCCATATTGAATTCAGTTTGTTGATGTTGTTCGTAGTTTGTTGAAGCTGTTCGTACTTTTTTTTAAAAAAAAATTTGGATTGTAGTTTAAGAGTAAATTACGCAGATGCGAAATCTCCTTTCCGTTTCAAAACTTGAACTTAATATAGAATAAATCAATCCCAAGATTCTTTCCTGATTTTTCGCACGTTATTAAGGGAAGATTCTGCATTTTTACATTTGAATTTAATGTAGAATCAATCAATCCCAAGATTCTTTCCTCATTTTTAGCGCGTTTTTAAGGGAATATTCTGCCCTTTTAATACCTAATAAACGAATTGTACAGAAATTGTAGGAAAAATGTGGATTAGGCGGGTAATTTAGATATTATGCACATATTTGGTAATATAGTTTCATATATAGTATAGATAGGAAAAAACCTCTAGCTGATTTAGAGTAGCTGATAAGCATTAAGTGCTGAAAAGCACTTTTAAGTGTTGAAACTGGTTTTAAAAAAAAGCAGTTACGTGTTTGGATAAAAGTGTTGAAATTAATAATACGCAGCTGAAGAACTGGGTATACGAAGAGTTTTGTTTTAAAAAGAAGTATTTTAGGGATAAAATAGTAAATATTTTGGCAAACGTAAAGTGCTTATAAGCTGAAATTTGATAAGTTGGGGGAGACCAACTTATGGCTTTTGGCTTATTTTTAGCTTATAAGCACTTAACTTATAAGCACTTTTAATTTTACCAAATGCGTAGATAAGCCAAAAAGTGCTTATAAGATAGTTTGACCGGCTTATAAGCTTAGCCAAACACCCTCTTAGTCGCGCATGTATTTACATATGTCTCTTAATTTTGTCATATGGGATAAAATTGGTTAGCGACAGTTGAACAAATGATGAGATGATACGTAGAACTAAAGATAAATAAGATGTGAGTCAGCAAGTAATTGACACCAAATACAATCATGAGATCTGTGCCGAGTGAATTCCGAAGGCATGGGAACAGGTAACAAAGTCTTGAAGGGATGACATCGGACAACATTCAATGAACAACCGTAACAAAGAATCTCGGTATTAATAGCCGGTCCTTGTAGCCATCAATAGCGGTTTTATTCTCATTCAAGAGGAGCTTGATTTGGGGATCTTGTCTCCCTAAATAAAGCTACAAATAGGAAAATTAGTATCCATTGTAACACACGAAACATTTTGTACACAAAAGCTAAAATCAGCTCTCATTCTATAGTACCGCTCTTTTACTTTGTTCTTAATATTATTCTTGTTTCTGCTATCGGAGAAGCTAAATTCATAGCCATGCTCGTATTTCCTTTAAGTTTATCTTATAATCTTATTTATTTTATATTTTGGGACAAATTAATTTATGTATCTATAAATCACGTTACAAGTTCAACTCTAACATTTTACGAGTAAACTTTTGTAATTCTAAGTTGGTATGTGCAGTGATATTTTCTCTTTTTCCTTAGATAAATAGAAAATATTTTAAGTAATATTTTTAAGAAAGTATAAACTCAAGTACACGTCTTTTATTTTTGTAAAGAGGGCATATGTCTCAGCAGATTCCAAGTATAAAAATGAAGCTCACTGGCAAAATAGAAAAGTAAAATTGAACCAAATTAACTTCGTATATAAATAACTTTTATTACTTTTCTAGGTGCTAATTTTTCAGGCTTTTGGGATTTACAAAGATCATCATATTCGAATTTCTAGTACATAATTATCAAATTCTTAAACTATAAGCAGAGTAGTATCTTTGATAGAAGGTCAACTTTTATGCAGGAATTTAAGAGGAGAAAAACAAAAAAGGAAATGTAAATTGGACTAAAAGATGGGCCCAATTTCCTTTAGGGTGGATAGGGCTGGCATTTGATTTACTATACTGTTTGAGCTTTAACCTTAATTTCTGGCTATAGCCTTTTTACCCAATAATACAAGTGCCAAAGTCAGACTATTAGACAAATTTCGGGCCATTGTTGATACTGTACTGGAGGGGAAGTGATGGTTTGGGCCTATGTCTTTTGTGGTCCAATTTCCTTGGGCTTGAGATATCCGCTCACCTTGCTTTTATTTGAATTCTTTTGTAACAATTTCGTTAGTACTAAAATGATGGATCAAAGTACATCTTCAAGCTCTAAAAAAGCTTCAGTTTAATTTTTGTAATATTTTGCGCTTTATTTTAGAAGAATTTTCAAAAATCTACAGTGACTATTAACTTTCTATAGCTATCATATATATAATTACCCCTATAGCTACTATTTAGTTGTTACACGTAAGGGTGCTTATCGGACGGATAATTACGCTTAACGGTTATCGGATTATAGATGTAGTAATCCGCTAGCCATCCAATAAGACAACATGCAGATTGGTATCAGATTAACAATTATCGGGCAGTTATCGGCTAAACCAAATAGAATTTTTTTTGAACAATTATAATACCAAACAGTTTCAAATCAATACCAAATTTTTAATACCATCTAAGATCTAACCAAACGGTATTTTTTTAATTGAAAAGTCTTCAAGACTACTCATACTATTGTACACGTATTAACCAAATTTTTAATACCATCAAGACTACTCATACAGACATACACATATTAATCATTGAGATTTCGATTTTTCGACTTCTCAGTTCTCAGTTCAAGAGAGAGATGAGACTGGCGACTTCTCTGCCTCTGGTGGCTGCAAACAACTGAGAATTAGAAAAGAGAAATTAGGGATTTAGCCATTTAGGGTTTCAATAGTACATTACATACATAGGGGTAAACGTATAAATATAAAATTCTTAACGGGCTAACGGTTTACCCGATAAGAAAATTGAGTAATCCGCTCCCAAACCGTTAAGTCGTTAATTATAAAATCTCAATCCGTTCACCATCCATTACCCCGATAATTCGATACCAATAAGCCAATAAGCCATCGATTTGGTTCGGTTAACGGTTACGGTTCGGTTTTGAGCAGCCCTAGTTACACGACTACATCGCTGTATTCGCGCTACCGTATTCATAAATACAGTAGCGGAATTCGCCTAAAATATAGGGGTGTCCAGCTGTGCGACTGTATTCGCTGTATTTTCGCTACTGTATTCATGAATATAGCAGCGAAATTCACCTAAAAATAGGGGAATCCAGCTGTTTAATAACGGAAAGAGGATCAACTAGCATGTATCACTCCTAATTTAACTCAACAAAATCAATTCTACATAAATTTCACTGCTATTGTGTTGTATTTCATGTATTCGCGCGACTGTATTTATAAATAGAGTGAGGCACTCAGGAAATAGAGTGTAAAACACAGTGATATTAGGATGTATTAAAAAAATACAAACCTTCGGAATACATAAGTACAAGCGAAAAAATAATGTATTTATACAAAAATATAAAGTATTTGAGTGTATTTGCACAGAATACAATGTATTTGTATCATTGTATGTAACTAAATAGGAAATAAGAGAAGGAAGTTCGCTGGAGAAGGCATTTTTCGGCCAAGCAAAATATTGTATACATTGTATTAAAAACTAAAAATGGAGACGAACAAAAATCCGGCCCTCAAATCTTCTCCGACGTAGCCATGACCAGATATGTTCGCCTAAGAGGATGAGCCAATAGTGGATGATTACGCCAGTGATTCCGACACTGACGACGACCACGATGATGACGCCGATGACTCTACTGATTTGATGGAGAAGAGGATTGAGAATCTTGCTTATAGAGAAAGAGAAGCGAGAGAGATGGAACAAAGAAAGAACATAGTTGACGTATTTCATGCCTCAAAAATATCTATTTTGCTATAAAATAAAAAATGTAGCTATAAGTAATAATATTTTGAAATTGTTTTGGTTTTGTAATCAATATGATGTAATAGTTTGTTATAGGAAGTAAAATTTCCTTTATTTTATTGTTAGAATGCTCGCAGAATCAGTTCCAAATTCCAATAACTAAGTAGGATGTAGATTTCTATAATTAAGTTGGATTAATAACTTGAGAAGTAAAATAGATAACATCTTATAACACATAAAAAGACATTGATAATATAAAATTTCTTTTATGCGGTAAGAATTTATAAATTAAATTAAATCCATTGTTTATTCAAGAGCTTGCTCTTTACAGGATTGTCTTAATGCCTACAATTTGCTATGTACCAATAATAGGCATTTGACTGCGCAACTACGTTCACTATTTTTCTCATACAAAGTTACCAACATTCGCCAAACTTAGTTCGCTCACCACAAATGGATTTCTTTCTCCAAAGATACTTTTGTATCAGTTAACGTAGATGGACCTTCTTATGATCACCGCTTAAACTTTGACCTTGATAAAAGAGTTTTGAGAAATAGTTCCGATCAAAATTTTGAAACACGCTGGTCAAAAATTTGGGAAGCGATTTTGATAAGGTGTGTTTGGTACGAAGGAAAATATTTTTCGGAAAATATTTTTCAATTTTCCCTGTTTGGTTGGCTTAAATGTTTTGGAAAATATTTTCCTTATGAACTCATTTTCCTCCAATTGGAGGAAAATGTTTTCCTTATGAGAAGGAAAAACATTTTCCAAAACTCCTTCTCAACCTTCCCTACCCACCCCACCCCCTTTCTCCAAAAAAAGTTTTTTTTTCTTCAAATTTCAGTTTCTCCGTTACCACCCACCCTACTACCCCTCCACCCACCCCACCTCCACCCTCCACCTCCCTCGCACAAAAAATATTTTATTGCAATTTCAAATTTCTATTTTTTCATTTTTCTGC
>NC_031994.1:40524303-40575891 GCF_001879085.1 Nicotiana attenuata | reverse complement strand
ATATATATATATATATATATATATATATATATATATATATATATATATATATATATATATATATATATATATATATAACCTGCAACAATTTATAATAAACAGAAAAGAAGTATGGAATGAAAAATAACCGGAACTTGCATTAAAGGAACACAGGACCCAACCAGTCTACTAGTATTCAGCTATAACCAATCATTAGGAAATTTCAATACCTCAATAATAACTTCAACAGAAATAAATGCCAAAAATAATAACTGATGCGGCGTGTATCCCGATCCCACCATATTAACAATAACAATATCAATATTCCAACAATAACAATATCAATGTTCTCCCTTATTCCTCCTTGTTGCGGCGCGCAACCCGATCCCGCATGTCCTCCCTTATTACTCCTCAACACATATCACCCTTATTCCTCCTGTTGCGTCGCGCAACCCGATGTGAGCACGTGATTTTTGCCCTATATGAATTATTCCCATAAATTCAAACAAAATAAATTTTTCCCATTGTTTGCAATTTCGTGGATTTTTGTAACATTTTTTGTTAATTGCTTGCATTTGTCTGTGCACGTTTATTTTATGTCATTCATGAAAATAAAAAAATAAATACATTGCATTTTCATGTAGGACTTAATTTTACATTTTAGATTAATTAGTAAATCAATTTGTTTGACAAAAATAGAAAAAATCACAAAAAATGACTCATTTTTGCATTTTTTATTTAGCTTTGAATTTTGCAGCTTTCTTTTAATTTGGGAATTAATTAGTTGTGGTAAATATTATTTTGAGCAATTAGCTTAATTTGGTAAAATATTTAGTTTAAGAGTAATTTAGGATTTGATTTAATTTGAAAAGGAAAAAGGAAAAATTGATTAAAAGAAATGAAAAGAGTCAAATAAAAAGGGCTGTGATTTGGGCCAATTTGGCAGGCCCAAATGAATTTCCCCCCCATACCCGCTCAAGTCCGGCCTAGCTCCACCCCAATACCCGGTCCAAGTGGTCAGTCACTAAGACCTTTGAAACAACGTAGTATGAGGGCGATACTACGTCGCTTTGAGTTCATTGGTGTTAAATCGATCTCGGCCTTTCATTTTTCATCATCTAATGGCTGTGAAGCTCCCTTTCATTTTAATTAAAACTGTCCAAACTTCAGAGAACCTCATATCTCTTCACTTCCATCTCTCTCATCTCTAACCCTAGGACCCGCCGCCTTGGAACCTCCACCATACTCGCCGGCGGCGCCACCTTACACTGCCTTAATCTACCCAAAAAATAACACCCTAGAACACTCTTCGTCCCCTCATCCCAAATCTCCAGCCCTTTACCCTCAAATCATAGCCTAGTTCGTCGAATCTCAGATCAAAGATTCAAGTCCTGTGAACCCTAATCTTGCTCCCTTTGTCAAGTTCAAGCTTCTGGGCCGATAATGGTTCGAAGTTTATGCCAGTCGACTTTTCTCCTCGAGAACGAGTGACTAGCATGGACTTCGATTCATTTCGAAGCCCATCGGTCTCATGCAAGACCAAAACCAGCAAGTCTGTTAAGAGAGGCCTGTCTCCGTTAGCTTCAGTACGTATTTCTCCTTCTTTGTATCATTTTTTTTCTGTTCTGATCTCGGTTGAAATAGTTCGTTGAGGATATAATTGGGTTCAAATACTTTTAAGTCGTTTGTTCGTTGTTTATTTTGTTTGATTCACTTGTTTGGTTCATAAGTTTCAAATTGTTGCTATGTTGATTAAGTGTTTTTGTTTGAATCATTTGAGTTCTCTGAGACTCATTTCTTTTCCCTCCCTGCACTTTTTTCGTTTAACATGAACATCCCAGTTCATTTGAGCTTCAATGCTCTTTGACTGATGGTCTGAAGTGGTAAGTTTGGGCTATAGTAGAGACCCATGGGTTTGGGCTGGGTCTTGGGATAACTCGACCCAGTTTTGGTTACCTGAAGGTAAATAGTAGTTGTTTAAGGGGTAGTTTAGGAAAATTGGGCAGGGAAATCTTTTGTAACTGCCTAAGGAAGCTTCTAGGAAAGAGGGGAATGGGTAATTCAGTAATTGGGTTTAGAGTTCAGGGGCTGATTGAACAAAAAGGAAACTGGGGAAGGGACTAACTTAACAAAACAGGCTTTGCATTGGGGTTTTGAAGAGAAATAATGAAATTGGGGAAGGGGGTAAATGATAATTAGCAAAATCTTTACTGCTGCCCTAAAACCCCTTTATAAAAGCCCCATTTCCTGAATTTTAAAAGGGGATCAGACGCTAGAAATTGAGAAAACGGCTGAAAATGTACATAAGAGTCTGAAATTATAAGAAAAATCATCAAAAATACTAGTCTAAGGCATCTAATCTGTTGATATCTCTTGGTTTCTCAAAAGCTAGAGTGAACTGCTATCATTTTCTGGGTTCAAAGCATGAAAGTTGATTGAGTAGCTGTAGCTGGGTGTTTTTTTTGGGGGTTTTCTTCTCTTGAGGAGGAATTTTGAAAGATTTTCATTGATTATCGAATCTCTGGGGTTTAAACATGAGCTGAAGCTGTTTGGTTGAGTGGTTGTTGCTGTTTTCCTTGCTTACTTTGCTTCACTGAACTTCTGTGTTCTCACCTCATTTGCTTTTGGCTTTCCAGGTATTTTTTTCTCGGATTATGATAACTGCTGAAGTATAAGAGCATTTTGATGTATTGTAGTTGTAATGAGAATGTGGATGAATGAATTGAAGGCTGTCAGTATTTTCCATATATGTTTTCTTCCGTTTTCTGAAATTCTATATCAAATCTTTGGTTTATTCCCTTTCAGCTTTTGGCTAGTGTGAGATTTGTGAAGGGATAATGATCCAAGAGGGATTTCGTAGGTGTCAGGACTTAAGTTAATACAATTTCATGAACTGTTCACTTGGTTGGATCATGTAGTTGATTCCTGTTTTGTTTTATATTCAAGGATTGGTAATTTGAAACTCATGTTAATGGTGGTTGTTAAAACTCTACAGCTAGTTCACTCAATTTGAGAAGGGTTAATTGGTTATGGGAATTACCTAGTTGTGGCTTTGTTAAAGTTATCTGTTAGTGCCAGGGTTAGCATGTGGTAAAGAATAGCTTTGGATCCCTCTTTCATTTTTAATTTGTTTGTCAACAGGTGTAAAGTCTGATTTCATAAATTGGTGATGATCGTTAGCTCTTGTCTTATGTTTTCTTTTTTGTAAGGCTGTCATGTGCTTTTGGACTACTGAATGTTTTGATGTTTTGGTTCAAATCAGTGAGCATTTATGTTTTCAGGGTCTAGGATTAGATAGGGTTAAACTCTGAAATAATGATTTACATTTGGTTAAAATTTGTGAGAGTTTGGGCTGTGAGAGGGACTTTGGTTGAGTCCTCAAACGCTGTTGTTTTGGGCATTGAATCATGAGTTGCCCAGTTCCCAATGGAGGTGTTTTCCCTTTAAGTTGCTTGAACAATTAATTTCATCCATGCTTTGTCAAATACCTGTTGCAATGCCAAGGTTCTCATGGGGGTGTACTTTGTTTTAGGCAGCCACGATTGGTTAAGAAATTGGGCCATTATCGTTAGCCCATTCACGCCGAGCCCCTCGTTAATTCTGTACTCAATCTGGGCTTCATGTTAAGCCCAGTTTCCTCTTGTGTCCTGCCATGGGAGCTTACAAATAATATTGGTTTTTCTGTTAGCCTAAGCTTTGCCAAAAATAGCTAAATGCTTGATATCGTCCAACGTGGATTTAGAATCAACAGTTTGGAATCGAGCATTAACTCGGGTTAAGTCAGAACTCTTTTAGCCATTCTTGATTAATCATGACGCTTCAATTAGACTCGAGGTATGCCATAAGCAAAATTAGATAACCCATGGCCTTCGAGTAATTAATTTTAACCCTTTAGAAATCGAGGTGTGCCATTAGCGAATTTTCCATGGCACTCGCAAACTTGAAAGTGCGTAGTTACTTTAGGCGCGTAATTTTAATTTAACTTCCTTAAACTCGGGTGTGCATTTCATGTGACCCAAATCCAAATCTCAACAATGTTAGATAAAATGTGTCGCGGACCGCGGGTGCATTTCATGTGGCGTGGTCCAAGGCGTGTTTTAAATAGCGTTGAAACTTCTTAAAAATGATTAAAAGCGGTTAATAAGTTAAAATATACCATAGGCTGAAACATGTATTAAAATATGATAATGGGCCAATTATAACAGTTGAGCACCGTGCTAAAACCACGAAACCCGGGAATGCCTAACACCTTCTCCCGGGTTAACAGAATTCCTTACCCGGATTTCTGTGTTCGCGGACTGAAAAACAGAGTCAATCTTTTCCTCGATTCGGGATTCTAAACCGGTGACTTGGGACACCATAAATTATCCCAAGTGGCAACTCTGAATTTTAAATAAAATGATCCCGTTTCGATTATCACTTAAATCGGAAAAACTCCTTTATATCCCTTCCGGGGGTGTAGGAAAAAGGAGGTGTGACACCCGATCCCACCTGTCCACCCTTATTACTCCTTGTTGCGGCGTGCAACCCGATCCCACCAGACAAGCAATTTCCTCCCTTATTCCTCCTGTTGCGGCATGCAACCCGATTCCGACATATGTATGTATCAACACCAATCACAAAGAATAAATACAAGGTGTTTCACAAGTTAACTCAAATACCACAATTCTTATACTTCAAACTACACAATGGAATATTGCCACGAATATGAACTTCACCCATGAAAACTAATTAGCGAGACCAACCAAGGTGCACCATAAAGCACAAACAACCCAATATAAGCCAACAGTGTAGTAAAGCGAAACCATGAAACAATTAGATACTTCAAATAAGAGAGAAACAGTTAATATGAAGCAATTAGGCATGGAAGCATTTACGAGCAAGTAGCAATTAAGGCATAGAAAAAGTTTAAGCAAGTAGCAAATAAGACAAGAAATAATATAATAGGAAACGGGGAAGGGAACAAACTAAAAATGGAAATTTGGTGGCGCATAGGTACTCGTCACCACACCTATACGCCACACACGTGAAATTTCACTTACCACATAAATCGGGGATTCCTATTCCCTCAAGTCAAGGTTAGACCAAATACTTACCTCAAGCCAACGGGTAATTCAACACTCAACCACCGCTTACCTCTCGATTCCACCACCAATCCGCTTGTATCTAGTCATAATTTTCTTAATAACATTAATAAATGCTAAATAAACCAATTCTAATGCATGAATAAAGATTTTCCAATATTTTCCCCAAAAAGTCAAAAACCGATCCCGGGCCTGCTTGGTCAAAACTCAAAGTTCGAACCAAAACCCGATTACTCATTCACCCACGAACTCAAATATGCAATTGGTTTTGAAATCGGACCTCAATTTGAGGTCCAAATCCCCAAAATTCGAAAATCCTAATTTCTACCTAAGAACACCCAATTTTCCCATGAAACACCCTAGATTTTGAAGTGAAATCATGTAAAAAGATGAGTTAGATTGAAGAAGATGAGTTATAAACCACTTACCTTATGATTTGGAGAAGTTGAGTCTTTGAAAAATCGCCCAGCGATGCTTAGGGTTCAAAATTTTGAAGAATGAAGTTGAAATCCCGTCTGAAATCTCACTTAACAGGTTGCAGTTATCGCAATTGCGATCATGGGTTCGCAATTGCGAACCCTTTGAATTTCTGCTGCCTTCGCATTTGCAACAGTCCCCTCCCACATTTTACTTCGCAATTGCGAAGGTTTCTTCGCAAATGCGAAGACTGTTGGCCCAGTTACTCTTCGCAATTGCGATGAGTTACTCGCAATTGCCACACTAACAGGCCTCGCAATTGCGAACTCTGGTCTCGCAATTGCGAGATCAGATGCCAACACCAGAACTGAAACCTGCAACAATTTTCCTAAGTCCAAAACACTTCGTGGCCTATCCAAAACTCACCGGAGCCCTCGGGGCTCCAAACCAAACATGCACACAAGTCTAAAAATATCATACCGACTTGTTCGTGCGATCAAATCGCCAAAATAACATCTTAAACAACGAATTTAACAACAAAACTCATGAATTTCACAAGATAGTTCAAATTTCTATTTTCTCAACCAAGGGTCCGATTTGTATCAAATCAACTCCAATTCTTACCAAATTTCAAAGGTTCGACTTAATTATTATTTCAAACTTGTACCGGGTTTCGGAACTAAAATATGGGCCCGATACCATCAAGATTATACACCATTTTATTTCCAAAAGTCCTTATATTTTCCAGCAAAACAGTTTTCTTTAGAAATTCTTTTCTCGGGCTAGGGACCTCGGAATTCGATTCCGGGCATACGCTCAAGTCCCATATTTTACTACGGATCCTACGGGACCTTCAAATCATGGGTCTGGGTCCGTTTACCAAAAATATTAACCGAAGTCAACTTTAATTATTTTTAAAGGCCAAATTCAATATTTTTCTTAAATTTCACTTAAAAGCATTCCGAAAATGCGCCCGTACTGCGCACGCAGATCGAGGTGAGACAAAAGGAGGTTTTTAAGGCCTCAGAACACAGATTTGACTTCTAAAACAAGAGATGACCTTTTGGGTCATCATAGAAGTTTACGGGTTTAGAAATTATAAAGTTTACGGGTTAGAAATTCCACGGTTTCGAAAGTTTAGCGATTCGAAAATTTATGAAAAATGTGGATTCGGAAGGTTGTTGGTTTGAAAGTTTATGGCTTCATGTTTATTATATCTGAATTATTTATGAATACTCTTGAGAAGTCATTTTCCTTAATTTACGTACCAAACACCGGAAAATGAATAAGATTACTACTTGTTTTTTAAAAAAATATTTTCTTGGAAAATATTTTCCATAGAAAATATTTTCCGTTATACCAAACACACCCATAATCGTCACAATTTTAAAGCACCAAAACTTCAGTCACAATGCTGAAAATTTTGGTAATCGTCAGAAATTTGCTACAAAACCTGACAATTGGCAATCGCCATAACTTTCTAGAATTCTAGCAAGCGTGCTTTAAAATCTGATGTTAGGCTATTTCTCTAAAACTTTTGTTACAAGGTCAAAAGATCAACAGTGACACAAAATTATACTACTATTTTTTAACATTCTTCCTTCTACTATGGGCAAAGAGAATATTGCTTTTTGGCATTTCCATATTTCGAAAATGGATTCCTAAAATATCATTGATATTTCCATTTGATTTTGATGCTCCTGTTTTGGAGAAGTTAATGCTGGGAGTCCACATATTACTATTATTGCACCAAAGCAATTTTTGTGAAAGTTTAAGTTTTGCGCACCGATAACATTTAAGTTTTTTGTTGAAATATATAGCTGTACACCATGTAATTACGATAGTACTCTTCTAGAAGGAAAGTCAGTTAGTGGAGTTAGTTATTCGATTAGCAAAATAGGAGTAAGGTCGGTTAGATGATTGTTTATATATATATATATATATATATATATATATATATAACAGAAAATAAAAATTGCAAAATATCTCTCTGTTTGATTACCTATCTTTCTCTCTTAGCTGTCATTTTTTTTTCTTCTTACTCGAGCTTCTATTGTATCAATGGCTGCCATAATATTCATCTTAACATTGTATCAGAGCTAAGCTCAGAACGATCGGTGTGGGAAGTCTCATAGGAAGCTCAAATCTGATATTTCTCTTCTCCGATTCAATTCCCCCAATTTCCCATTCGAATTTCTTCCACTGCTAAGTTTTGTACCAAATTAACTAGAACTTAAAAATGGCGATTGATACACCTCGGAACACAACAGGAACCTCGCATGCAAGCTCTCATCAACTTGATTGCAATGATCCTTATGTGCATCCGTCCCATACGCCAGGTGTGGCACAAGTACCATAGTTGCTAATTGGAACAGAAAAGTACTCGGAGTGCAGTAGATCGATGAAGATGTCACTGCTTGTGAAGAACAAAATCGGGTTTATAGATGTATCGTGTGCTAGAGAGACTTATGTGGCTGATAGCTTTCAATTGCATCAGTAAGAAAGGTGCAATGCCATTGTCCAATCATGGATAATGAGATCTGTAGCGCAGGAGTTGAGGAAAGAAATCGTGTATTCATCCAATGCACAAAAGGTATGGGAAGCTTTCAAGAAACATTTTGATAAGGTAAATGCAACAAAAATCAGTCATATGAACACGGGAAAAAGTAGCCTAACGCAGGGAATCTCTAGTGTCTCGATATATTACTCGAAATTGAACGATCTGTGGGCTGAATTCGAGTCAATTATACCATATCCTGGTTGTGATTGTGTGAGATCGAGGTTGTTTGTCGATTTCCTACGCCAACAGAAGTTGATGAAATTTTTGATGGGATTAAATGACACTTATGCACCTCAAAGGAGCCAACATTTAATGATGAACCTCACTCCACACTTGATCAAGCATATTCTATGATCATACAAGAAGAAAGTCAGAGAATAAGTGGGACTTCAATGTCACATGTGGCATTCTGGGGAGTGACCTATGGAAGGTGGCAGCAGTGCCTTAGCTGCAGCTAATGCAACCAACATAAGGCCTAAGCGTAACACTAATCTTTACTATGACTATTGCCATATGAAGGGCCATAAGAAGGAAAATTGCTATAAGCTAATTGGATACCCATCCATTCTAGGTTTGACAATAGATGAAGATGTGGATTTGAGAACCAGAACCAAATGCACACAGCTCATAATGCGAGCATGACTGATAGAAGGAGGATGGAAATTGAAAACCTGAACAATATAATATCACCAGCAGTGCCAGTGTTTACTTCAGAGCAGTACAAACAGATCCTAAAATTGCTGAGCAAGGAAAATGAGCCAACTGAAATAGCAAACATGGCAGGTATTTCTAATACAACTCAAAATTATTGGATTATTGACTCTGGAGCTTCAAATCACATGGCTTCATCTTTGAACCTATTATTAAATCCTAAGTCTGTGCCAAATAACCAACCCAACTGTCTCCAATTACCAAATGGAAATAACACCAAGATCACTCACACTGTATCCTGCCCTATACTCCCTACACAAGATATTCAAAATGTGCTATATGTACATGATTTTAAGTATAATCTCCTCTCTATTTCTAAGTGTAGACATGTGATTTTTGACACTCCCCAATATTTTTTATATTTTAGCATGTAAATATTTAATTTAGGCCTAATATCGCTATTTCAATTAATTTTGACTCTTTTACTTTATTTTATTACAAGAAAATAAAAATTACAAAAAAATAGTTTCATTAATGTTTTGTAGTCATTTTTAATCATGAAAAATACCAAAAATAGTTTTGTTTTGACGGTCAGTCTTATTTTAACAGTTATTTTACTTAAGTAGGAATAATTAATAAATGAGATCGTATTTTAATCTCGTTCGCGGGGAAAGAATAAAATTTGGGCTCAAACGACCCATTTTTAAGCCTAATTTTCAGATCTAACCCATAATTCCCAAGCCCATAATTCCTAGGCCCATACCCGTTAACCTAAAAGAACCTATAAAACTAATCTAAACCTATACACAAAAGGGGACCTCATCAGCCGTTTGGAAAAAGAAGCTAACGCCTAATGAGCTGAAATACACAAAAAGAAGAGATATAGACCTACGCCTAAAGCTAGAGCAGCTGAAGGAGGCAGTGCCGTTTTCAAGGACCCCCCCCCCCCCCATCGTTTCTATCTCCTTCAACAGAATCCTTCCGCCGTTCTTCAACCAAACACAAACGACCCCCCTGATCGTCTTCTTCATTGGAAAAGCTCCAAGAGATATACACACAAGGAAGCAGCCGTTACACCCAAACAACCACATCAGTTTTGCTTCTTCTTCAACCATATACGCAGATACAATAGAGGGGAAACGGAGGAGGGAACGGAGAAGGGAAACGAAGGAAACTGGACAGAGGGTTACGGAAAGTGAACGAAATCGAGGGGAAGGGTTTGGTTTCGATTCTAACTTGTCCTTTCCGATTTACTATCCCAGTTTAGATATAAAAATCAGTTCTATTAGATTTCTCAATCGAAAATCCAAAAACACTTTGGTCTTTTTCTGTGGATTTCGATTTCAAAGATGGAGTCGGTTTTAATTTATTTGATTCGGATTTCCATTTGAAGTTCGAGTCTACCGATGATAACGTTTCTGTTCTTCATTTGATTCTGATTTTCGGTTCTTCGAGTATGGGAATGGAGTTAAATCGAGGTTGATTTGAGTTCGTCGCTGGTGAAGTTCTCCGTGCCCGGTCCGGCTTGTTCGAGCTCTCTCGTCGAGCTTGTATCTTTGTATTCATCTCCATGTATATAAAAGGTTCGTCTTTTTGTTCTAATTTACAGGTATTTATCAATCCTTGGTTTCTTTACTTTATTTGTTGTTCGAGTTATGTATAATCTATCCTCCAGTTCTTTGTATTTTTATCCCGTTTTCTTCACTGTTGGAACGATTTAGTTGCCTTAACTTTGAGTAGGTGAATACTGTCCCTTGTTATTCTTGTCAATATATAAGAACTAGAAGCATCAAATTGATATATTTGAGATTCTAAAAGAGAATTGAATAAATTCCAAGTGTCACCAGGATAGTATTATGTATTTTGTGTTGATATATAACTTGCATGCATCAATCTTAATGATTCCATACCTTTGGTTTGAATTCCTAAGATTACTCAGTTCCTGATGTTTCTCTATGAAGGTATTCTATGCAGTAGAATTGTAAAAGTAAATGGATTCATGTAAGTCAAACTAAGGATAAATAAATCATCGTGGCCCTGGGTACGGTTCCCGTGGCATGGTCACGATACATAAATCTAAAATCCGGGTGTGCATTTCGTGTGACCCTGTTCTAATTTCCAACAAGGTTAAATAGAACGTGTCGTGAACCACGGGTGCATTTCATGTAGCGTGGCTTACGATGTGTTTTAAATAACCTTGAACTTTTCCTGAAATATTAAAAGCAGCTAAAAAGTTAAAAATGCACAATAGGTTTAAGACATGTAAAAGATCAGATAATTAGGCCAATAATAATGGTTGAGCGAACGTGCTAAAGCCACAGAACCCGGGAATACCTAACACCTTCTCCCGAGTTAACAGAATTCTTTACCCAGATTTCTGTGTGCGCAGACCATAAATAGAGTCAACCTACCTTGATTCGGGATTTTAACCGGTGACTTGGGACACCAATAAACTATCCCAAGTGGCGACTCTGATTTTAATATAAATAATCCCGTTTCGATTGTCACTTAAATTGAAAAAAACTGCCTTACACCCTTGCGGGTGTAGGAAAAAGGATGTGTGACAGCTCTGGCGACTCTGCTGGAGACCCGAACTCAGAATCTCTGGTTCAGGGTTCAAGAATTCGAGCTTAGATTAATTGTTATATTTGGATTTTATTTATTATTTGGTTTTATTACATGTGTGAGCCTAATGTGCTAAATGTTTCGTTTTTACCTCTTTGATATTATTTGAACTGTATATAAACTGCTAAGAAACCTTTCTCTTCTCACCTTCAGGGATGTGCACGCTGGCGTGACTCCTCTTCTGTTAGTGTTATACCTTAAATTAGGACGAGGCTCGGACAAGTTACTAAGCCGGATGGCCTTTTGGTTCCCGGTACGTAGCCCCCCCTCGGCTCGAGTTGTCCGTTCCGGTACATAAGTCTAGAACAACATACCCAGGTTTTGAACCTAGAATAACTCAGCCTCATGCCGGATCCCTAGTAGGAACGCTTGTTTGTATCATATGCATTTGACTTTGGGGACTCAACACAGGGGTTGAGTCCGTCTAGGACAGGTGTACCCAAAAAATAAAAGACCATCTTGATGCATCTTATGTGCTACATGTTGCAATTTTCAAGGGTAAAAGGGTCATTTGGCGGACCAATAATAGTTGAGGGCAAAAAAAAAGGAAAAAAAAAAAAGAAAAAGAGAGGATGAAGTGTGAAAATGAAACAAGTGGGGCCCAGTTATAATTTTCTTTCACAAGAAAAAAAAAACCAAAAAAAATAAAAATGAAAAATCCAAAAAAAAAGAGTTTGCACTTTCCCAGCATTTTTTTAAAAAAAAAATCAAAAAAAGAGAAAAAGGAAATCCAGAAAGAGTTTACATGTTTCATCACTTTTCAAAAAGGATAAAAATATGTTTTCTCTAAATTAGTTTTTTTTTATTTCTCGCCCGTATCCAATCGGCCCGAACTACGCGAACCTGATTCTCGTTTCCCGGAGCGGGATATGTAGGCAACCCACATAGGGTCCGGTCTTCCTAGTGAATCTTAGGTTCTTGGCTTTGTGGGGTCTTAGCCAAATTTTGCACTTCTAGCCACCTTTTTTGCCACATAAGCCATTTTGCATAAATAGCCTCAACCATGTCTTGCATGTGTCTAGTAGGGAATGTTATTGTCTCACATAGTGTTGGTTTCAGTTTTCTCATACAGGTGGATCTACTTACCGGAGTTTGAGCGTGACAGATACCAGGACCACTGTATTCAGGAGCTGCATGAGGAGCCTTTTATGTTTTTGAGTCTATTGTTCATGTTTTACTTTCTAGTCATGTATAGTAGTATTCAGTCATTTAGTTGATGCTAGAGTCTGTCATAGTCTAGTTAAGTTTGTCGAGTCTTTTGTTATTATTTCCTATTTTGTATTTGAAAAATGTATTATAAATCAAAAATCCAAAAAAAGATAGTTTGTGTTTTTATATTTCCGTTAGAATTTTCTTTAGAAATACTACTCCTAGAAAAAAAATTGAGGTGGTTTTCCTTAGGAAATTAATATCTAGAACTCGAAATAAAAATTGCTTTTATATTTCCTTTTTAGTACATTAATACTAAAAATTCAAAAAAAGAAGAATTTTCTTTTAGTACCTCTTTAAAAGTTTCTTTTAAGATATTAATTCCTAAAATCCAAAAAGATTTTCTTTTGAGGTTCTTCTTTGGGAAATTAGTGAAAAATGAATGAAAAATATGTTCTTTTTATTTTCACTAGAACTTTAGGATATTGTACATAGAAGAAAAAATATTTCATATGTTGTTTATCTTTAGAGCTTCTTCCTTAGGTAATCAAAAACTGAAATCCAAAAATATTTTTTATCTTATTCATTTCTCGTTTCGAATTTTTTTTCCAGGGTTATCAAATGAAAATTCAAAATATTTTTCTTTGGTTTATTCTTTAGATTTCCTTCTTAAAAAACAAAAAAAGAGAATCAAAAAATATTTTTTTTTCTTTTAGGGTTTTTTCCTTAATAATTTCTCATAAAGTATTTGTTTCAAAAAAAGATATATGCATCGTAAGCTTGAGTTTAGAATAGGTTATAGAACATTAAGCCAATAAAATTCTAAAAAAAATTGCTTCTTTTATTTGTCTTTTTCATAAGAGTAGCCATTAAGTTAATAAAAAAAAGAAGAAAAAAGAAAATGAGAACGTTAGTTTGTTTACTTTATTTCCGATCTTCCCGAACTACGCAAAGATCTGATTCATGCGGCGTCATGATACGTAGACAACCTACATAGGTTCGATCGAATCATTTTCTTTTTAAGAAAAAAGGAAACAAAAAAAAATTGAAAAAAAAAGATTTAAAAGAAAAAAAAAAGAAGAAAAAGAAAAAGAAAAAAAAGAGATGTTGTGGGATGTGAGAAACAAGAGGAAAGAAAAGAGTGAAAATTAGAAAAAAAGAGGAAGGAAAATGAGCAAGCCAAGAAGTGCTAGAAAAGAAAAGAAAAGAGAAGATTGAAATGAACAAATTGGGATGATGCCAAGTGACCTTGTGNTGGGCAAGGGGGCCTGGGCCGCTTCTGCGGTCATAACCTCGCTTCTGCGAGGCCGCTTAAGCGGAAAGCCCACCGCTTCTGCGTTTCTAGGCCTGGGCGGATGGACCGTTTCTGCGGTTAGGGGTCTGCTCCTGCGGTTTTCCCTGGGCCTGGCCCCTTCCACTTCTGCGATAAAACGACCGCTTCTACGGTCTCGCTTCTGCGGTCCAAGAGTCGCAGAAGCGGTTATGACAGAAGCAGCATATAAGGTTTTTCCTAAGTTTTCAACTTCACTCGCACCTCGACCATTTGACGCTCGGGGCTCCCGAGCCCCGCCCGAACATACCGACAAGTCTGAAATCACGAGGCGGACCTACTCGAACCCTCGAAACACTCAAAACAACGCTAAATCGGGGAATCAACCCCAAAACCAAATGAATCAAATCATTGAACTTCAAGTTCTTAATTCTCCTCCAACGGGTCAAAACGCCCTTAAACTACTCGGATTGACACCAAATTTTACAGGTAACTCTTAACTGATATTTCGGACTGGTACCAAGTTTCGGAATCGAGATCCGAACACGATACCTAGGAAAACAATGATTTCTTAGTTTATTTAAACCTTTGAAACTTTAACTTAACAATTTCACATAAAAATTCATTACTCGGACTAGGGACCTCGGAATTCGATTCTGGGCATACACCCAGGTCCCATATTTTCCCACGGATCCTTAGAAATTGCCAAATCACGATTCTGGGTCCGTTTTCCCAAAATGTTGACCGAAGTCAAACTTGGCCTTTTTTAAAGAAACTTAAAGAAGCAACTAGACTTATTCTTGCTCAAAACTCTTCTAACTTCCGAACCACCCATCCCCGCAAGTCATAAATTAGCATAAGCAAGTGCGGGAAGTCTTATTTAAGGGAACGGGGTTCAAAAATGCAAAACGACCGGTCGGGTCGTTACAGTTATTTTACATAAGTAGGACTAATTAATAAATGAGATCGCATTTTAGTCTCGTTCGCGGGGAAAGAATAAAATTTGGGCTCAAACGATCCATTTTTAAGCCTAATTTTTGGATCTAACCCATAATTCCCAAGCCCATAATTCCTAGGCCCATACCCCTTAACCTAAAAGAACCTATAAAACTAATCTAAACCTATACACAAAAGGGGACCTCATCAGCCGTTTGGAAAAAGAAGCTAACGCCTAATGAGCTGAAATACACAAAAAGAAGAGATATAGACCTACGCATAAAGCTAGAGCAGCTGAAGGAGGCAGTGCCGTTTTCAAGGACCCCCCCCCCCCATCGTTTCTATCTCCTTCAACAGAATCCTTCCGCCGTTCTTCAACCAAACACAAACGACCCCCCTGATCGTCTTCTTCATTGGAAAAATATACACACAAGGAAGAAGCCACTACACCCAAACAAACACATCAGTTCTGCTTCTTCTTCAACCATATACGCAGATACAGTTGAGGGGAAACGGAGGAGGGAACGGAGAAGGGAACCGGACAGAGGGTGACGGAAAGTGAACGAAATCGAGGGGAAGGGTTTGGTTTCGATTCTGACTTGTCCTTTCTGATTTAGTATCCCAGTTTAGATATAAAAATCAGTTCTATTAGATTTCTAAATCGAAAATCCAAAAACACTTTGGTCTTTTTCTGTGGATTTCGATTTCAAATATGGAGTCGTTTTGAATTATTTGATTCGGATTTCCATTTGAAGTTCGAGTCTGCCAATGATAACGTTTCTGTTCTTCATTTGATTCTGATTTTAGGTTCTTCGAGTATGGGAATGGAGTTAAATCGAGGTTGATTCGAGTTCGTCGCCGGTGAAGTTCTCCGTGCCCGGTCCGGCTTGTTCGAGCTCTCTCGTCAAGCTTGTATCTTTGTATTCATCTCCATGTATATAAAAGGTTCGTCCTTTTGTTCTAATTTATAGGTTGTTATCAATCCTTGGTTGCTTTACTTTATTTGTTGTTTGAGTTATGTATAATCTATCCTCCAGTTCTTTGTATTTTTATCCCGTTTTCTTCACTGTTGGAACGATTTAGTTGCCTTAACTCTGAGTAGGTGAATATTGTCCCTTGTTATTCTTGTCAATATATAAGAACTAGAAGCATCAAATTGATATATTTGAGATTCTAAAAGAGAATTGAATAAATTCCAAGTGTCACTAGGATAGTATTATGTATTTTGTGTTGATATATAACTTGCATACATCAATCTTAATGATTCCATACCTTTGGTTTGAATTCCTAAGCTTACTCAGTTCCTGATGTTTCTCTATGAAGGTATTCTATGCAGTAGAATTGTAAAAGTAAATGGATTCATGTAAGTCAAACTAAGGATAAATAAATCATCGTGACCCTGGGTACGATTCCCGTGGCATGGTCACGATACATAAATCTAAAATCTGGGTGATCATTTCATGTGACCCGGTTCTAATTTCTAACAAGGTTAAATAGAACGTGTCGTGAACCAGGGGTGCATTTCATGTAGCGTAGCTTACGATGTGTTTTAAATAACCTTGAACTTTTCCCGAAATATTAAAAGCAGCTAAAAAGTTAAAAATGCACAATAGGTTTAAGACGTGTAAAAGATCAGATAATTAGACCAATAATAATAGTTGAGCGACCGTGCTAAAATCACAGAACCCGGGAATGCCTAACACCTTCTCCCGGGTTAACAGAATTCCTTACCCGAATTTCTGTGTGCGCAGACCATAAATAGAGTTAACCTATCTTGATTCGGGATTTTAACCGGTGACTTGGGACACCAATAAACTATCCCAAGTGGCGACTCTGATTTTAATATAAATAATCCCGTTTCGATTGTCACTTAAATTGGAAAAAACTCCCTTACGGGTGTAGGAAAAAGGAGGTGTGACACTAAGTGTTGATACCCAATTTTTCCCTATGTATTTATATATACTCAAAATATTCTCAAAATAGTATGTACATGCATATATAAGCATGCCCTAGAGTTTTGGTATTTTTTCCTTATTTTTTAAAGATCTTAAAATTAATTTGTTGTCTATTTTAATAGTATAAAATTCAATAATTATTCCCAAACTAGAATTTTTGGTGAATAATTTATTTCATTCTTATATTTACACTAAGATATAATTAAAGTAATTTTTGCGTATTTTTATACATTTGTTTGGTATTTTTTTTTAGCTAAATTGCATACAATTGCAATTATGGCCTATTTTACAATTAACAGCATTTCATAATCATAAAATCACTTTTAGTATTTTTACATTAATATTTATATGTTATTAATTAGTTCAGTACCTGTAATTTATTTTTGAATCATTTCTTACTATTTTTATAAAATAATAAAAGGGGAAAATTGGACATTTAACAAACATCCCTTATTATTTCAATTATAGCCAATTTAGCCCCATACCCATCAGATTTTTAATTAAACCCAAATGGCCCAATAACCTGTTTAAACCAGCCCGACCCAAGCCCCCTTTGATCTGAACCGTTGATCTTTGAGATCAACGTCCTCAATTCGCTTCCTTAATTAAACCTAATGACTAACCCTAATTCCCTCATTTTCATTTTAGTAGCCGCCCCTGAACACCCTCCCCCTCTCAAACTCTCTCTCGAGTGTTCTTGAAACCCTAATCACCTTCCCCCCATTTTCGACCTCTAACTCACCAGAACCCATGGCCTCTGAGGCCATGGATGATCTATGCGCACCTCTTATCGCTCCTATGTGCTTGGTACTCGAAGGTTCGAGGCTAGACCTCAAAGGTCTCCACCCAGACCTCCGCCGACTTGAGGTTCCCGGCCATCTCCGGCCTGGCTCCGGCACATCTTAGCCTCCTGAGCCTGTTCCCAGTCTCATCCGACTTAGATCGGACGTTTTCGAAGCCTTTCTCATTCTAGGGTTCATCTGAAAACCCTAACTATCGAGGTTCTTCTCCGGTTATCTCCAGATCTGTGTGTATTCATGCTTTATCTTGAGTTTTCAAGTGGTTTCCCCAATTTTTCTTTTTAAAATCTTACTTTCAAAGTTGCCTCTTTTCTGGTTTAGGGCTTTCCGAAAATGCTTCAGTGTTTTCCGACTTTTCTTCTTCCTTTCTTATGTGTGTTTTATATTCTTATGTGTTTTCATATATACATGTTCTTCTACCATGTTTTCTGTATTTTGTTCTTCTCTCTACTATGTTTTCACATGCTATGTTTATATGCCATGTTTCTATGCTATGTCTCACATGCTATGTTCTGGTACTTGCCTTCCACTATGACTTGATATGATTCGTCTACGGCATTTTTCAACCATGTTCATTAAGTGTTCCTACTATGCCTGCTTAAGCGTATTTGCCTCTACTGTCTCTTCTACTCTCATTGTGTTTCAAATTAATTCCCTTACTCTATTTTACATTAAACTTTCTACTGTATCTGCTTGTTTCCCTTCTTTGCATTTGGTTCAAGTCGAAAACCCTAGGATTTGGGGTTTTTTGACGAGTGTGGTCTTGTATGTTTGGACTAGGGTTCCATTCGAGCCCTGGACTCTCTCAAATACACTTTGGATCCATATAATAAGTTTGAATCCTTTTGTGTATGAACTCTTCTGATTAACATGACAACCCCTTTTATATGTGTNTGAGCCATTGAAGTTTCACCCCTAGGAGACGCACTTCTTGTAACTCGTAGTTGACACGCTTAGCTAGACTTTTTCATTTTTTGATTTTTGATGTAATAACAGGACCGCAGACCAGAACCTCGGCGGAACGGCACCTCGATCGGCTCTCCACCTCGGTATACTCCATCATCTCACTCACTTCTGAACTACACGTGTCCTGATTCCTTTATAGCCAAGGATATGTAGGCAGCTCAGATACCAGGGCTCGGTCACATTCTCCTTTCTTTTAGCTTTTGGTCTCTTTAAATAAGGGTCGGGTCAAAAACCTGTCTAGTCGTTCTTTTTCTGAAAATACTTCGTATTTCCAGTAAAAGAGGGGCAGCTGTAGACATGTGATTTTTGACCCTCCCCAATATTTTTTATATTTTAGCATGTAAATATTTAATTTAGGCCTAATATCGCTATTTCAATTAATTTTGACTCTTTTACTTTATTTTATTACAAAAAAATAAAAATTACAAAAAAATAGTTTCATTAATGTTTTGTAGTCATTTTTAATCTTGAAAAATACCAAAAATAATTTTATTTTGACGGTCAGTCTTATTTTAACAGTCATTGTCACGACCCATTTTCCATAATAGGTCATGATGGCGCCCGACACCATTTGTCAGGCCAGCCTAATATCGCTATTTCAATTAATTTTGACTCTTTTACTTTATTTTATTACAAAAAAATAAAAATTACAAAAAAATAGTTTCATTAATGTTTTGTAGTCATTTTTAATCTTGAAAAATACCAAAAATAGTTTTGTTTTGACGGTCAGTCTTATTTTAACAGTTATTGTCACGACCCATTTTCCATAATAGGTCATGATGGCGCCCGACACCATTTGTCAGGCCAGCCAACGCGGAAGTATAATTAAATTCTCATTTTACCCTTGCCAAAAGAAAGCCATTATAATAGATTTTTCCCCCAAATAAAGTCATAAACCAGTAAAGATCAATAAAATGTAAAGACAGTTATACAACCCAAAAATGACGTCTACTACTGTGTGTGCCAGAACCTGGTGTCACAAGCTAAGGGCAACTAGTAGAATATACACAAAATGAATAATGCCCTATCCTACTGTCTGAATCAGGATAGACAGAAACAACAACAAAAAAAAACAAGGAAGACTCCTTCGGCTGCGGATCGGCAAGAAGGGAGTGCAGCTCACCGTAGAAGTCCCAGATGCGCTCACTGATATGCACCAGAGTGATGTCCGGATCCACCTGCCTCAAATCCTGTACATTTAAGTACAGAAGTGTAGCATGAGTACATAAACAATATGTACCCAGTAAGTATCCCGTCTAATCTCGAAGAAGTAGAGACGAGAGGTCGACTCGATACTTACTAAGGTCAATTAATATATATATATATATATAATATATAAGTATGATGTATTCGAATCATGGAATTTACAAGTATCAACAGTTTATGGCAAGTGGCATAAGTCAAGAACTTTACAGCATCAAGTTTATAATTTTATCATAGGAGATAATGGCAAATTAAAGCATGTATAGGCTTTTCCATAATTTACATGCGCACATAATACCGAGGCGACGACCCGATCCAACAGAAATAAACTGTGCACTTGCCGAGGGTCGACGGCGCGCTTATAGATGCATCTATTCATACCGAGGCGATCGGCCCGATNATCTTACTTTCAAGTCGCTATCTTTTCTGGTTTAGGGCTTTTCCGAAAATTACTTCAGTGTTTTCCGACTTTTCTTCTTCCTTTCTTATGTGTGTTTTATATTCTTATGTGTTTTCATATATACATGTTCTTCTACCATGTTTTCTGTATTTTATTCTTCTCTCTACTATGTTTTCACATGCTATGTTTATATGCCATGTTTCTATGCTATGTCTCACATGCTATGTTTTGCTACTTGCCTTCCACTATGACTTGATATGATTCGTCTACTGCATTTTTCAACCATGTTCATTAAGTGTTCCTACTATGCCTGCTTAAGCGTATTTGCCTCTACTGGCTCTTCTACTCTCATTTGTGTTTCAAATTAATTCCCTTACTCTATTTTACATTAAACTTTCTACTGTATTTGCTTGTTTCTCTTCTTTGCATTTGGTTCAAGTCGAAAACCCTAGGATTTGGGGTTTTTTGACGAGTGTGGTCTTGTATGTTTGGGCTAGGGTTCCATTCGAGCCCTGGACTCTCTCAAATTCACTTTGGATCCATATAATAAGTTTGAATCCTTTTGTGTATGAACTCTTCTGATTAGCATGACAACCCCTTTTACATGTGTTAAAATCTTTCTTCAAAAGGTTTTCCAATTTGTGTTCGAATCAGAATCCTTTTTTTGGGGGTTAATTGATTGCTACTGATTCTTCTTAAGTGAAGCCTCCCTTCACCTTTTTCTGACTTGGTTCATTTACATAAAAATTTTGACCCTTGATTGCTTGGCTGTCAACTGATTTCCTTTCCTTAATTTGCATGACCGTGTACTGTCAAAAGCCTTTCCTTAAATAACTATTATGTATTTACCCTTCTTGCATTACTTTGAAAAGTCTTTAATTAACTCCTTTCCTTATTTACCTTGCCCGTTTGAAATCAGAATCCCTTAATTAAGGGGAAACCTTGTGTGATTGATTTTCAAACTATTTTCTTAACTATTTCTGCTTCTCTTCGGCATTATAAATACATGACACAAATTTTTTAAACACACATAAGATTTTTAATCATCACAACTCTCTTCTAAAAGCTTACACTCTTGCTTCTTGATTGCAACTTGGCTTCCCTGAGTCTACTGCTTCTCCGTACTTGCTTGTTTCTGAAAACTGGTATGCCCTTTCATTTAAACTTTTGCCCCATCCCTATATGTTTATTCTATAGTTTCATTCTTCTGTGTAGTTTGTTGTTCTGCTTTGTAGCTTATGCTGAGTATTTTTCTTTCTTTGCTTCTGTTTTTATATGAATCCCTACCCCCTAACGCCTTTATGTGTTGAGTTGAAACCTTGGCCTGACAGTATCCCAATTACTGCCCAGGCCATGGTTTGACCATCAATAGGTCCTGGACTCTCCAATGTTTGGCTAGTGGGCTGGTCAGGGGTGTTCCAGCATTTTATGTTGCTGGGCATGACCACCAGCCTGCCTTGGCATCCCTTATATCCATCTATTTCACTTACACTTGTTCCTAGACTCTAAGTTCTGCCCCCCTCCAATGAGCCTTGCCTTGGGACCTTGAGCTCCCTCTGAACTTGGACATTGGAGGGCTGACCCTTCTACACTGAACTTTAATTTAGTTCTGTAATGATATCTTGGTGTGAGCATTGCCTGGAGTTCTTGAAACTCCTTGGAACTTTGACACATCCCGGATAAGAGAAAGGCTTTGGAACCTGATCCTGGCAGTTGGCAATTGGCTCATATCATATTGTTAGACCTTGGGTTTGAATTAGGCTCCTTGGATGCAGCTTAAGAGTTCTGATTGTAATTTTATTTCCCGTTTTCGATTCATCTTGGTCTGTAATAGAATTTTGTAATAACCTCTGGGGTGATTAGTGAAAAGGGAAGGGTAACCATGCATGCAAAGGGGTAGATATCATGCTCATAGGGAATTACCACACTTCTGTACTCATGTATCTTGCCTACAGCTTTGCACATTTGCATATCACATGTAGATACCATGTCTATAGGTTTATGCATCCACATAGATATCATGTCTATAAGGTTTCTGCACTTCTCCACATAGATATCATGTCCATAGGGTTTCTTCACTTCTGCACATATAGATACCATGTCTATAGGTTTATGCATCCATATAGATACCATGTCTATAGGAATTTTGCATCTCCATATGGATACCACGCCTATAAGTAACTATAAATCCAAACTCTACGCATGCATTGGTCACTAGGCAAACCTATTTATAGGATTAACAACTAACAGTATTTAGATACCATGCCTATAGGATTTTTGCGCTCTTGCTACGCCTGTAAAAAGTGTTTAAATTAACGACGCTAGAAAGCATGCCTATAGGAACTATCAATCAAATCTGAATCACTCGTTTTAAGATTAGCACTAATTACAGAACTCGCACCATTCTGTTAAAACTGGCAACTTTCTTAATCAGTTTGTTTCTTTATTCTTGAAACCAGTAGATGCCATGCCTATAGGCCATCACGTAGGCAAACAAGTATGTAGTTAATTAATTGCACCGGTCTTCGATAAGTTGCAGCCAGGCGAGCCTAATGCGAACTTCTTGCCTGAAAACATGTAATGAACCAGCCTGCCTAACGTTAAGCATAATTTTGACCTAATCAGTACATGTAAGACATGCTAAACTATATGATTTTCTGGATTAAAGGAGGTTTATCTGAGCCTTAATTGTTTTGTGCTCCCATAACTGCTTTCATGTGTTTTGCTTGACGCCTTAGTATTTTAACCTTTTTAAACCTCTGAAAAGCCAAGCTTCCTCCCTTTAGGATTAGTAGTCCTAAAAGCCTCCAGGACTGATAGGTGGGACGGGTAATAGCATGCAATAAGTAAACGAGACTATTTCGCGCTTAATACCTTAACGGGGTGGGAAGGGTAGACATGGAGATGATGATCACACGATAACCCTACGCGTACGATTGATTACCGGTGTTGTGTGGATGATCCATGTGATTTACAAACCTAGGACCCGTTTCCTTATACAACTTTGTTTAATATCAATAAAATCTTGTCTTTTCAACTACTCAAAACTCCTCCTTAATTTTACTGCATTATTCCTTTTCTTCCAAATTTTTCTCTGTTTATTCAATGTATTGATTAATTTTCTGCGTTTAGTCCCCCCTTTAAACAAATTGTAGATCATCTGGACCTTGATCCCACATACTTGTCACGTATCTATTTGCAACCCTTATGTGTAAAATCATTTGTGTATCTATTTGCATTAAAGTCACAACATAGCATGGCCGGAAACCACACTAGTGGATCTTGAGGGGTGCCTAACACCTTCCCCTTGAGATAATTTCTAGCCCTTACCCGAACTCTGGTTTTCCAACTCAAAAACCCTTAGTTTCCTAATGCACTTAATCATTAGGTGGCGACTCTTCAAATCCAAAAACCCAATTCCCAAACGGGAATAGAGTTGTCTTCCCAAATGTCGTAAACCCGATTTCGCGAGAAAAAGGGGGCGTCGACACTAAGTACACTAGAGAATTGAAATGTTCAGTTAACTTTTATCCATATTTCTGCCTGTTTCAGGACATCTTCATGTCATGGTGAAGAGGATTGGTAGACTAAGGGGAGGCCTATACATCCTCAATCCATTCACACATGCTGATGCCCTCTCTTCTAAATGTATGTCCTCTTCAGTTCAAAGCCATTATGATGGTTTGTGGCATCAAAGGCTAGGCCACACTACAGTTGTTGTTCTACAGAAAATACCTTCAATAAAAGATCATGTCTCTAAATCAACAAATAATACTTGTTCTATATGTCTATTGGCCGAACAAGTTAGACTACCATTTCCTAGTAGTGTAACCAGAGTAAATTCCCCATTTAGTCTTGTTCATATGGATGTTTGGTGTCCATATAGAGTGTCCATTTACAATGGTTTTAAATACTTCCTTACTCTTGTTGATGATTACTCTAGAATGACCTGGACATTCCTATTAAGACTGAAAAGTGATGTCTATGTTGTCTTGCTTATTTTCTGCAGTTAATACACAATTAGTTTTCTGCTTCTGTTAAAGTTTTCAGATATGATCCAAATGTATAGTTCACCAAAGTAGTTCAGTTCACACCCTACAACAAAATGGGGTGGTGGAAAGAAATACAGGCACATTCATGAGATAAGAAGAGCATTAAGATTTCAAGCCCATATACCATTACGATTCTAGGGGGATTGTATCCTAACAGCCACATACATCATGTCGCGCCCCTTTTTTTCCCCTCTCGCGCGGGGAGAAGTCCGGGTTTCGACATTCACGGGGTGTAATTCTTGATTTCCCAAACTAACTGCCTCAGTTTCACTCAATTCAAGCTTCAAGTTATCTCAGGATGCGTGAAACTTTACTTGTTTCCTCAAATGCCTCCTTTTATTTTATTCAAAACCGTGTCATTGCTTCATGATTAGACTAACTTTCAAGACCAGGCTGAGAATTATGTGTGCATGTCATGTCACTAGACTCAACATGAAAAGAACTATAAAAGGAAAAGTGACCTAAACAAAAACTGACTAGAACTAACAGAAAACAAGAGATTGCATTAGACAGATGGTGAAAAGGGTTTGAACAAAACAAGCAAAATAGACATGGGTTACAACCCTGGAACAATCCAAAATAACACTAGACGAGTTACTATAACTAAACGAACTAGATAAAATAAGAAGAAGAAAGGTTTGAGCCACAAGACAATGTCCGGATTACAACCCCGAAATAACCTGGACAATAGAAATGACAACAAAATAAACCACCAAAACTCCTCCCTAGCTAGCCAAGAAAGGAGTGTCTTTCCAATTACCAAGCTCGACATCTTAGCCACTGGATTGCACATCAAAATTACTGGGACCTTCACCAATTTCAATATCATTAACTTCAGTCAGCAAGTTTCCAAGAGGATTCTCATACTCCGTGTCACCATGCATCCTCCTCACAAAGTGTGTATCATTATGTGCAGGTAAAGGATTCTGCGCGATCTTCTGGGTGTCACTGTCCTGGATCACAATTATCCCTTCTTGAATCATTCTTTCTATTTCTCTTTTAAAATCCCGACAACTTTCGACATTGTGCCCCTGGGCATTGGAATGATATTCACACCTTTTAGAAGGGTCAAAGCTTTTTGCACACGGGTCCACATAATTCAGAGGAATAGGTGCGATTAGGTCATAATGCTTTAATTTCTCAAATAAGCTTGTATATGACTCTCCTAGATGTAAAATTATCTTTCAACCTTTGTTTACCTCTATACCCCTGGCTTGGATGTGGGTTATGGGGCACTTGAAAATTTTGTGGAGGCTGGTGGAGATTTTGCGGTGCTGGCGCTCGCCTTCTGGGGTGTCTTGGTGGCTGGACAACATACTAGGGTGGAGCAACAGAGTATTGTGGGTTCTCAGGGGAATAGTCAAAAAACAAGCGAGGCTGGTCATGCCTTCGAGATGTTCTTCTAGGACCTCTTCTCGACCCTGATGTCATCATGATTTCTTTAACCTTCTCATTCGTGCCACTAAAATTACCAAATTCAGTTTGGACAGCCTGAGTTGCAGCTTTGAGAGATGCTTGACTTATAATTTTGCCTGTCTTAAGGCCATTCTCTACCATTTCTCCTATTTTGATTGCTTCCGGGAATGATTCGCCAACTGCGGATATCATGTTTTGAAAGTAATCGGGCTCTTGAGCCTGAAGGAAGACAGTGATTAGCTCGTGGTCATCCATGGGTGGCTTAACTCTAGCTGCTTGTTCTCTCCATTTAATGGCATAGTCCCTGAAACTTTCAGTTGGTTTCTTCTTCAGGTTTGAAAGGGAATTACGGTCTGGGGCGATGTCAATGTTATATTGGAACTGTTTGACAAAGGCCTGGGCCATGTCATCCCAGACATACCAGCAAGATGTGTCTTGACCAATAAACTATTCGGAAGCTACACCCATAAGACTTTCCCCAAAATAAGCCATCAGTAATTCTTCATTTCCTCCCGCACCTCTTAGTTGATTGCAATACCTTTTCAGGTGGGCTATGGGGTCTCCCTGTCCATCATACTTTTCAAATTTGGGAGTCTTGAAACCAAGTGGCAAATGAACATCGGGGAACATACATAGATCCTTGAAGGCAATACTCTTCTGACCTGCCAGCCCTTGTATGTTTTTCAACTGTTGTTCTAAGCTTTTCAGTCTTTGGGTTATTTCTTCCGGTGCTATCTTTCGGTCAGGCTTCTCAATCTTTGCAGGAAGATCAAATAGGTAAGAATGGTACTCAGGAGAGTGGCATTGTTCTTGCTGGGTAGCAAATTGTGACTCATGAGTTTTCCTATGCACCACCGTCGGCTGTAGGATGGTGAAGACAGGCATAATTGTAGTGGTTGTCTGATTGGTTGTCAATGGCACACTTTGGGCGTACGCAACAGAAGTTCCAGCTATAGTCGTACAATTGGGATAAAGACTGAACATAAATGGATAGAATTGATCAGGCAATGAAACCGGAGTGGTAATAGTCGAGATGGGTGTAAACTCTGGGAAAACATAAGAATGGGGTGGTCCTTGACCATTGGCCCATGCTTGACTCATTTCAGACATTTGTTGTTTCAGCCTTTGGACCCCCTCTTTCAATTCAGATTCCGACTCCACAATCTCCCTCGAGGGATCAACAACTCATGTATCCAAGTCTTTGCTAGCCATGGCTTCCTTGCTTTTTGACCTTGTGTTGTATGGATGAATCGCCAAAGTGCCACAAACTAACCACCCTCTGTTATGATAACAATGAAAGCAACAAAGAAGAGCAAAACAAAGCCAACATGTTAGCGTTAGGGCACTTATCAGATAGAAATATCACATTGCGTTCAATTCCCCTAGCGACAACTAACGATTCTAAAATGACTCATTTCCTTTTTGGGAATCGAGTATTTGAAGAGTCGCCACCTAACGGATTATGGTGCGCTAGGGCACCTAGAGCGATTAACTCTTGGGTAGGTTTGCATTACCAGAGATTAGGGTAAGGGCTCGAAATAACCTCGAGGGGAAGGTGTTAGGCACCCCTCTTGGTCCACAAATGTGGGTCCCGGCCGAACTTATATTCACACATTAGTCCATAAATAAACGATTGAAGCAAATAATTGCAAGTAGAGCATGTTGGGCATTGTATAAAATAGGAATTTAAACAGGTCGTAGAAAAAAAAGAAAATAGAGTTTCAAGCAAAGAGGATTTGGAGGGAGGGAGGTCCTAGGTTGGTTATCCTATAGGATCACCCCACACAATGTCCGGTAAACACTCTTCAATGAGGGGCTACATGTGACATTAGCGTTTAGTCATCATATCCATATCTACCCTTCCCATCCCCTTAGTGGTCATGCAAAGCGAGAGTTGGTCAGCGATCTCTATTGCGTGCTGCTACCCGTCCCTTCTTAATGGTCCTGGAGGGAGTTAGGACCTCTACCTATAGGTGGTTCTAGACGTACCCCTAAGGTTTTAAAAGGGCAAAATTCTAAGGAGACAGTCAAAACATGTAGGACTTTACACATAATGGAAGCAGATAAAAGGCTCAAAATTTCCTCCTCAAGTAACCATACAAGCAGCACGACTCAAACACAGTCAAGGTCTTTATCAATAAAAGTCCTAAAGCAGGATCTCTGGGTGACCATGCAGAAACCAACAAACCCTTTTAGGTTCAGAGCAGTTGCCTAAGGAATCTTTTAAAAGTTATTAGAATCAGAAACATTAAACGAGAGAGAAAGATCTTCAGGGGAATGCAGTTTTGAAAATGCCCTAAGGCTTGCCTATATGCAGTATACTGTGTCTATATTAATGTAGAAACAATAGGTTTTCGAGATAGACTCCTTTAATACCTATAAGCATGGTATCTAATGGGATCGATGCAATTTTGAAAGAACTTGTTTCAGAAAATGTTAACGCTTAGTAAGACCAGCTTTTGAAATGAACTAGGCGTAATGAAATTGATTTGTTAGGCTGAATTAAATTACCAGACAGAATTGCGAGTATAGATCCCTATAGGCATGATATCTAGGCGTATTACTGATTTTAGTCGATTTGCAACAACATACAGAAAGACTTATTAAAACTGAATCGGAGTTGAGTCCTATAGGCATGGCATCTACTGATTTAAGACATGATGGTTTGGAGCCTATGAACATGGTTTTTAATATGACAAAATGCAGAACCTTAGGAACATGATTTCTACTGATGCAAACGAAATTAGAAGTGAGATCCTATAGACATGATTTCTGTTAGGCAAAGCAATCATATTTAAAAGCATAAATCCCTATGAGCATGTTTTTTATTGAGTAAAGCAGGCAGATTTTAAAAGTGAGATCCTAAGAGCAGGATTTCTAGCCATATTACCCCATAAAGTATACATCTACCCACCCTTTTTACTAAATGCCCCAAATATCTGTTTATAAATTATTACAGGCCAATGAATGAATTACATAAGTAAAATAGAAAATCAAGAAGCTATTCTATAGGGAGCCCTTAATTACGCCCGAGTTTCCCAAAGCCTCCAATGGTCTCATAAACCTCAATTCCATAGACAAATCAGAGTCTAGGTGCATCAAAGTTCCCTAAGGGCCTCAAGAACCCCGGGCAATGCTTATACCTAGACTTAGCAACCAAGAATTGAACCAGTGCAGTGTGGAAAGGCCAGCCTCAGTATGCCAGAGTTCAGAGGGCTCTCAAGAGGATCCCAAGGCAGTACACATACTAGAGGGGGCAGAACTTATTGACTAAGAGTAAAGTGGAAGTGCAGGACACAAGTTGAAAAGGGTTATTAAAGACTGTATTGGAAAGTCTATTTTGAAAGCAATTAGTAAAGCAACAAAGATTTTTTGAAAAGAGGTTGGAGTAGTAAACAAAACACCTTAAGAAAAGATCACACACAACTAGTTTACAGAATTCAGCAGTCATACAGGGGTCAAGGGGTTGGGGATACATAGACATTTGGCTGCACAACCGATCAAAGATCTTCAGATTGGTTTGGACATGCTCAGAGATAGTTGACTCTGGCATAATCACACACCAATCAGGAGAAATACAAACATATAGAAGGGGTGATAAGGATTTGGGGATTCATAGGATGGTAAGCACACAAGAAGTAAAGACTACCGTCAAGGCATGCTTTGAAACACATTGTAGACATGTGATTTTTGACCCTCCCCAAGATTTCTTATATTTTAGCATGTAAATATTTAATTTAGGCCTAATATAGCTATTTCAACTATTTTTGACTTCTTTCCTTGATTTTCGTCATAAAAATGAAAAATTACAAAAAATATTTTTAACTTACGTATCTTCTAAATAAATAATAATAATAATAATAATATACAAAAATAGTACCTTCTATCTTTACATAATCTTGAAAATACAAAAAATATATAATAGTTTTATGTTAGCTTTTGCATTGTGTAGTATTTTTATCTTATTTTAAAAGGAGTAATTAAGGTGTTGGATCACAATTTTAAGAGTTTTAGAGTCCAGTTCTTGGCCCAATTCAGATTAGTCCATTAAGCCTAGAGACCCTTCTAGAGCTTCTTTGGAATAAAAAACAAATAAAAAAGACCCTAAAGACCTAATACACAAAAGACCTAGGGACTAATTGGCAAAATATATAAAATGTAAACCTAGACCTGGACCTATATAATAGGACTAACACCTATCAGCTATGGAGACACAAAAAAAGAACGCTGAGCGCCATTTTCTGGAATCGGGATGATCCTAGATCTAAGAATGAGCGAAAACAAACGTTGAGCTCGTCCTTCTTCCAAAAACTTGGAGAGATGCTGCTGCTTCCTCATTCAGTCATCTGCAAATCACAAACGAGTCCCCCACCAAGAGCTGAAATCAGTTGCTTCCATCGACCACTCCACACCCCTCCATTTCCAAAACCAACAGAAATCTTCTTCACCTCAAACCTAGGCAGCCATAACCTGCAGCCCATCGCTCTTCTTCTTCGACCAACAACCCCCCCCCCCATCGGTTCATCTTCTCCAAAACCCAACCAGTGAATCCCGCCAGAACCAGTAGCTCACCGGAAAACACCATGACACACGCATGAAGACAACCTGAGAACACCTTAAGCTTCTTCTTCTCCATTTGAAAAAAAAAAACCACCGAACAAAAATCCTCCAATCTTCCATGATTCTTAAATGATTCTCTGAAGATACAGCAGCAGCTCAAAAAAAAAAAGATAAAACAAGAATCTCCATTGTTACTCTCTTGAAAGAGAACGAAAAGAACAGCCGCCAGCTAAATGTCGATGTGAGTTCGAGGTTTTCCGACGAGGTCGATGTTGAGGGTTGGTCCATGGTCTTGTCCGTTTCTGTTTGTTCAAGTTATTAAAAATCAAGTTTTAGATGAGGAAAAGTTACATCGATGTTCAAAGATGCAATATAGAAATTGGTATGGTAATTTTTCGTTTATGTCTTTGCCGCATGTCTTTTGATTCATTTTTATTTTATATTATTTTTGTTTATTTGGTATCCTTTGATTAAGTTCTATTAGGTGTTCTATAACTTAGTTTGGCGTTAATTTATTCATTCAGTGCTAGCTAATGGAGAAAACTATGAGCGCTCATTTGCTTAGTTCATTTGGACAAGATTAGTATTAGTATTTGTCGTTATTATTCCTGAATATTCATTGGCTTAGTGTCATTTGGACAAAAATTAGTATTAGTACTTGCTGTTACTACTCCTGAATACTCATTTGCTTAGTTTCTTTTATTAAACTTTTGGCAAGTTATGAGGTTTTAGTTGTAAAAGGCTGTAAGGTTTGGTATTATTAAAGATATTGAAAAATGGCTCCTTTAAGTACATTGGAGGTGTGCTATATTAGGTAACACAAATAGTTATGGCCCTCGCTTAATTAATTTTGATTTAATCCTTAGAATATGAGGCGTGCCATTAAGAGAATTTCCATGGCCCTCGCAAAATTGCAAACGCGTAGTTGCTTTAGGCGCGTTATATTAATAATTTACCTTCCTAAACTCGGGTACATATTTATGTGACCCAAATTCAAATCTCAACGTTAGATAAAATGTGTTATGGACTGCGGGTGCATTTATGTGACGTGGTTCGAAGCATATTTTAAATGACGTTGCAATCTTCCTTTAATTAATTAAATAAAAGCGGTTAAAAGTTAAAATTGCACATAGGTTAAAAATATTTTAAAATCAGATAATAGGCCATTTATAACAGTTGAGCGACCGTCCTAGAACCACGGAACTCGGGAATGCCTAACACCTTCTCCCGGGTTAACAGAATTCCTTACCCGGATTTCTGGTTCGTGGACTGTAATACAGAGTCAATCCTTTCCTCGATTCGGGATTTAAACCGGTGACTTGGGACACCATAAATCTCCCAAGTGACGACTCTGAATCTTTAATAAATATAATCCCGTTTCGATTGTCCTTTAATTGGAAAAACTCCCTTTTTTATACTCCCTTTACGGGGGTGTAGTAAAAAAGGAGGTGTGACAGCTCTGGCGACTCTACTGGGGACAAGAACCCAGAACTCATGGTTCGGGGTTCATAATTCAAGCTTAGAATAACTGTTATAGTTGGCTTTATTTATTATCTGATTTTTACATGTTGAGCCTAATGTGCTAATTGCCGCTTTTTACCGCTTTGATATTATTTGAATTGTATATAAACTGCTACGAAACCGTTCTCTTCTCATCTTCAGGGATGTGCTCGCTGGTCGAGACTCCTTATTCTGTTAGTGTCATACCTTGAAATAAGAAAGAGGCTCGGACAAGTTACAAAGCCGGATGGCCTTTTGGTTCCCGGTACGTAGCCCCCTCCTCGGCTCGAGTTGTCCGCTCGGGTACACAAGTCTAGAACAAATGCCCAGGTTTTGAACCTAGAATAACACAGCCTCATGTTGGATCCCTAGTAGGAACGCTTGTTTGCATCATGTGCATTTGACCTTGGGGACTCAACACAGGGGTTGGGTCCGTCTAGGACAGATGTACCCAAAAATAAAAGACCATCCTGATGCATCTTATGTGCTACATGTTGCATTTCTCCAAGGGTAAAAGGGTCATTTGGCAAACCAATGATAGTTGAGGGCAAATGAAAAAAGAAAAAAAAGAGAGGAAAAAAGAGAGAGGGTGAAGTGTGAAAATAAAACAAGTAGGGCCTAGTTATGTTTTTGTTACATTTTTATTAAGAAAAAGACAAAAAAAACATGAAAAATTCAAAAAAGATTTTGCACTTTTTTATCATTTTTCAAAAATCCAAAAATAAAAAAATAAAAAAAAAGAAAATCCAAAATGATTTTGCATGTTTCATCATTTTCAAGGAAAAGACAAAAAATATGTTTTCTCTAAATTAGTTATTTTTTTTAAATTCTCACCATATCCAATCTGCCCGAACTACGCATACCTGATTCTCGTCTTTCGGGACGTGATACGTAGGCAACCCACATAGGGTCCGGTCTTCCTAATAAATGTTAGGTTCTTGGCTTTGCGGGGTCTTAGCCAAATTTTGCACTTCTAGCCATCTTTTGGCCAAATAAGCCATTTTGCAAAAATAACCTCAATCATGTCTTGCATGTGTCTAGTAGGGAATATTATTGTCTCATATAGTGTTGGTTTAAGTTTTCTCATACAGGTGTGGATTTACTTATCGGAGTTCGAGCATGACATACACCCCAGGATCACTGCATTCAGGAGCTGCTCGAGGAGCCATTTTATGTTTTTGAGTCAATTGTTCATGTTTTACTTTTTAGTCTTGTATAGTGGCATTCAGTCTTTTAGGTGATATCAGAGTTTGTAATAGTCTAGTTGAGTTTGCCTAGTCTTTTGTTATTGTATTTCTTATTTGTATTTGGAGATGTGTTACAAGTCAAAAAATCCAAAAAAAAAGGAGAAATTTTACGCTTTTATATTTTCGTTATAGATTTTCTTTAGAATGCTAATTCTAGAAATGAAAAAAAAATTCCTTTGAGGTGATCTTTCCTTTAGGCAAATAATATCAAAATAAAAATTGCTTTTATATTTCCTTTAGTATATTAAGACTAAAAATTCAAAAAAAGAGAGAGAATTTTCTTTTAGTACCCCTTTAAAGAGTTTTCTTTAAGGTATGTAATTTCAAAAATCCAAAAAGATTTTCTTTTGAGGTTCTTCTTTGGGAAACTAATGAAAAATGAAAAAAAAAATCCTTTTATTTTCATTAGAACTTTAGGACATTGTACATAGAAGAAAAGAAAACAACATGATTTCCTTCCTAAAAAATAGGTCAAAAAATATTTTTCTCTTTAGGGATTTTGCCTTAATAGAGAATTTGTGTCAAAAGGAAAAAGAAATCCATTAAGCTTGAGTTTAGAATAGGTTATAGAACATTCAGTCTAGAAAATTCAAAAAAAAGGATTTGCTTCTTTTGTTTCTCTTTTCTCATTAGAGTAGTCATTAAGGTAAAAAGGAAAAGAAAAAGAAAATGAGAACGTCAGTTTGTTTCCTTTATTCCTGATCTTCCAGAACTATGCGAAGATTTGATTCATGCGGGGTCATGATACGTAGGCAACCTACATAGGGTTCGATCGAATCATTTTTTTTATTATTAAAAGAAAAAAAGAAAAAAAAGGGAAAAAACGAAAAAAAGAAAAAGAAAAAAAGGTGAAATTATGGGACGTGAGAAGTGAGAGGAAAGAAAAGAGTGATAAGTAAAAGGAAAAAGAGGAAGGAAAAATTAGCAAGCAAGTGCTAGAAAAGCAAAGAAAAGAGAGGTTGAAATGAACAAATTAGGCTGATGCCAAATGACCTTTGTACCCTCGAAGTCATTTTAGAATCGATAAATGTGGCTAGGTGCGTTGCACGTAAAGTGAGATTATCTTATGTTAAATGCCCTAACGCTAACGTGATGGCTTCATTTTGTTATACTCATATCAGAAGGGTGGTTGGTTTGTGATTTTTGAAGTGGTAACTCTTAAGTGGTAACTCTTCTCTACAACATAAAGTCAAAAGGCAATGGCAGACAACAACAGAACTGAGTTGGTTGATACGGGTACCCAAAAGCAATTTTTCAGACCCATATGCGAAAGGCTTTGATCCTGCTGTTCGATGCATGTACCACTCTAAAGTCTGGGGGCATAACATTGAAGATTGTCGCTCTTTGAAAAGGGAAATAGAAAGAATGATTCAAGAAGGGGTAGTTGTGGTCAATGACAGTGACAGGGAGCATGCGAATCCTCTTGGGAACTTGTTGATTAAAGTTGATAATGGTCTTGGCAGTATTGATGCGAAACTCAGTGGCTAAGATGCCGTGCTTGGTAATTGGAAAGACGCTCCATTTCTTGGTCAGCCGGAGTGGAGTTTTGGTGGTTTATTTTGTTGTCATTTCTATTGTCCGGGTTATTTCGGGGTTGTAACCCGGATATTATCTTGTGACCCAAACCCTTCTATCCTTTTATTTTGTCTAGTTCCTTTAGTCGTAGTATCTCACTTAGTGTTATCTAGGTTTGTTCTAGGGTGGTACCCCAGTTTATTTTGCTTGTTTTGATGTTCAAGCCCTTTCACCGTCTGTTTAATGCAATTCTCTGTTTTTCGCCCTTTCTAGTCATTTTTTGTTTAGTTATCTTCTCCTTTTACATTTCTTTTCATGCCGGTTCTAGTGAACATGACATGCACGCATAATTCTAGGCCTGATCTTAAAGGTTGGTTCAATCATGAAGCAATTTGGAAGATGATAGGGGCACTTGAGGTAAAATGATAGGGGCACTTGAGGTAAATAAGAACAGATTTGGACATTTTGAGATCATTTGAAGTCCGAACCATGTGAAAATGGGGCAGATAGAACATAAAGAAATACTGTTGAAATGCATCATGCCGCATCGGTTTGAAGCCAAAGGCAAGTTTGCCCCAAATTGACAGGGGTCGTTCGTGGTAAGGAAAGTGAGAATGTTGCCCAATGATGCTTTGTGTTTAACAAATGAAGAATGCAAATGTGTGGATATGGTTATCAAGTCTGGCACAATCAAAAGATGTTACGAATGTTTTCCGTGGTTTGTTTCACTGTGTTGTTTGTATTTGGCATGCTTTGAAGATTGGAATGACGAAGGCATTTTATTCTGCTATCTAAACAAATTATCCTTTGTTACCCCTTTGAGCCTTATTTATTTTCTTTCATATCCCTCTTTTGGAATCAGAAGCGGAGTTTAGAAATGCAGATACAGATAGAAAAAAAAAAGAGAAAAGAGGACAAGAGAAGAGAAAAAGAGAAAGAAAAATGGGAAAAAGTAAAGAAAAGAAAAGAAAAGAAAAAAAGAGAAAAGAAAAAGAAAAGAGAAAAGCAAAAAAAACAACAAAACAAAGCAATTCTTATGACATGAACTACGTTCGACCTGATTCCTTTTAAGGATACGTATGCAGCCTCACGGTTCGGTCCCATCAAAATAAAAATCCAAAAGTCCCCAAGCAAAGAAACTGGGGCAGAAGTTGTGGTTGTTGTAAGAGATTTAATTCCGAAAGTTGTAATTTTGAACCCATTTGAATTGTTTTGAGCCATCTGATACCCTTTCTTTCTAACCCCATCCAAAAGCCCACATTACGGTCCAGATAAAGACCTTTCGATCAGTCTTCGAGAGATGCCAAGGCGAGCAAGTAGAGGTGAATCATATCAGGGGCAACACTCCAGTCCAAACAAGGGAAATGAAAGAGTCTTATTGATGAAAGCCCTCACGGGTACCGCAAGGCGATGAAAGCAGAAAAATAATAAAAATGAGAGAGTCTTATTGGTGAAAACCTTCACGGGCACCATAAGGCGACAGTGAGTTGAGAGAAAGACCAAAATGAGAGACGCTTGATGGTAAAAACCCTTCGGGCACTACAAGTCGAATAAGGATTGTGAATCAGATTGGATAAGCGGAGCATTGAAGCCCAGTTTCACGGCGAAAAGGTACGACAAGAGCTGAACATCAGATTTGCTTAACAGAATAGGCCGCAGGTGCATGTCATGGTCATTAGAGTTGGTATCCACATCCGATAGGTTTCTACTTTGTAGTTTTCTTGTTAGGAATCATCTCTTCCCATTGTCCTCTACTCTGTTCCTTTTGTCTTGTTTACTTCCTCTTCCTGAGTCTGTTTGGTCAAAACAAGTTAGAAATGACTTCAAAATTTGCCACCATCTCTCCAAATTGCACAAAACGGGATCTGGTTAGCACTTCAAAGCGTCATAAGTCCGGAAAGAACAACAAGCGCATTGAGCTGGTAACAATCAACATGTTTTGGGATCCTTGTGAAATACAAAGGTTTGGTATATATCAATTCATGAACAATGCAACAAGATGGAAGGATGTTGGGTGAACGGATCAAAGGTATTCTCTGTGAGGAGGTTGACAGAGAAAGTGGTTTAACAAATGACAAGCAAGGCCTTCCAAGCGGAAATCAAAGTTATCATGGCAAGTGAAGGAGCAATAGCCCTCAAGGCCAAGGCCAGTGGTTTAAGTCAAGAAGGAACAGCATATGCACCGAGTGGGTGGCATTTGACGTGCTTTGAGATTCATGTGAAACACAAAGGTTTGGTAAATGTTGGTTTATGAGCAATGCAACAGATAGTGGACATTGGGTTTGAATGGAGAAGAGGTATTTTCTGTGATAAGGGTGGCAAAGAAATTGGTTAGTCAATAAGTAAGCAACGTCTTTCAAGGTGAAATCAAAGTTATCATGGCAAATGAAGGAGCAATCGCCGAAAAGTCAAGGCCACAAACCAACCACCATGTTTAAACTCACAAGTTTTCTTTGTCTGAAACAGGGACGGAAGCTATGTTCATATCAAAGCTGGAAGCTTGAAATTTTCAGGTGTAATGCCCCAATTCTGCTTACGCAAAGGCTATTGAAAAGATCACACATCACCCCTAGGAGAAACACTTCCTAGTCGGGGTTTTCAAGTTATATTTTGTTGTAGGAAACACACTTCCTAAATTGAGATTTTACCCTTAGGAGACGCACTTCCTAGTTTGGATCATATGAGTTTGAGTCACTGACGGTTTTACCCCTAGAAGACGCACTTCCTAGTCCAAGTCTTCCAAATTATATTTTGCTTAGGAGATGCACTTCCTAAATTGAGATTTTTCCCTAGGAGACGCACTTCCTAGTCTGGTTCATTTAAGTTCATTTATAGGAGACGCACTTCCTAAATTGAGAGTCCATTCATAGGAGACGCACTTCCTAGTTTGAGTCATTGAAGTTTCACCAATAGGAGACGCACTTCCTAAATTGAGAGTTCATTCATAGGAGGTGCACTTCCTAGATTGAATCATTGAAGTTTCACCCATAGGAGACGCACTTCCTAAGTCGATTTACACCTGTAGGAGACGCACTTCCTAAATTGATAGTTCATTCATAGGAGACGCACTTCCTAGTTTGAGTCATTGAAGTTTCACCCATAGGAGACGCACTTCCTAAATTGAGAGTTCATTCATAGGAGACACACTTCCTAGTTTGAGTCATTGAAGTTTCACCCATAGGAGACGCACTTCCTAAATTGAGAGTTCATTCATAGGAGACGCACTTCCTAGTTTGAGTCATTGAAGTTTCACCCATAGGAGACGCACTTCCTAAATTAAGAGTTCATTCATAGGAGACGCACTTCCTAGTTCGAGTCATTGAAGTTTCACCCCTAGGAGACGCATTTCTTAGTCCGGGTCTTTCAGGATACACCTGTAGGAGACGCACTTCCTAAATTGAGAGTTCATTCATAGGAGACGCACTTCCTAGTTCGAGTCATTGAAGTTTCAGCCCTAGGAGACGCATTTCTTAGTCCGGGTCTTTCAGGATACACCTGTAGGAGACGCACTTCCTAAATTGAGAGTTCATTCATAGGAGACGCACTTCCTAAATTGATAGTTCATTCATAGGAGACGCACTTCCTAGTTTGAGTCATTGAAGTTTCACCCATAGGAGACGCACTTCCTAAATTAAGACTTCATTCATAGGAGACACACTTCCTAGTTTGAATCATTGAAGCTTCACCCCTAGGAGACGCACTTCCTAAGTTGATTTTCACCCATAGGAGACGCACTTCCTAAATTGATAGTTCACTCATAGGAGACGCACTTCCTAGTATGAGTCATTGAAGTTTCACCCCTAGGAGATGCACTTCCTAAGTTTATTTTCAGCCCTAGGAGACGCACTTCCTAGTCTGGCTTTTTCCGGTTATATTTTATTTTAGGAGACGCACTTCCTGAATTGAGATTTCACCCCTAGGAGACGCACTTCTTAGTCTGGGTCTTTCAGGATACACCTATAGGAGACGCACTTCCTAAATTGAGATTTCACCCCTAGGAGACGCACTTTCTAATTTGAGTCATTTAAGTTCGGCCTTAGGAGACGCACTTCCTAGTCTGGTTCATTGAAGTTTTACCTGTAGGAGACGCACTTCCTAATCAAGGTCTTTCAAGTTATTCTTTTAGGAGACGCACGTCCTAAATTGAAAGTTCATTCATAGGAGAAGCACTTTCTAGTTTTAGTCACCGAAGTTTTCACCCCTAGGAGATGCACTTCCTAGTCTTGGTCATTTAAATTCACCTCTAGGAGATGCACTTCCTAATCTGGTTCATTCAGGTTTTATTTTAGCAGACGCATTTGCTAGGCAAAGTTTCTTGGTTTGTACTCATAGGAGACGCACATCCTAGTTTAGTCTTTAGTTTACTCTCATCATTGTATCAGTAGTATAAGTGGTTTACAATTTTGCTAACAACTCACAAATCTTCCTAGTGCAAACTAGGGCAGAAAAATTTTGTTTGTTTTGTTTGTTTTGATTGCAGGAACCCACATGGAAAACAAGGGAACACAGAAAGTTTCGGCAATAAGGCGCCCACCTGGAGAACAAGGAAAGACAGTTCAAGTTTCAAGGGAAAGCAGTTTCAAAGAAAAACAGGACGAGTATTGGCAATCGGGCGCAATTCAAGTCAGCAACAAAAGAAGCTCGCGGCAAGAATGCGAGTCAACAGTCCGAGGTGATCAATGGAAGTTAGTCACAATTCAGAAATAAAAAAAAAAGTCAAGAAGTGAACCCAAATGCAGAAGTTGATGAAAGATGTGAGCTGCTCAAGACATGGCTGAAATCACAAGCATGGTATGTCCGGTTTTGATCCGAAAAGCTAAAGAAGAACAAGCTAGCACCTGCAGCTAACAAGCGCCAAGATTCAAATCTAAAGTCTGCATGAAGAACCATTCAAGACTTAAGATCAAGCTTCATAAGACTTATAGATAGGAATCTTGTAACTCATAGTTGACAGGCTTAGCTAGTCTTTTCATTTCTTTTGATTTTTAATGTAACATCAGGACCGCGGATCGGAACCTCGGCGGAACAGCACCTCGACTGGCTCTCCACCTCGGCATACTCCATCATCGCACTCACTTCTGAACTACACGTGGCCTGATTCCTTTATAGCCTAGGATATGTAGGCAGCTCAGATACCAGGGCTCGGTCACATTCCCCTTTTCTCTTAGTTTTGGTCTCTTTAAATAAGGGTCGGGTCAAAATACCTGTCTAGTCATTCTTTGTCCGAAAACGCTTCGCGTTTCCAGTCAAAGAGGGGCAGCTGTAGACATGTGATTTTTGACCCTTCCCAAGATTTCTTATATTTTAGCATGTAAATATTTAATTTAGGCCTAATATAGCTATTTCAACTATTTTTGACTTCTTTCCTTGATTTTCATCATAAAAATGGAAAATTACAAAAAATATTTTTAACTTACGTATCTTTCATAAATTTAAATAAAAAATAATAATAATAATAAAAATATACAAAGTAGTACCTTATTTCTATCTTTACATAATCTTGAAAATACAAAAAATATATAATAGTTTTATGTTAGCTTTTGCATTGTGTAGTATTTTCATCTTATTTTAAAAGGAGTAATTAAGGTGTTTGGATCACAATTTTAAGAGTTTTAGAGTCCAGTTCTTGGCCCAATTCAGATTAGTCCATTAAGCCTAGAGACCCTTCTAGACCTCCTTTGGAATAAAAAACAAATAAAAAAGACCCTAAGGACCTAATACACAAAAGACCTAGGGACTAATTGGCAAAATACATAAAATGTAAACCTAGACCTAGACCTATATAATAGCACTAACACCTATCAGCTAAGGAGACACAAAAAAAGAACGCTGAGCGCCGTTTTCTGGAATCGGGACGATCCTAGATCTAAGAATGAGCGAAAACAAACGTTGAGCTCGTCCTTCTTCCAAAAACTTGGAGAGATGTTGCTGCTTCCTCATTCAGTCAGCTGCAAATCACAAACGAGTCCCCCACCAAGAGCTGAAATCAGTTGCTTCCATCGACCACTCCACACCCCTCCATTTCCAAAACCAACAGAAATCTTCTTCACCTCAAACCTAGGCAGCCATAACCTGCACCCCATCGCTCTTCTTCTTCGACCAACAACCCCCCCCCCCATCGGTTCATCTTCTCCAAAACCCAACCTGTGAATCCCGCCGGAACCAGTAGCTCACAGGAAAACACCATGACACACGCATGAAGACAACCTGAGAACACCTTAAGCTTCTTCTTCTCCATTTGAAAAAAAAAACCACCGAACAAAAATCCTCCAATCTTCCATGATTCTTAAATGATTCTCTGAAGATACAGCAGCAGCTCAAAAAAAAAAGATAAAACAAGAATCTCCATTGTTACTCTCTTGAAAGAGAACGAAAAGAACAGCCGCCAGCTAAATGCCGATGTGAGTTCGAGGTTTTCCGACGAGGTCGATGTTGAGGGCTGGTCCATGGTCTTGTCCGTTTCTGTTTGTTCAAGTTATTAAAAATCAAGTTTTAGATGAGGAAAAGTTACGTCAAAGTTCAAATATGCAATATAGAAATTGGTATGGTAATTTTCCGTTTATGTCTTTGCTGCATGTCTTTTGATTCATTTTTATTTTATATTATTTTTGTTTATTTGGTATCCTTTGATTAAGTTCTATTAGGTGTTCTATAACTTAGTTTGGTGTTAATTAATTCATTCAGTGCTAGCTAATCGAGAAAACTATGAGCGCTCATTTGCTTAGTTCATTTGGACAAGATTAGTATTAGTATTTGTCGTTATTATTCCTGAATATTCATTGGCTTAGTGTCATTTGGACAAAAATTAGTATTAGTACTTGCTGTTACTACTCCTGAATACTCATTTGCTTAGTTTCTTTTATTAAACTTTTGGCAAGTTATGAGGTTTTAGTTGTAAAAGGCTGTAAGGTTTGGTATTATTAAAGGTATTGATGGTATTATTAAAGGTATTTAAAAATGCCTCCTTTAAGTAGATTGGAGGTGTGCTATATTAGGTAAGACAAATAGTTATGGCCCTCGCTTAATTAATTTTGATTTAATCTTTAGAATACGAGGCGTGTCATTTAGAGAATTTCCATGGCCCTCGCAAAGTTGCAAACGCGTAGTTACTTTAGGCGCGTTATATTAATAATTTACCTTCCTAAACTCGGGTACACATTTATGTGACCCAAATTCAAATCTCAACGTTAGATAAAATGTGTTATGGACTGCGGGTGCATTTATGTGACGTGGTTCGAAGCATATTTTAAATGACGTTGCAATCTTCCTTTAATTAATTAAATAAAAGCGGTTAAAAGTTAAAATTGCACATAGGTTCAAAATATTTTAAAATCAGATAATAGGCCATTTATAACAGTTGAGCGACCGTGCTAGAACCACGGAACTCGGGAATGCCTAACACCTTCTCTCGGGTTAACAGAATTCCTTACCCGGATTTCTGGTTCGCGGACTGTAATGCAGAGTCAATCCTTTCCTCGATTCGGGATTTAAACCGGTGACTTGGGACACCATAAATCTCCCAAGTGACGACTCTGAATCTTTAATAAATATAATCCCGTTTCGATTGTCCTTTAATTGGAAAAACTCCCTTTTTTATATTCCCTTTACGGGGGTGTAGTAAAAAAGGAGGTGTGACACACATAAGGGAATACATTGATCTAATGGGAAGGGGAGTCATAGTAGCATGCTGATAATGTAACTTAACTACAAATTTTACAACAAAACCACAAGTAGAAGCAAGCTAGAAATAAAAGAAACTAAAACAATAAGGGAAACATATTGTTGTTGGAGCTTTAAATCAAAACTAGGACATACCAGTGAAGGTAGAAGTAAGCAGAATGAAAGAACCAAAGAGCACATATGATTAGCCTTGGCTTGCAGTCGGCTAATAGTAGCAAGTAGCACAAGAGAGAGGGAGGGCAGAGATTTTTAGTAAAAGGAGTAGTTTTTGAAAACCAAGTGTTCGTCTCTGTTAATGAAAGACTTAGGGTATTTATAGTTTTGAAAATAGATAGAAAATAAGGTAACAAGTAAAGGTTTAGCACAATTATAGAAGTAATCACAATTAGAATCCAACTAATACAAGTACTCCCCTTTAATCAAGGAATCACAGCTTAAACGGATACCAACAGGGATAATCAAGGAAAGAAAATCAGTTGAGGAAGACTGATTTTTACCATATAAAAGATAGTAAAAGTATAGAGCATATGACTGAGTCTAAGTACAGAATATACCAATTAAGAAAAGGATTCAGTAAGAGTGAAGTACCACAACAAATAAGAAAACGGAATCAGTCAATTTAAACAGACGAGTAGAACTTTAGGGTTTTGAAAGAAAATCTTGCAATCAAACCATGAATTAAGGAAATCAGAATCAATCAAAAGGGAGTCATGACTCTGCACTTCAACATATAAATAAAGAAGAACGAACAGGCGTAGCAAACAGGCAAGGTCAGCCATATAGACAGAAAGAAGCAAGAGATGAGCAAACACAATCATACAGAAGTGACATAAGCAGGCTAAAGACTCAGTAGAAAACCCATTCGAAGCATGGTAACCAACAGAAGCTTAACAAAATCAAGTAGTCATGCTAACACACAGAACCAAAGCAAAGAAAGGTCTTAAAAGTTAGGACTTTTGACAGAGTCGAGTTAAAAACAGCAGGAACATAGGATCAGTTCAAATAAGCAATGAAAGAGGTTTAATCATAAAAAATATCGATTAAAACAAGCGTAGAAAGAACTCCGAGAAAACCCTAATTTTTAAAGAAGGCAAAATGGTTTAAAAATTGAGGATCTTTCAGAAGAAGTTCAAGAATAGTGCAAATCATAGGAAGAAATAGACTTAAAGCATTAAAAATAACACAGATCTAAGAGATTTAAACGAGAGTTAGGGTTTCAAAAGGAAACCCAAATAGAAACGAGAGAACATGTTGCAAAACTCCATAAATCGTAACATATATGGTGCGATTTTGCCCAAAATCACACCAGAGAAGCCACGAATGACATAAATAGAAACCCTAGGTCCAAATCGGCATGGCCCAGGACCCTTGAAGGCCTCAGAGATGATGAGTAAGGCGATGAGAGACCCATAGGAGGCTTGGGGTTGAAAGGTGGTCGCCGGAGAAGGCCGGAGAAGAAGGTCGGCGGTTGAAAGCTAGGGTTAGGTTGAGAGTGTTTGAGAGCAGAGAGGATTTCAGGGCAGCGGGGTTTTGGAAATAAGTAGGGTTAGGGGTTCGTTTAGGAATCAAAAAGGAAAGGGCGTGTGTGGACTGTTGATTTGGGAGATCAACAGTCAGGATTCAATCGGGTAAGTGGGATTCGGGTTTGGGTAAGGGTTTATAGGGTCTGGGTCGGGTTATTTAATAGGAAATTGGGCTGGGGATTGGGTCCAATTTGGGCTACAATTGAAAGCCAAATTTGGCTATGATTTAAATAGTTAATTTTCCCTATTTTAATTTATAATAAATAGTAGGTAATTCCTGGAAAATAATTTAAGGTTCCAAAATGATTTAAAATACATGATTAACATTTTAAAAATATAGGGACCAATTTTATGCATATAAAATATAATTATTCCTTAAAATGGGCTAACATTGCAATTATATGTAATTTAGCTTAAAAATACTAAATATAATTATAAAAATGTATAAAAAAGTATATTAACCATATTTTGACATAAGTATAGAAATTAAATGAGTAAATAATCATAACAATAATTTGGAAAATATTTATTGGGAATTTTATGAATAAAGGAAAAAAAAATTTAAACCCTTAAAATTATGGAAATAATAAAAGCCTTGTGTATGCTTATATATGCATATATATGCTATTTTGAAGGTATTTATGCATATTTAAAATATATAGGGAAAAATTGGGTATCAACACATCATAAATAGGTTACCTAGTCCAACCTTAAAAGGTCAATCACCTTATGAAGTATTTCATGGTCAGCCACCCAAACTTGACCATATGAGAACCCTTGGATGCCTCTGTTATGCCACAAACCTAATTTTTCAGTGATAAATTTACCCCTAAATCCATTCCTGCAATCTTCATGGGGTACTCATCCATACAAAAGGGATAAAACTATATGATATTCAGTCTAGCAAGTTTTTTCTCAGTAGAGATGTTGTCTTTCAACAACATGTGTTTCCCTTTTCCTAAAAGCCAATTTCTTACAGGTCCAGATTTGAACTTCTCACCATCCATAGACTTCCCTAACACTGCTTCACCTAATCATTCACCTCAACAACCTGACCACTCACATCAACCTCTCGTATCTTCTTCCGATGATCAATCTACTGATTCTTCTGCATCACAATCTCCTACAACCCTTGCTTATCCCTTTAACTCTACTTCTACTTCTCCACCTCTCCTTCTATCTAGTCTAGTTCCTCTTAGGGGGTCAGGTAGAACCGCCAAAACTTCTATTTGGTTAACAGTCTATGTCCATCCACCCTTACCTTCCACCTCCAATTGCATCAATATCCTATTCATCACTGTGTCTCATATGCTCATCTGCCTCTACACTATCAATCCTTTCTTGCTTCCTTCTCTACTAATTCTGAACCATCTACTTTATTTCAAGCAACCAAGGATGATAGATGGGTTCAAGCAATAAAGCTTGAGATTAAGGCTCTAGAGGAGAACCATACTTGGAAAGTAGTAGATCTACCTGCTGGGAAAGTTCCCATTGGTTGCAAACGGGTGTATAAGATTAAATACAATATTGAAGGGTCAGTGAAAATATTTAACGCAAGACTAGTTGCTAAGGGGTACACATAGCAAGAAGGTTTAGATTTCCATGACACTTTTTCACCTGTAGCAAAACTTACCACTGTTAGAACTTTGTAGCTACTGCTGTATTGAAGCATTGGCCCATTTTCCAAATGGACGTGCACAATGCATTCCAAAATGGAGATCTTGATGTCTACATGAAACTACTACAGGGATTTTGTATCCAAAGGGAGTCCAAAGTGTGCAGACTACGCAAATCCCTTTATTGGTTGAAACAAGCTTCTACACAATAGAACCTTAAACTCACACAAGCTCTCACAACTGTTGGCTTCCAACAAAGCAAACATGACTATTCTCTGTTCACTAGACTGGTCAAAAACAAATTTATTCTAGTATTTATGTATGTGTATCCTGATAATATGGAATGATTTAACATAAATCAACCAAGGTAAAGCATCACTTCAACAGAACTTCAAACTGAAGGACCTAGGAGAGCTAAGATACTTCCTAGGTATTGAATTTGCTAGGTAAAAGGAAGGGATACTCATATCACCAAGGAAGTATGCACTTGAGATGATTTTAGAAACAGGCTTAGCATGCTCAAAACCAAAAGACACACCTATGGAACAAAACCTGAAGCTCACAAGTATAAAGTTTGATAGATGCACCAATGCAGGTAATCATGATGAGGCATTAGTAGACATGTGGAGTTATCAGAGACTAATAGGGAAGCTATTATACCTCACAATTACCAGGCCAGACATTTCATATGCAGTCCAATGCCTTAGTCAGTTCATGCACGCACCAAAAAAATTACATCAAGAAGCAGCCAAGTTTGGGATTGCTTATGTCCAGTAAAAGTGAAGAACGAGTATATGCATTTTGCGATTCTGATTGGGCCTCATGTCCTATGTCAAGAAAATCAGTTACATGGTATTGTATTAAGGTGGGAAGTTCACTCATTTTCTCGAAGGCTAAGAAGCAGAACATTATCTCAAGAAGTTCTGCAGAAGCAGAGTACAGAAGTATGGCAAATACAGTAGCCAAGCTAGTTTGGTTAAAGGGACTGCTGGAAGAGTTACAGGTGAATCTAAGGTTGCCTATGGAGTTGCACTGGCTGCATTACAAATTACAGCCAACCCCATGTATCATGAGAGAACAAAACACATAGAGTTAGATTGCCACTTCATTAGAGAAAAAATTCAGCAAGGTATCATTAGAACAGCTCATATTGCTACTCAATGTCAACCTGCATATCTTCTGACGAAAGCATTGGGGCATCAGCAACACATGCTTCTTTTGTCCAAGTTGGGAATGAAAAACATTTTTCATTCACAACTTGAGGGGGAGTGTTGAAATACATTGCTGTACACCATGTAATTATGATAGTATTCTTCTAGAAGGAAATTCAGTTAGTGGATTTAGTTAGTCGGTTAGCACAATAAGAATAAGGTCGGTTAGAGGATTGTTTAGATTGAGATTATATATATGTGTATGCATTGTATATTTTACACAGAAAACAAAAATTACAAGATATCTCTCCGTTCGATTACCTCTCTCTTTCTCTCTTAGCTGTCATTTTCTTCTTCTTCTTACTCGAGCTTCAATTGCATCAATGGCAGCCACAATGTTCATCTTAACCTTTTTTTCATATCATAAGATATAAATTCACAATAATAGGTAACTTTTTATAATTTGAAGCATGAAGTGAGACTTGCTATACCCAATTAAATTGCAGTGTAAAAATATTTACATTGCGGGTGCATAGGTTTATGGCAACTGGAGTGGTCCAATCTGAAAATCAAAAGTCAAAACCAAAATACTCTGACAACAAAGTCATGGCATTAGTTTTCTTGTTATCAGTAGTTTCTGGTCAGTGGTCAGCATTAACTATGCAATAAAGCTCTTTGTCAAGGTGTACACTTTTTGTAATACAAAAAAAATAACTTAATCAATATTGTAATTCGGTTTAATAGAACCTATAGAAGACAACGAGTGCCAACACGTCCATTTAAAATTTTATTATTACACGCCTAATTTTTAACCTTCAACTTTTGAATATTTTACGGTATACTCAAGTTTCAATCTATATCTTAGTTTCTTTTTGGAATTTTTACATTCCTATACACTATATGTGTGACGACCCGACCGGTCGTCTTAAGAATTAACGCCCCGATCCCCTATTAACTGCTTCCCCTAAGTTCATTTATGCTATTTTGGTTTGCCGGGACGTTCGGTGTTGGGTTTCGGAGAGTTTTGGGACACTTAGTCCCTCAATGAGAGCTTAAGTGTTGGAAAGTTGTCCATAGTTGGAACAGTGTAAAGACGGCCTCGGAATGGAAATCTGACGGTTCCGTTAGCTCCGTTAGGTGATTTCGGGGTTGGCAGCATGTTCGGAATGTGTTTTGGAGGTCCGTAGCTCATTTAGGCTTGAAATGCCGAAGTTTGAATTTTTAAAGTTTCCGGTCCGATAGTGAGATTTTGATCCGAGGGTCGGAATGGAATTTCGGAAGTTGCAGTAGCTCCGTCATATCATTTGGGATGTGTGTGTAAACTTTTAGGTCATTCGGATGAGGTTCGGTTAGGTTTTTTATCGAAAGCGTGTTTTGATAGAATTTGAAATTCTTAGGCTTAAATCATTGGTTAATTCGAGTTTCCGATGTTGTTTTAGGTGGTTTAACGGTTGGTACAAGTTTGAATGATGTTATGGGATATATCCATAGGTTTGGTTGAGGTCCCGGGGGTCTCGGGTGTGTTTCGGGTGCTCAACGGAGCATTTTGGAGTTGTGAAAAGTTGCAGATAATCCTTCAGCAGTTGCAGGTCCAATTCCTTCTTCGCGTTCACGACGCTCCTATCGCGTTCGAGTAGCTCTGACCTTCTTCTTCTGCGCGTTCGCGTCCTCCTCCACGCGTTCGCATAGTGTAATCTGGGAGGAGGACAAATTTCTTCATCGCGTTCGCGTGACTCTTGTCGCGTTCGCGTAGCACTGCCAATCCAGGCCTTCGCGTTCGCGTACCATTCCACGCGTTCGCGAAGGGAAATTTTACAGCCTTCACTTTTTCTTCTTCGCGAACGCGAGCCTACTTCTGCGTTCGCGATGCATTAAATGACTGGGCAGTTATAAACACTTCAAAACCGAGGGTTAGCCATTTTTATCAAAACACAAGCTTGGGAGCTCGGATTTGGGAGAAATTTTGAAGGTTTTTCGAGGGAAACTACTGGGTAACGATTCTCTACTCCCTTATGCTTAAGACCCACTAATCTAATCACGAATTCCTCCTTAATTTCGGATTTTTGAATGAAAAATGGGTAAAACTTCATAGACAAAACTATTGAGTTTTGAGTGGGTGTCTGACCTCCAATTTCGGAGATTTTTATATGGTTAGACTCGTGAGAGTACGAGGGTTCTGAAAAAGTGAAAATTTTCCGATTCCGAGACGTTGGCCTGAGGGGCGTTTTGGTTATTTTACCTAATTTCGCGTCTTAGCTTTGAATTAAATAGTAGAATCAGTTGCTTGAGATGTTATTTACGATATGTAATTGAATTGAATAGATTTTGGGCCATTTGGAGTCGGATACTCGTGGCAAAAGTGTGATTTCGAGTTGATTTTGGAGCCGGTTCGAGGTAAGTGGCTTGTCTAACCTTGTGGGGGGGACCTTCCCCTTAGGATATGATATTTGGTAATTGAATGCCTTGTACGTGAGGTGACGAGCGCGTACTTGAGCTAATTGTTGAAAATTCGGCTTTACTTTAAATATTTAGACTGAGTTCCTTTCTTATTTGCTTTATTTTACTTGCAATTATAGCCTGTGTTAGTTTAGAGAAGCATGTTTAGTCGACTTACCTGCCCACTTGCTTAAATTTGCTTTGTTTGTATTTCGTGAAGTATATAGGGCTAGAATTTACTGTTACTTGTTATGAGTTGAGCATTTATTCCGATACTCTTGAGCTGTTATTGTGTGTTTAAATTTGGGACTACGGGACGACATCCCGGGAGATCCCCTACACGTGTTTACGATATGGACTGAGGTGCGGGATACCAAGAGATCCCTGGTACATTTATATATATTGAGGATACCAAGAGATCCTCGGGATACCAAGAGATCCCTGGCATACTATTGAGGATACCAAGAGATCCTCGGGATTATTGAGGATACCAAGAGATCCCTAGTGTATATGGTGAGGATACCAAGAGATCCTCGGGATACCAAGAGATCCCCGGTTATCATCCTTGTTGTGAGCGGTATCTCCTTGTGATTGCCTTATTTCTGTTTTTTTGTTACTGTATTTTTATTATCCTGTTTAGATTCTTGTTGTAGACTATCATTATAAAGTTTCTTTATCTTGTCGTTTATTATTTATTTATCTCAGTAGGGCCCTGACCTTCCTCGTCACTACCCGACCGAGGTTAGGCTTGGCACTTACTGAGTACCGCTGTGGTGTACTCATGCCCTTTCTGCGCATGTTTTTCATATGCAGATCCAGGTACCTCCACCAGGCGTATCACTCTCGAGGCGGAGAGATCTAGCTGAGACTTCGAGGTACTTCTGCCGCGTCCGCAGACCAGGAGTCTTTATCTTATTCCAGCTTTAGTAGATAGTCTTTTCTTTCTTTCAGTTGTTTAGACATTCTGGTGTTAGAGCAGTGTATTACTCTTCTATTAGCCTGTGTTTTCCGTGAGTTTCCGGGTTTTGGGGTGATATTGTAGACTTCCGCATTATGGAGTTGTATATGCCGGGCGGCATTCATATACAGTTCCGTTTAGTTGTTCAATTTTAATTAATTATTCCGCAAGTTATGTTGTTTTTCCGCATCGTTAGGCTTACCTAGTCGTAGGGGACTAGGTGCCATCACGACATGTTCACGGAGGGCGAACTGGGGTCGTGACAATATGAAACTATATTACCCTCACAACTCAAGTTTTACTACAATTACATTTTATATACCCAATTACCATTTATGTACATTTTAAGGGAATTAATGATAATAATTAGTGTCCTAAAATTACTCTAACGTATCTTCCACTTCCTCACGTTTCTCTCTCCACATCCCATCCCCCACCCCCATGTATGTTGCACCCATCCACGATTCCACCATTGACAACCACTAAAAAGTTTTGAAGCTTTGAATTCGAATTTGGGTTTTCAAAAAATATTATTTGTTTGAATTTTATGTTGTTGCAAAGAATTGAGAATTCTCTCTACGTCTCTCACTATCTCTCAATCCCTAATTTCAGTAATGTAAAGCAAAGAAAAAGAGAGCAGCAATTCCACCATTGACAGCCATTAAAAAGCTTTGAAGCTTTGAATTCGAATTTGAGTTTTCTCATTATTTGTTTGGATTGGGTGTTGTTGCAAACAATAGGGAATATGGTTCTATCTCAATTTTGAGGGGTTTTGATGAAGATTAGACTTGGTTTTGGCTGAATTTTAAATTGAAACTCGAAGAAGAAGAAGAAGAAGAAGAAGAAGAAGAAGAAGAAGAAGAAGAAGAAGAAGAAGACATGATATACATTATATATTACGAATTTGGCAATGCCACTAGATCCGGGAAAGAGCTCATCCCCTACGACAAATAGTTCCATGAAGATCATGTTGTGGAACTGTCGTGGCGCTAACTGCCCAGATTTTAGGCGTAACTTGCATTTTTTGCTTAATTGGAATAACCCTACTATTCTCTGTCTCACGGAGACCATGATGGAGGACCACACCACTCTCCTCAATCATTTTAACTTTACTGATCTTATCCAAGTTTCCGCTCAAGAATACTCTGGTGGTATTGTCATGCTCTGGCGCGCACATGATCTCACTGTTGATCCAATACCAATTACTGCTTAGGAGCTTCATGCTTTTGTCCAGGTATCCCCAACTTCACCTATTTTGTATATCTCCTTAATATATGCTAGCACATCATACCACAATCGCCAAACACTATGTCACAACATACAACAGTTTGCACACGCTCATACAAATGCATGGCTATTTTGTGGTGATTTTAAGTAAAAATGGCGTGTAGTAGCCACTAATTAAGGGTGTCTTTAATTTTTATCCACTAATTATAATGCTCAGCAAAAATAGCCACTACTAATAGAAAAAAGACAATTTTACCCTTTCTTCCTCTCTTTCGCGTTGCATTTTCATCTGGAATACCCAAGGCGATTTCACGGTCGACTTCCTCCATGCTTGGTCAATAGCATCAGGTCTATTAGTGACCCCAATTACTAGGACATAACCAGGTCCATCATGAGATCCTTCTGATTTTGCTTCACTATTCCTTTTACCAATACGTACCGTAGTTCCTTTTGCATCATCAAAATTTTCAAGTTCTGAATTTTTGAGCAGATGTCTCAATTACGTACAGTAATTTCTTTCTTCTTACCTTGTTTTTGTTTCTTTTGAGTTCAAAGATTAAAAGTTAAGGACATGAGTCTTTAAGTTTGACATGCAGGTTTAAAAGTTAAGGACATGCATTCCTTAAATTTGACATGCAGGTTCAAAAGATAAGGACAAACAATCCTTAACTTATAGTTTCAAGTTCAAAACTTAAGGACGTGCAGTCCTTAA
>NC_031994.1:40453444-40524286 GCF_001879085.1 Nicotiana attenuata | reverse complement strand
AAGAAGAAGAAGAAGAAGAAGAAGAAGAAGAAGAAGAAGAAGAAGAAGAAGAAGAAGAAGAAGAAGAAGAAGAAGAAGAAAAAGAAGAAGAAAAAGAAGAAGAAGACATGATATACATTATATTTAAGAAATTATAGTAAAATTGCAGAAAAACTGTATTCTGTTGTTTATATATTTTTCTTTTATTTATTTAGCTATTGTATGAAAGTTGAACAACATTGTATAAAAATTATATTTAAGTTGTATGATATTGTAGTTGTATATAATTGAGTAGAAATAATGTATGAAAATTGTAGATAAGTTGTATAATATATAATTAGTTGTATGAAATTTGTTTTTACTATGTATAAATCAGATACAAAATATACAAAAGACATATTGTATAAAATTTATATAAAATTTGTATTTAAGTTGTATGTTGTTGTAGTTGTATTTAACTGGTAGAAATAATGTGTGAAAGTTGTAGATAAATTGTATAATATATAATTAGTTGTATGAAATTTGTTTTTACTATGTATAAATTAGACACAAAATATACAAAAGACATATTGTATAAATTTTATATAAAATTTGCATTAAGTTGTATGTTATTGTAGTTGTATTTAACTGGATATCTTTAAAGACTTGCACAGAAACATTTTTTCCTAAGGAAAAACTTCTATTATACAAATTTGTATCAGATACAAGATATGTTTAAGCATGTTGCGAGAGACGAAAAATGAAACAAATGCCTCAATTCGATCTCTGGCACCAAATTCATCGACCTCATGCTCTACTCCCTTCTCTCCTTGTTTATCACACTCTTAACAATACTCAACTGATTGACTTGAAGATCAATGAGAGATCCGGCGAGCTGAGACTCGACACTGACAAAATTTCAGATTTATCTCACATTTCAGAGTTAGGTAGTATAAAGGATCTGCAGTTTGCGACTCTTCTTCCCAATGTCCGCCAAGAAAAAATGTTTAGATTTATGGAAAAGGTCCAAACTGATATTCAAAAGGGTTATACATGTGTGATATTTTAAAATAAAAAACTTACACCTTCTATATTATGAAAATGGAAATCTTACACAATTATTAGTTTGAATAATATATTTTATTTTAAGAGGATATTACGTCTTAGTTTTCATCAAGATGATATATATCCATTACTACTATATTGTCACGACCCCAGTTCGCCCTCCGTGAACATGTCGTGATGGCACCTAGTCCCTACAACTAGGTAAGCCTAACAATGCATAATTTATACAACTTGCGGAAAAACAAACTAAATTGCGGAAGCAAACAACTGAAAATTTTACTGTCAAAAGAAAACTGTGTATAAGTGCCACTTGGCATAATACAACCCATATCACAAAATCCAAACAAACTCCCAAAACCCGGAAACTCACAGGAAACACAGGCTATTAGAAATGAAATACACTGCTCTAACTCCAGAATGTCTACACAACCGAAAGAAAGGAAGTCATATACTAAAGCTGGAATAAGATAGAGACTTCTGGTCAGCGGACGTGGCAGATATACCTCAAAGTCTCTGCTAGATCTCTCCGCCGCGAGGATAGTTCGCCTGGGTGGAGGTACCTGGAGCTGCACATGAAAAACATGCGCAGAAGAGGTATGAGTACACCACAGCGGTACTCAGTAAGTGCCAAGCCTAAACTCGGTTGGGTCAAAGGAAGGTCAGGGCCCTACTGAGATTAAATAAAATAATAAGGTTGTCAATAGTATGAAATAAGAAGAAATAATGATATACAACTATGAAATAAATCGAATTAACTACGAGATAAATCGGATTACACAACAGCAATTAGCACACAGAAAATAAGATAACACAGAGTAAACAGCTCAATTTAAATGCCAATAATGAGGATCTCCCAGGATACCGTCCTGTAGTCAATTTTATCAATCTGAACGAGGAGCTCCCGGGATACCGTCCCATAGTCCACCGTATGAATATATCTGAAGGATCTCCCGGGACACCGTCCCGTAGTCCAATTATCAATGTGCAAGGGGATCTCCCGGGAATCTAACCCGTAGTCCCAAAGTAAATGTGCAGGGGGATCTCCCGAGAATCTAACCTGTAGTCCCAAAGTAAATGTGCAGGGGGATCTCCCGGGAATCTAACCCGTAGTCCCAAATATAAATGTACAGGGGGATCTCCCGGGAATCGAACCCGTAGTCCCAAAGTAAACAAACAAGGGGGGAGCTACCGAAATCCCACATCCGTAGTCCCAATGTAAATGCGCAACCAAAATCAGAGAAATATTCAGAAATTGAAGTACAACAATACAAGGCAACAAATAATTCTGGCCTAACATGCTCCACGTAATTAAAATTAAGGCAATTTAAGCAAATAGGCAATTTGGATCAATTAAACATGCTTTTCCATACTAGCACAGGCTATAATAGCAAGTAGAATAAAGCAAATATGAAAGAAATTCAGTTCAAGTATCTTAAGTAAAAATTCGGGTTTTCAACAATTAGCTCAAGTACGCGCTCGTCACCTCACGCACAAGGCATTCAATTAGCAAATATCACATCCTAAGGGACAAAGTCCCCCACACAAGATTAGACAAGCCACTTACCACGAACCGGCTCAAAATTCAATCCAAAATCACGTTCTTGCCACGAGTATTTGACTCCAAATGGCTCAAATCCAATCATTGCTCGCGAAAACCCCTCAAAATTTCTCCCAAAACCGAGCTCTAGAAGTCAAAAATGAAAGAAAATGGGAACAAAGTCCCATTTTCGGAACTTAAGATCTCTGCCCAGGCCTATTTTCCGCTTCTGCGGAAAATTTTCCGCTTCCGCGGAAATTTTCGCTTCCGCGGCACTATTTCCACTTTTGCGGTACCGCCTCCGCGGTCAATTTCCGCTTTTGCGGTTATGACAGCAACCAGCACTTTCTCGACACGGAAATGAGCATAACTCCCTCATACGATGTCCAAATTCGACAATTCTTTTTGCTATGGCTCCGAAATTACGATACGGATCTAATGGTTCAATAAAAACTTAATTTGGAGCTCATTTAATCATTGTGGTACCCCTTTATGTCCAAAGATACGGCGTTGAAACATCAAATAAGAGCGCAATATAACCCGAAACACACTCGAGGCCCTCGAGACCTCAACCAAAAGCACCAAGGCATCTTAATACATTATTCAAACTTGTTCCAATCCTCAAAATACCTCAAACAACACCAAAACCATCAAATACATCGAATTCAAGCCTAAGTTCTTCTAAAACTTTCAAACACGCATTCGATCAAAAACCCAATCAAACCATGTCCGAATGACCTGAAATTTTGCACACATATCCCAAATCACCTAACGAAGCTACAGCAACTCTCGGAATTCCATTCTGACTCCCGTATCAAAATCTCACATATCAACCGGAAATCGCCAAAATACTAACTTCGCCAATTCAAGCCTAAATTAGCTACGGACTTCCAAAATACATTCCGAACACGCTCCCAACCCCGAAATCACCTAACGGAGCTAACGGAACCATCAGATTTCCATTCCGAGGCCATCTTCACACTGTTCCAACTACGGACCATTTTCCAACACTTGAGCTCTTATTTAGGGACTAAGTGTCCGAAAATTCTCCGAAATCCAACACCGAATGTCCCTGCAAACCAAAATAGCAGAAAGGAACTTAGGGGAAACAGTTAATAGGGGATCGGGGCGTAAATTCTAAAAACGACCGGCCGGGTCGTTACATATATATATATATATATATTAAAATAGATCACTAAGAGACACATTAAACATACAAAAAGAAAATTCTTATGTATTTAATTTTATAAAATTTAAGAAAGAGAATAAATTTTTCTGTTGAAATTTATTATCACATAACATTAAAAAGAAAGTAAACATTTTTTAGACATGCATAATGTATCTTTTTAGCATGTTGGGAGAATTGTGTTGAACTTGGAAACAGGACATCCACAAAAAACTGAGATAGCTTGAGGACAACTCCCAAAAAAAAGGTAAAGGGTATAACTAAATCCCTTAATTGAAGGCACAAATAATGGTTTGTGAGCCTTTTAAGGTGGAACGTATATATTTGTAAAAAAAACTTGTGTAGGTAGGGTAATTTACTAAACATGAACATTTAGGGTAATAAAGTTTCCAATAGTATATAGGAATGAAAAAATCTCTTTTTTTTTTATAGCTTACGACATACTAACTCGGAACGGACCTAGTCCCACCCCAGAAGGCCCAAAGGTTATATAGAAGGGATCTTTACACAAATAGCCGGTTGGATTCACGATTTATTTTCTTAAACCTGTGTACACATATTATACATTATATATATATTATATATAAATTATATATCCGCTAGCTATTTTTAATTTAAATGGTTAGATGAGCGACTATTTAAGTTAATTATTCTACAGAGAAGCTCTGAAACCAGGCCTCTACCCTTATGGATCTGTGAAGCCTGAATGGTGACCCAACTGTTCTAGAAAAAGTTACTACTATTAAATTAACAAATCTGTGGGAGTTTTTTCTTATTCTTTCTCTTTAAAATTATAATAAAATCTAGTTGTATATTTTTGTTCTTAACCTCTATTTTGTATTAAAATTTAACTTCAACACTATCATATCACTTAAAAGATAGTTATGGCCAGAGAGAACTGATGGTGTAAAATTTAATTTGTATATAATATAAATCATTTTGTACTATTAGTTTGTTCAATTTGAAGATTTAATAATGTTTCGGAGAAACTTTCACCGTCAATAAAGAGACCAAACTGATTTATGTTAATATAACGTATATCGAATGGTTTATAACTTCAACATATTTTCTTTCTTTTGGCGCGTTGGAAGACTAGTAGAAAGAAAGAAAACGAATGAAATAATGAGCATTTTGAATTGGTTATAAACTTATAATAAGGGGAAGCATAAGCCACAGACGTGACATCATGGAAGTTATTGATATAAGTTACGTTGTTTCTGCGTGTGGGGAAATATAACTAACGGTATGAAACTTCCGTATCATTCGCTAAATATAGATTATAGATTATTATTTTTTATAATAGGGCGGTTCTATTAGTCTACGCTCACCTCGATTAATTTAATCGAATACTTATCACCAAAACTTATACAAATAAGAAGAAATTATAACTTATACCACGATTTAAACGTGAGACCTCATGATTTTCCTTCCACTTTAATATTAATCACGAGGTTACACCCTTGAACACAATAGATTTTTGTCTTGCACAATCTTTTTAAGCATTTGAGTTATATATCTGATGGTGTATAGACCTTTAACATTATTATTGCAATTAATCAGTTATAGCAAGTGGTTGCTTTTCTTAATTATCTTATTAGGCATGGGCGGAGCCAGAAGGTGGAAGGAGGTTCGTCCGAACTTATTCGTGAAAAATGATTTTTTATGTATATATAATAGATATTGAACCCCTTTGATTTCTTCGAGTATTTCTTCTATATATTTTGAACTCATTGACTGAAATTTCTGCTCCGCCATTTGTATTAGGTTTTCTGTTAAAAGTTACTTGTTGTTATGGGATAACATAACCTGATTGAGTAAAAAAAATTATACACGATTATAAAGAAAATTTATATTCTTTTTCAAATACCTTTTCAAAAAGTGTCCAAACGATTTCTGGTTGTGGTAGAATGAGTCTTTGGAGAAGCAGTACGATTACCTACACACAAAGAGAGACTTGTCAACAACTACACGTAATCATCGATGGATAAATTATTCAATTGCAATAGTATATATATATATATATAAATGTCACCAACGATAGTTGACTTATTAAGACCTTTTTATATTTGAGATCTTTTCTTTTAGTATTTATTTTGGGGCCTGATTAATTTAGATCCGTACCGCCTAATGTTCAAGAAAGGAAAACACTCCCAACCAAGATTTATAAAATCCAAGATCTCAATCTTACCACTTTAACAAAATCCATAGGAGGAAAGAATTATTTGAATGGATAAAAAGAGAATCTGTTTTTTTTTATTTGTCAAATTTTTTGGTGACACATTCATTTGCCTTTGACATTCATAATATATCGCACAAACACACACACATGAGGAGAAATGAGGACTATAGTACAAGTCCACAAATTAAATTTTTAACAAAAATCCTTTTAGGAGACTGGAGACACTTCTATGCAAGAAATCAACCAGTCAAATAATTATGAATCTAAGAGGACTTTTCTTTCGAGTCAAATGAAATTTCACAAATGCTGCACATGGAAAAAGAAAAAGGAAATATAAAACTTAGCTTGCATAAGGAAAAACAAAAGCAAATACATATAATTTATAAATGGTAGCAGTCCTCTCTGTATATACACCCCCCTAATCAAATATAGCAAATATATAGACCAAAAGCTAATTAAAATATGATATCTCATTGGAAATCGTTAGATGTATACATAAGTTATGATGGTTCGTGTGTATGGATCCAGAAATTATAAGGTATCATAAATTAAAAGCATTAACGCTATTATTAAGAATTATGGTAAACCGTATAAGGTTTATTTACTATAATTAGAGGTTTCGAGTTTAAACAATGCGGACAAATAATAATGTACGAATGTTGAATTTCAAGTAAAAATAAAAATGATGCATGTGGAACTTGTATCCTAGTAAGCTTCCACGTTGATTGAAGGAAGAGCAAACAACCACCATGCAGGAAGCCTTGTGGGCACCATCTGTGATCTGTTCACAACACTTTCTCGATTATTTTTTTTAAAAAAAAAGGTATATCTGTTGTTATTGTTCTTGTCTTTATTATTTTTAACTTCTCATAATTGTTTTCATTCTCAAACCGGTTTTGAAATATTTTTCTTTAGCTGATGGTGTATCAGAAATAATATTTTCACAAGATAAGCGTAAAGTCCATATACATTAACCTCTCCAGTTGCTGCCAGTAAAAATATACTTACTAAATATGTTTTTTTTTTTTTCCTGAAACGACTAAAGACCTTAATGGAATCTTGTTACAAGCATAGGGTAGTCATGATATATTGCAAAAAAGTGTACATCCTTGTTTGTATCTCAATAAAAGTCGTTATTTCAGCGGAAAACATTCTATGAGCACTCCTCTTCTTTCTTTTTTTACATATTTTACTATTTTCTAATTAAAGTCAAGCTATATTCTTTATCGGAATGTAGTTAACATTATAAACTATTGTATACTTATGTAGAAACAACAAATTGAATCTCATTAAATTTTAATGTAGTCGAATCTCATTAATCTTGAATGTAGTCTATACTCGCTAGAAACTCTATCTTTCACGTGACATAATCACGTAGATTTTGAGATAAAATTTTTGTCATCATCCATGAAGAGGAGGTTGTGCCAACCTATATAAGCGGCTTCATAAAATCTTTCCCTTTGAGCTAGCTTTTGACTTGAAATTAAATCGGACATGATAAAATGACCAATTAAATCTCTCTAATTTTCTAGTTAAAACTTTTTTTTACTTAATAACATTAGGAAAAAAAAATTACTTAGAGTGCGAGAAGCTCTAAAGGAAGTGTCAATAGCATGATCTTAAATAGTCCCCCACCCTACGTGTCATTTTATGCACATTTTATACGTATATATTTATATCCCATTCCTTTTCTGTACATCATATTAATATTAATATCCCTCATTCTATATTTCTCACCCCCACAAGCCAAACCATTCTTCTACAGAAAAAAAAAAAAAAAAAAACCTCCTCTCGTTCCTTTCTTTGTTTCCACCGGCGCCGTCCTCATTTCTCTCCTTTGAACCCATAATTCTTGCACATATAGCACCATCTCAGGCCGAAGTGTTTGTTTTTTCAGTCCTCTGTTCTGTAATGGCAACGGCACCGGTCAAGTCACAGCCACTGCATTATTTCTCTTTACCCCAGTTGAAATGGGGCCAAAAAAGCCACACTAACACCAATCACCGCTTCCGCCGCCGCGAGTCTCCTTCATCTACAGCCGATAACCACCTCAACCCACCCCAAACCACCGACTTGAACGGTGGTTCTGACTCCGACAAGCTCCCAGTGGAAGAACAAAGACAAGACGAACATGTAGAAGAAGAAGAAGAAGAAGGGCTAAAAGAGGAAAAAGTGTTGTGGAATTTAAGGCCAAGAAAGAGTGTAATGAAGGTGGGGTTAGAGGCTGAAACGGCGCCGTTAAAGAAGAACGTTGAAATGGAAGTTGAAAGCAGTAATCATATAAGGTCGCAGAGGGTGAGAGATAATAACGTGGATAATGGGCATGGATTCGGGTCGGGTAAGAAAGAGAAAAAGAAAAAGTTATGGATCTCGTTGTCAAGGGAAGAGATAGAGGAAGATGTGTATTCTATGACTGGGTCAAGACCCGCTAGGAGGCCCAAGAAACGATCCAAGACAATTCAAAAACAACTCGATGTATGAAAAAAGCTAGCATCTTTTTGTTGTTTTTTTAAAATGCTTTTTCTTTCTTTTTTTGTTCTTATGGTCTGCTTGGTGTGTGTGTTTTTTTTGCAGAATGTTTTCCCTGGAATGTATTTAGTAGGTCTCACGGCTGATTCGTTCAGAGTTAATGATACTACGGTATAGGCTCAGTTCACTTTCTATGTGTGTGTTTCTTTCAAGCAATTACCTCCTCAGAATTTATGTGCCATACTTTCTTTTTTAGTATGTCGCTGAAAATGTCATACTTCCTTGTTTAGAAGTAGTTTAATGTGAAACTTTCTATTTTATCCGTAATGAGATGAGTTTTAACCACAAATGTATATGACTTGTTTTAGATCACAAGTTTCAAAAGTCTCTCTTTTTCGAACTCTGAGCCCAATCAAACGTCCGCCACATAAATTGGGACGGAGGGAGTATTATCTTTGGCAAATGTGATGCTTTATATGATGTTAAGATAGAATTGAGAATTACATATTTGTTGCAGAAGTAGATATGGCATAGCTGGTGTATCCAAACTTTTCCTTCTCTGGCAAAAGGTCTGGCCTTTCTCATGTTGAGTTTTTGTGCTTTTGATGGTTCTCTATTATGTTTTGATTTGTTTTATAGTGTTTTAGGGCTTAATATTATGGATTGCAGATTTTGCAAGGATTGAGGAACCAAGGGGGAAAGCTTAGAGCTTGAGCATTGCTGCATTCATGCCTCAATTTTGGAGGTATAATGTATTGAATTTGTAGAAGCAATAGGGTAGCATCTTGGGATTGTATCTAGTGTTCGTCTAGTTTATTTCAGTTAAAACTATATGGGTATATTTTGAAAGATTTTGGTTGCAATGGTGTAACCTAATGTATGTAAAGAATAGAATTTGAGATATGGATGGACAGAATTTGTTACTTTCTATTGTTATTTGATTTTCCTTCATAATGTGGCTTGACAGGCTTCCAGACTCTGTTTGGGGGCAGGGGTCATTATTAGTTCGCAAACTGATTCTGTTTCTCGAATGTCAGTGGAGATGCTGCTTGCTTTCCTATATTGGGGAGGAGATCTCCAGTTTGTCTGGAGCTACACATGACAAAGGGTGAACAATTTATGTGCTTTCTAAACATACTTCTTGATTTTGCATGAGTCATGGTTAAGACTTGAGGATAACTTCCGACTCAGTAACTGAATTATGCTAGGGGAGTTGTTTTCTTTGGATATTGCAAAAGAAAACCGAGTATTAAGTTTTATCGGAAAATAGCATGTAAATTAATGTTGCCTTGAGATGTTTCTTGTCCTCCAAAGAGTGATGTACATACTAGTTTTGCTCTCGTAACGAATTAATGTTGCCTTGAGATGTTTCTTGTCCTCCAAAGAGTGATGTACGTACTAGTTTTGCTCTCGTAACGAATTTCTGTGGCAATCATATGATACAAACGTACAGAATTCATAGGGATCATGAAATTAGAAAGTTTGTTTATAGATTTTCAAAGTGCAAGATTTGGTCGAATGTCGTTTAACTCTCAAGCTGTGTTCTCTACAGTGTGCAGTGAAATCTGCCATATAATTTTCAAAGTTTTAATGCATTTTGATATCTGGACAATATTGGTGCAGTGTACTAAACTCTACTTTCAGACAGTCTTACGTATTAGTGCCGAAAATGCTACAGTGTGTATTGGTTTCAATGAGGAGATTATTTCTGTATGATCTAGCAGGATTAGTAAACTCCCATCTCCTTTTGGTTATTGAAATTAAGTGCATCATGTTTATGTGACTTGGGAAGGATTGGATTTCTTATTTCCAACTTAGTATATATTGTTATATTGGGTAAAATATGTCAGTCAAACATGAATATTAGAATGTGTTCAAGTATACCAGTTTTGGCTATAGGACATACTTGAGTCTGTTAGAACTGGGCAAGACCAGGAAAGGAAGATGTGAAGAAGATCATCCACTTATTCTGTTACTAGCTCTGGCAAGTAATCTCTCCTCTTCGAAATCATAAGAGCATTTCCTAATCGGCAGATTCGCCCAACCTTTTCCTGCATAAGAGGGAGGTAAGAGATTTAACTTTTATTTAGAAAGCAAAAATCTTCCAATTTGGTGTAAAGAAAAGTAGGATGAAGCAAACAATGAAGGATCACTAACAGCTTCTATAGGATCTTATTAAATATGGTGCATGCACTTAGATTCTTTCTCATAACAACAAATTATCCTTTTACTATCATTGTACTTCACCAAACCAAGTCTGCATATCTCTGTGCCCTCCTCTCAGCCTTCCCGTTAGAATACATAATTTTTAACTAGGCTGCTGGCTATAGAGGGTCAGAAATTGTAGTTTTGAACCTTTTTGGAAACTTGGAAATTTTGAGGCTCTTTATACTTTTCATTTATAATCAGTACTTAGTTACATCTCATTTTTATGAAAGTCTATTATATAATATGGAGGTCAAGTATATGATTGTGAATGCAAAATGTAGACAAAAACATAGATATAACTCATAAATATAATTATTCGAAATTTATATTATAGGTAAGAGGTGTGTTCTCACTTTCCTACGAACTCGCTGATTTCTTGATCACTTCCCTCCTCCTTTGGCTTTATGAGCTTTTGACTCTTCTTTCCTCCTAAGCATGGTCGGAGGTGTGTTCTCTTGACCTTTTCATTGAAGATATCTTCTACGTTCCTTCAGGAGCCCATAGTTGACCTCTTGGACTGATATGTTGGAATGTGTGTGTGTGTGTGTGTGTGTGTGTGTTATCCCACAGATAATGTTATTGCTCTATGTAACGCTTCTCCTTCTTCATACTTGCCATATTGCTTACTCTTAAATGGTTGTCCTGATCACCTTGTGTGAGGGTCAAGCTGTTTTTGTGTCTCCTGTGACATCCATTCCCTTTATAATGAGTGGGAAATGGTTTTTCTAGGAAAGGAAACACAATGTGAAGATGAATAGGTCTTGGGTGGGTGATCCCTCTTGCCTTTCAAGGGCTGTTGTTTGCCTGCCTACAGAGAGGAACTTAGTCTATGAATCCATCCACCGGATCCTACTTCTTGTAGCACTTGGTAGGTTGCTCCAATACTTGGCTTATGTTAAGGTAGGATTCCTTTTTACTACTACTGTTTTTGTTTTAATCAGGACGACTCCTTTTTACTACTTATGGTATTTTTCCATCTATAGCTTGGGAGTGTTTTATTGATTTCTGGTGAACTAAGAGTTGTTAAGGAATAAGTTCATTTTTCCAACGAGTGATGGATGCCAGTTTTAGTTAGTGCACCTATTTATTTTCTTGTCGGTTGATGTATGGAAGGCTTACGTTTTATGGCACGACGTCTAGATTATAGATTGGATTTTCTCGTAGAAAGAGGCAATCCAGTGCATTAAGCTTTGCTATGTGCATGGTTGGAAAAGAGGACGAGAACCACATTGGGTCCACTTGTATGCAATTTTATTTTGCATTTTTTCAAGAAAGATTGTTTCTCGGTTTGAACCTGTCACTTCTTGATCATAGCAAAAAAAAATACTTAAAATGCTTCCCGCTCCATGTATTTATGTCTATTAGACAGCTCATACTCTTCTCTAGTTTAAGACATTATATGCAGCCTTTAGAAGAATGCATGAAAATGATGTTAGTAGCTGGACTAAGTCATGAGATTGCAAGGGGAAAATCTTGATCTGTACACAGCTGGCGTTTACATCAGTGATTTTCTTGCGATCTGTCTCTGTTTTCCTGTCTCTGAATATTATGCAAGAACGATCTCTTAAATGAAACTGGCACCCAAATAATACATCAATGATCAACTTATTTGCCCACTTTATTTATGCAAAGTTTGGTACTCCGTTTGCTTCAAAAGATTTAGAAGTTATGTTTAACTAAACAAAATGAAAAAAAGTAGAGAGATTGAGCTAGCATCATGGAATTAAACCAGCAAATCTGTCGAGTACAATTACAATTTAAAAAAGAATCCAATGAACTGAATTGCGAACTACAATAATCTAACTTCTCTGTTTATGTAGTACAATTAATTTTGGTTATTTAGCATTTGGATTAAAAAGAAAAAGGTATGATCTTTGTTTTGCTTCGAGGATAGTTGCTTTGATTTGAGTTACAATAATTCGTTTTGAACATATTTTGCTAGAAGTGGTGTTGGCTTTCGCTTGTCTGAGGGAAAAAAAATTCCATTTCAACCATTCTATTCTAGTATATTGGTCTGTTGGCGGCGGGCGGCGAGAACTGACTCGAACAACTTATATTAGGAGGTGGCGGCGGCCGGCGAGAACCGACTCGAACAACTTATATTAGGAGGAGAACACAAAACCAACGGCTCAGAGGATTCATTCAAATGATCTATAATTGCATGACAAGTCAATCTTGATGACACAGAGTAGCGGCGCTAGGTTCATCTGAACCCATAATTTTTGACGTGGAACATAAATTTATGAATAAAAATTTATTAAAATTATAACAAATAGTAGGTGTGAATCCATGACTTTAGGAATATAATGAGTTCAATACTAAGAGTCTTAAAAGTTTAAACTCACAAAATTTATATTCTGAATCCGCTTCTAAGTTAATCAAAAATGAGGTACCTCCAAGCTATTACATGGATACGTACGAGAGAAAAAAAAAAGTGTTATGTAACAAGTTTTCTGTATCCTTGCCATTGTCCCTTGATCACAAGTGGTCTAGTCAATGTTAATTGACCATCAATTATGCAAGGATTATCATCAATTACATTACTGTGTCGGACTAACCAAATTGCTCAATAGGTGATGAGGGTTAAGTAAGCAACAGCAGAGATAGGTAAATATCCCTATATTGGCAAAATTACAGAATAATGCATTCCATAAGTTAACCTTGCACTATTTTAGCCCAGTTACAAGTTTGCAAATGTGTAGCCAAATATCAATAAGATTTTTTCTTTTCTTATTCCCTCTAATTATAACAACCTCATTTATTCCTACCTACCCCTATTGTAGCTCTCTCCTCATTTTGTCACCCATAAATATTTAATTTAATTAATGAAAAAGAATCATATGCAAACAAAACTGAAAAGAAAAATTAGTTCCCCATTCAGTCTAACACTCATTCGTGCCTTCTTCCATAACCAATACTTCTCTGTTTTTTTTTTAAATTTTGTATACATACCTATCACAACTGCAAAACGCAAAAACAGACGCGAGAAACCTAAAATCTCATCTCCTTTAATGCTAATCTTGTTAAATTTCGATTATGATTTTTTAAGAAATTTGGAGTGGGTATTGTTTGAACTTCTTAAAAATAGTCTAAGTAGGTTGTATACAAAGTTTGAAGTTATTTGCTGGATATTTGGACTAGTTTTATACAAGAATTGCAAGTGAAAATTATACAAAAATTTCGTCAGCGATGCTTATACACTTTTATACAAAGTGGTACAGTATGTATATAGTTGTATAAAAGTGTATAAAGATGTATAATCACAGAGTGAAAATATTCTTGATACACTATGTATATAGGTGTATAAGAAGAATGAGAAGAAAAAGAAGAAGAAAATGCGAGAAATTCACCAAATACCTGTAAATAATGTATCAATCTTGGATATAATAGTGTATAAGTTGTATTTATACACTATTTATACAATATTATACATTATTATACAAATGAATCCTATCAATGGAGCTTCACGTGTTCTTTTTCTTACTTGGGCATCCTCTGAAATTTAACTGAAATATAGCCTAAAGCTACTCCAAATCACTTGAAATTTAAGTTTTGAACTCATCTTGATGATTCCAATCAATTGAGACAACACCCATTCCAAACAACTAACAAATCGGAAAACTCAATTTGTGAAATTTAACTCAAATATAGCATAAATCTACTCCAAATCACTTGAAAATTAAGTTTTGAACTCATTTTGATGATTCCAATCAATTGTGACAACACCCATTCCAAACAACTAACAAATCGGAGAACTCAATTTCTGAAATCGAATCTTCGAACCACATGTAATGGTGACTTCTATTTTTCAAATCCTTAGTTAACCATTAAAATCCGAAAAAGAATTGAAGGAGAATACCAATAGTAGAGAAATTTTGTGGTGCAAAGGCTGGCATGGGAAGGAGAAGAAGAACGAAGAAAAAAGGGGAACGAAAAAATAAGGGGTGGGCTAACTGGTGAAAATTAATTTTCATATTATGTACAACCTGGGCTATACTGGGAAAGGGCTTCAAACATGGGCCATTTTTCGATGGGTTGTTGGGCCAAGTGACAAGGGATGTAATTCTCCCATACATATTCCCTTACTAAAAAGGCGGACTACAACTGGAGAATAGTTTATGAGTGCGTCTTTGATTTATACTAGTCGCGTTAAACCTACCAAAGCAATAAGGGTATTATCACTTTTAGCTCGCGCCAGAAACTATTTACATCTAATAATCGAAAAATGTATAAAATTAGTATAATTTTTGTATCTAACATACAATATATAAAAAATATAAATTTTATACATTTATTCGGCTATTATTTTATAGCGGCTATACAGTGTCATTTTTTCAAGGAATAACATCAACAGTGGCGGAGACAGAATATCCGCTAATGGGGTTAAAAAAAAAGAAAAAGTGTATAAAATTTATATAATTTTTGTATCTAACATACAATATACAAAGCATATATATTTTATATATTTTTTCGGGTATTATTTTTACAACAGCTATACAATGTCATTTTCTGAAGGAATAACATCAGCAGTGGCGGAGACAGGATTTTCGTTAAGGGAGTTCAAAAAAGAAAAAAATTAAGAAAGATTGTAGCTAGTGGGAATTGAACCAATAACCTTACAAATATTTTGAACTCCCTTAACAAATAGGCTACGCTTTTGGGTGGTGTCAAGGGGATTCAAAACATAATATATAGAGGTAAAAAAAAATACTATATTTTACCTTATAATTTTTTGACGAAGGGGGTTCGGGTGAACCCCTTCCGCCCCTGAACATCAGCCCCCCAAAAGTGCTTTCCTTCTTGCGAAAAAGAAAAGAAATTACAACGGCAGCTTTTGTCTACCCCCTCTACCTAATTATTTACGATAATATGGGCTAATTATTTGATTTTTAAAATAATTTTTTTGTTCTCGGTATGTTAATAATAATGGCGTTTGCAATAAATTTTTAGCACACGAAAAATAACTGCAATCACAAAAGAATGAAGTAAATTTATTGATATACATTGCGGGTTACAACTCTGTTTATTCCTTGATTCTTCCTCCGAATTATTCTCCGTGATTCGAGGGCTGGATGAGCGTATTCTCGAACGTAGGATGATATGAACCTCTCTGGATTATTTGATCTCCATGAAAGTCGATCATTGTATGGATATTCTTCTTGAAGTATTTGATTATCAAGAAGAACATCTATTGATCACGACATTATTTTATGCCTTGATCCCTTTGTGAATATTCCGAGAGTTATGGGATTTTTGAGATGCCTCTTCAAGGGAATATGTATCCTTTTATATAGGTGTGCGTTAGGGTTTAGGGTAGAGTGATAAGTACGGATTTTGACCCCTTATTTGCTCTCTTTTACTTGCGTTTTAGCTCAAAAATGCTTAAAGGTATTTCCGAAAATTAACGAAATGTGCTTACTTGCAGGAATATTGGGAAACGAGCCAAAAGTCAAAATCAACTCATAAAGGAGTCTAAAGTGAACAAGAACCAAAATAGGGATACAGAGCTAGCAGTGCGGACCGCACAATTCTAGTGCGGCCGCAGAATGAAGATTTAGAGAGTGGTTTTTAGCCAACTCGGGGAGTGCGAACTGTACTGAAATTGTGCGGCTGCAGGAGATCAAGTGCAGTCGCATCCATTATTATGCGGTCCCCTGGATTGAAGATTCAAAGAGCTGAAAAGTAAAGGAGTGTGGACCGCATCACTTTTGTGCGGTCGCATAATCCTAAGTGCGGCCGCACCCACTTTTATGCGGATCGCAGAAGCCTGAAGTGCCAAGCCCAATTTCCAAGACTGCGGACCGCAACACTTTTGTGCGGCCGCAGGAGCCCATTGTGCGGACCGCACCAGAATTATACAGCTGCACAACCTTCGCAGGGGTATTTTGTCAGATATTTTTAGCTTAGTATAAATAGAATTTTTGTCATTTTTAGTTTAAGTTTTAGTTTTGCAGAGGTGCACCTGAGCGGCTTTCTTTAATTCTTTGAGTAATTTTGTACTAAATTGACTTTTTAACATTAGATTTTCTTTGTTAAATCAATTATTATGCTTTCTCTCTTAATTTCTTCTTGCATTTCTTTATTTTTCATGAGTAGCTAAATATTTAGCTAGGGTTGTGGCTCAACCCTAGCGTGGGTACTTAATGGATATTTAATTTTAGGGCTTGTTTGTGTGAGTTAGTGATATTTAGCCTTGTTTATGCTTAAATTCTAGATTTGATGGTTGCAAATATTGATTCATGCTTAATTGACCTAGTCTTTGCTTGAGAAAGAGAGACCGGGTTTAGGAAAACTTGGCTAACAAGAAATTTGGGTGAACTCAAAAAATTGATAGCCCCAATTAAAGAGTTAAATCTAGAGATAGTAAGACCCGACTTCAGCTTATATCACTTGATTTGTGCGATACCCATTTGGGCTTGAGAAAGCCAAATTGAGCAAAATCACTCAAACTACCGAGAGGTATAGAGTGAGCAATTGCGTGTGATTGCTATACCACGATCCCGATATATCAAACTTGCCCTATAGTTTACAACCTGTTAGGTAGCCACCTAGGTGGAAGTCACAGCCCTAGATTCCTTTATCATTTGAAAAATAACCAAAACCAAAAACATTTCTAGTTTAATACTTTCAATCATTAGTTAAAAGTAGAAATAGAAACAATCAATGAATATGTGGAAGTACAGCCTAAGGCATATCATACATTTACTCTAGTTATATACCTAATCTCATATCTAACTCCCTGAGGAATTGACCCAGACCTGTCTTGGGATTTTATTATTACATCGACCGCCTCACTACCTAATTGTGGTGTGAGTTTGGGCGAGAACAATTTTTGGCGCCGTTGCTGGAGAGTTAAACGGATTTAGCTATATGTCTAAGTTTTTGTGTGTTTTGTCTTTCTCTCCTCCCGAGTTACTAATTTTGTGTTTGAATTGATTTTAGATACGAAAATGGCTCTCAACAACAAGCTCGTCGGAAATGTGCCATTGGGGGAAGAAGTGGACGATGACGCAATGGATGAGGTTCCTCTTGACCCTCAAGCTAATAGACGAGGCCGCCCGCCTCACGATAATGTGCCCGTCCCTACCTCACCTCCACCAAGATCGGCAACCCATCGACAAATACCAAACGAGGGTTATGCAAGTGCTATAGTTCCGCTCCACATTAGGGCGGGCAACTTCAAAATCACCAACATGATGCTTACACTACTTGAGCAACGAGGATTCTTCACCGGGGCTCTGAGTCAAAATGCCTACAAGCATCTCAAGGGGTTCGTCGATACTTGTTGGGGGAGCAAGCAAACAAATATTTCCGAGGACGCGCTGAGGTTGAGGTTATTTCCCTTTTCCCTACGGGGAAAAGCATTGGACTGGTTAGAGAGGTTGCCCAACCATTCCATCCGCACTTGGGATGAGTTGCAGAAAATTTCATTTCCCAATTCTTCTCCCGGGACATATGGCGACACTTCGGGATGAGATTCTTGCTTTCAAGCAAGAACCTAATGAGCCATTGCACGAGATTTGGGAAAGATATCGTACCATGGTTAAAGAGTGCCCGAAATGATATGACTGAGGCCATGATCCAACAGACCTTCTACAGGGGGATCAACACAACCAATCAATGTGTGGTTAATCAACTCGACGGGGGGAACTTCATGAACACGCCATATGCCAAAGCTTGTGAAATTCTTGATGAGATAGCGGATACTTCTTCGGCGTGGCAAAGTAGAGTCAATGTACCGCAAGGTGACTCTAATGTTATTCACCTACACAAAGAGCTACATGAACATGGGAAAGCTATTTCCGAGTTGATAACTACCATGAACCGATTGGCCAAGGTTCAGCTTTAACAAGTTCAAGGGCCGAAACAAGTGCATGCAATGACAGGTGTGAATATGATGGTGAACAAAAGACCGCAACAAGGTCAACAAATGCAAAGCCGTTCGGAACAATTTATGCAAGATGATAGTGGTTATGATCAAGGTGATTCATTCAATGAGCAAGCCGAAGAAGTTTAATATGTCAACAATTATCAAGGTCAAAGAAACAATGCTCAAGGACAAAACCAACAACAATGGAGGTCACAAGGGAACCAAGGTAACTAGAACAACCAAAACCACCAAGGCAATTGGAGTGGTGGCAATTCTAATCAAAGCAATTGGAATAATCAAGGAAATCAAGGCAATTGGTATAATCAAAGCAATTGGGGTGGAAATAACCAAGGAGGGTGGAACAGCAACAACAATCGGGGGTCGGGTTTTCAAAGGCCCCCGATGTTCCAACAACCAAGCAATCTACCTCCCTATCCTTCTCAAGGCCCGAGCTCTTCTTCCAATGAGATGGGTAGAATTGAAAACATGTTTAAATAGATAATGGAGAAGAACGCCGATTCCGATGCACAAATAGCCTCGCACAACACTTCTATTCAGAATTTGGAGGTTCAGTTAGGCCAAATCTCACAAGCTTTGAACACTCGTCCTAAGGGGGCACTACCTAGTGATACGGTGGTGAACCTGAATGGTGAGAATAATACGGGACATGCTATGGCTGTGACCACTAGAAGTGGAAAGGGTGGAGATGCAACCATCTCAAATCAAAGAAGGATTGTGGATGAGTGGTTCAAGAGGATGAAATCCCAAGCAATGTGGTTCAAACTAATGAAGAAGTGAGAATTGATATAGATGAAAGTGTGGAGGAGACGCAAGAAGAGGTGAAGCCGTCTAGGGAACTCGTGATTGACATGCCGGAACTGGTGGTGCCAAAGGCTAAGGCACCAATTCCAAGGCCCCCTCCTCCATACCCTCAAAGGCTTGCAAAGCAAAACAGTGAGAACCAATTCAAAAAGTTTATTGATATTATGAAGAGTTTGTCCATAAATGTGCCATTGGTTAAGGCATTGGAACAAATGTCGGGATATGCAAAATTTATGAAAGATTTGGTAACCAAGAAAAGATCAATGAATTGTGAAACCATCCAGATGACTCGTCAAGTGAGTGCTATTGTGCACTCAATGGCTCCAAAGTTGGAAGATCCGCGCGCCTTCACAATCCCTTGCACTATTGGGAGCGCCGATTTTGCCAAAGCATTATGTGATCTCGGGGCAATTATCAACTTGATGCCCTATTCAGTGTTCAAAACTTGGGAATTGGGCAACCAAGACCCACGTCCTTGAGGTTGCAAATGGCGGATCGAACAATGAAGAGGCCTATGGGTATTATTGATAACGTATTGGTTAGAGTTGACAAGTTCATCCTCCCAGCGGATTTTGTGATCTTAGATTGTGAAGTGGACTATGAGGTGCCAATCATTTTGGGTAGACCTTTCCTTGCTACGGGGAAGGCTCTTGTCGATGTGGAAGCCGGTGAGCTCACTTTCTGGGTGGATGACGAAAAGGTGGTCTTCCATGTGTGCACAATCGAATAGTAATAAAGATTGTTCATTTGTGGATTTGGTGACCGACGTGATAGTTGATGATGCTAGTGAAACAATGAATGTTGAGGACAAATTGAAAGCAATTTTGCTCAATCTTGATGATGAGGAGGAGAATGATGGATATGTGGAGTGTGTAAATTCATTACAAGTCATGGGGTCGTACACTTATGAGCCCTGAAAGCTATCTTTAGATCTTGAAAACCGGAAGACTCCTCCAACAAAGCCCTCAATCGAGGAGCCTCCTACCTTGGAGTTAAAGCCATTGCCCACGCACCTCAGGTATGAATTCCTTGGCCCTTCTTCTACTTTACTGGTTATTCTTTCTTCGTGCTTAACTAACATGCAGGTAGAGTCCACATTGGAGGTGCTACAACGGAGGACAAGAGCAATCGGTTGGACTTTGGCGGATATCCGGAGCATAAGTCCCGCCTTTTGCATGCACAAGATTATCTTGGAGGAGGGTGCCAAACCCTCCGTTGACAAAGAAGATTAAATGAAGCAATGCAAGAGGTGGTGAAGAATAAGATAATCAAGTGGTTAGATGCTGGGATTGTCTACCCCATTTCCGATAGCTTGCGGACCTCTCCGATGCAATGTATCTCACAGAAAGGGGGCATGACTGTGGTGACAAATGACAAGAATGAATTGATCCCAACAAGAACCGTCACTGGATGGAGAGTGTGTATGGGCTATAGGAAGCTCAACAAAGTTACTCGGAAATATCATTTCCCGCTTCCATTTCTTGACCAAATGCTTGATAGGTTGGCCTGACATGCTTTTTATTGCTTCCTTGATGGATACTCCGGCTATAACCTAATTCGTATTGCTCCCGAGGACCAAGAGAAGACCACTTTCACATGTCCTTATGGTACTTTCTCATTTTCAAGGATGCCTTTTGGGTTGTGTAATGCACCGGTAACTTTCCAATGGTGTATGATGGCTATTTTCACCGACATGGTGGAGGACATTCTTGAGGTCTTTATGGATGCTTTTTTTGTGGTTAGGAATTCAATTGAAGATTGTTTGAAAAATTTGCATAGGGTATTGGCTAGATGTGAGGAGACAAATTTGGTGTTGAATTGGGAGAAGTGTCACTTCATGGTCAAGGAAGGCATTGTCCTCGGCCATAAAATTTCAAAACATGGCATTGAGGTTGACCAAGCCAAGATTGAGGTGATCTCCAAACTCCCCCCTACATCCGTGAAGGGAGTAAGGAGCTTCTTGAGTCATGCAAGTTTTTATTGCCGTTCCATCAAGGACTTTTCCAAGGTGATAAACCCATTGTGCAAACTTTTGGAGAAGGAAGCCAAGTTCCATTTCAATGAAGATTGTATGAAGGCATTCGATTTGCTTAAGTTCAAGTTGACTACTACTCCTATTATTACCGCACCGGATTGGAGCTTGCCTTTTGAGCTCATGTGTGATGCTAGTGATGTTGCGGTTGGAGCGGTGTTGGGGCAAAAAATCAACAAAATCTTCCATCCGGTCTACTATGCTAGCAAGACCATGAATGATGCCCAAGTCAACTACACAGTGACCGAAAAGGAGTTACTTGCTATTGTTTTTGCCATGGAGAAGTTCCGGCCGTATTTGATGGGTACTAAGGTGATTGTTCACAACGACCATGCGGCGCTTCGGTATTTGATGAGCAAGAAATATTCTAAGATAAGGTTGATGCGGTGGGTGTTTCTTTTGCTAGAGTTTGGTCTAGAGATTCAAGGCTGCAAGGGTAGTGAAAATCAAGTGGCGGACCACTTGTCCCGATTGGAGGAGGAGGGGAGGCCAAATGATGGCCTTGAGATAAATGATTTCTTTCCCGATGAGCAATTGTTAGCCATTTCAATGACCAAGATGCCATGGTTCGCCGATCAAGCCAATTATCTTGTGAGCGGCATTGTCTCGAATGACTTCTCTTCAAATCAAAGGAAAAAGCTCAAACGGGATGGCTTGGATTATTATTGGGATGAGCCTTATCTTTTCCGGATATGTACCGATGGTGTGATCCGGTGATGTGTGCCGAAAGAAGAACAAATGGGAATTCTTGAAGCTTGCCACTCTTCAGCGTATGATGGTCATCATGGTAGAGCTAGAACGGCTACAAAGGTTTTGACTTGTGGATTCTATTGGCCTACCCTCTACAAGAACGCTAGTGAACTTGTCAAGTGTTGTGATGAATGCCAAATGGCCGGTGGGATTTCTTAGAAGAATGAGATGCCCCTTACCACCATTCTAGAGATTGATATCTTTGATGTTTGGGGTATTGATTTCATTGGACCGTTCGTGAGCTTTTGTGGGAACACTTACATTTTGGTAGCTATGGACTATGTGTCAAAATGGGTTGAAGCCATGGCTTTACCCAATAATGAAGCTCAAAGTGTGGTGTCTTTCTTGAAAAAGAACATCTTCACAAGAATTGGTACTCGAGGGCCATTATTAGTGATGGGGGTTTGCATTTTTGCAACCGAGCTTTTGATACCTTGCTCACAAAGTATGGTGTCACTCATAAAGTCTCAACCCCCTACCATCCTCAAGCAAGCGGACAGGTTGAAGTCTCCAACCGAGAGATCAAGAGTATTTTGTCAAAGACTGTGAATGCCAACCGAACGGATTGGTCAAGAAAACTTGATGATGCTCTTTGGGCTTATAGGACGACCTACAAGACGCCGATTGGGATGTCTCCATATCGATTAGTGTTTGGTAAGGCGTGTCATCTTCCGGTAGAACTTGAGCATAAGGCCATATGGGCGTTGAGAAAGTTGAACCTTGAATGGGATGTCGCTGCAAACCTAAGAGTGGCACATTTGAATGAGCTTGATGAATTCCGGTATCATGCCTACACAAGTTTGTCCCTTTACAAGGAGAAGATGAAGTACCTCCATGACAAGTATATCCACAATAAGGAGTTCAAAGAAGGTGATTTGGTGCTATTTTTCAATTCTCGGTTGAGGATGTTTTCCAGGCAAGTTAAAATCAAAATGAGGGCCCTTTAAAGTAGTGAATGTAACCCCCTTAGGTGCTCTAGATTTGAAAAATAAGAATGATGAGGTTTTTAGAGTAAATGGACACCGCGTTAAATATTATCTGGGCAAGGTTGATGATGGCCACATTGTGGCGGTTCTTCATTTCAAGTGTTGGTAATCTGCGTCGTGCCGCGATGTTAAATTAGGCGCTTCTTGGGAGGCAACCCATGTATCTTTTTCTTTTTCTTGGTTTTCTTCTTTAGATTAGACAGGCTTTGTTTTGTGCTAACCAATTTTGAAGTGTATACAGGAATGGGTGTGCATTGCAGGGACTGTGCATGAAAATATGGCTAAGTGTCAAAATGCATGGTCTCTGAAGTTGGTTTGTCAAAAACGCTTAAGGAAATGCGGCCACACACATTTTTGTGCGGTTCGCACTGATGCTGTGACCGCACTCCATTTTGTGCGATCCGCAGCGTGACTTCTCAAGGGCAAGTAAGGAGTGCGGACCACATCAAAATTATGCGGCCGCACTCAAGTAAAAAAATGGGTCCCACGGGTAAAAGTATAAATAGAACTTCTCTCTTCTTTTTACAGTTTTCGATCCTCTGAGCCCTAAAGCCAAGCTTGCACAGTAAAATTCCTATTTGATCTCAAATTGTTCCCTCATTTCATCACATGCATCTTTATTATTGCTATGTTAATTTCTTCATTAGATTCTTCATCTTTTGTTTGCTTTTGTTCTTTAATTTAGGGTTAATCACATGCCTAAAAATGTCAATGCTTAGTTGTTTTTGCTTAGAATCATGTGGGTAGCATCTTGAATGATAATTGGGGTCTGGGTAAGTAGCTAAAGAAGTTTGATTGCTAAAACCATGACCATTTGAGAACAAAATTGCATGAACCCTAGGTCAGTGCCAGTGAAGTTAAATTGTGCGGTCGCACACATTTTTGTGCGGTCCGAAGTAGAGGCTGTGCGGCCGCACTCAAATTTTGTGCGATCCGTAGCCCTCTGAGTTAGGAAAATGGTGAGCTTGATTTGTGCGGCTGCACTCAAAATTGTGCAGTCCGCAATGGACTTGTGCGGCTGTACTCATTTTTGTGCGGTCCGCAGTGATGAAACTTCAGAGACCCCAGTAGTCTGAACCTAGGGCTCTACGGGTGCACTCAATTTTGTGCGGTCCGCAATGGGCACTCTGCGGCCACACTCAATTTTGTGCGGTCTGCAAGGGGCAGTCTGCGGCCGCACTCACTTTTGTGCGGCCCGCACTGCCCCTTCTGAGAAGGTTTTCGTGCAACTTCCAATTATGTTTACGCATGCATTATAAGCTTCAATTGTAACTGATTTCTAGTTCTTATGTGTCCAGACAATGGTTCGCTCACGAGGCAAAGGAGATATGTCAAAAGGGATGGCAGAACCCTCTCCGGGGTTGAGGCACAAGCAATCTCCCTCTAGCAATCCAAAAGGTTATAAGCAAGAAAACAACAACACATAGAGCCTCTAATACCTTGGAGACCACTGACTACGTCCCATCCGGGGAAGCTTCTGAGGGTAATTCCGTGCAAGCACAGCCGAATGCTCAATCACAACAAAGACAACAATTCCCTGGGAGATTCCACTTGGTGGATGAGTCCTCATCAATTGCCAGTTCTTCGGAAGGTTCGTAAGAGGGTAGCCAAGACTCTGAGCCCTCTTCCTCACATGCTCCCCCTGCTCCAACAAACTTAGATGATGATGATGATGATGATGATGATGATGATGATAGGAGAGGGGGCAATACTGCAATGCCAGGGTTAGAAAGATCAAGGAGGCCGGAGATATGGGAGGACAGATTTATTAGTGCCAATGCCTTCGCCAAGTTTAGGGAATGGTGGCCACAGAGGTCGCTCACTCTTGAGTGACAGTTCTTAATGAAAGACTTGGACAAGCACAACCCTAATGTCCTCAGGCAATTTCAAGAGCAGAAAGGTTAGAGCTGGTTCACCAACAAAGTCCTAGATGCAAATGAGTACCTGGTCAAGGAGTTCTACACAAATGTTGCTCACATCAAACAGAGAAACGAAGGTGACAAAAGTGCGGAATCTGAAGATCCTCTTTGACTCCTGTGCACTGAACACATATGTGGGGTTTGAAGAAGTAGAAACAGTGCAGTATTTGGAGAAGCTAGCTATGGGTGATGCAGCTCGCCTGTGGCTAGCTGAGATTCTGGCAATCCCAGGGTCAATACCTCTGTAGCTCACAGCAGGGGTTCCAATTGTCCGGGCCACCCTAAACTTTAAAGCAAAAGGGTGGAAAACGTTTGTGTGTAGCCGCATTGACCCGTGCCTCAACGAAAACATGCTCCCACTTCCTCGTGCAGTTTAGGTAGCCTCGATTATGGATGGGTATCCGATAAATGTTGGTGCCATCATATCCACCAACATCACTCTAGTTGTCCAGAAGGGTGAAAGATCATATCCATACCCAAACTTTTTCACTGAGTACTTCAAGGATCAAGGGGTGAAGTCGAAGCATTATGATACAGATGTGAACGCCAAGAAGCCTTTCTCCTAGTACCACCTTGAGGGAGCTGACAACCCTAAATTCAAGGGAAAAACTACTGCCTCCACTGGCCAGTCTGAAGAGTCGGCGGTAGTGGTTACTGACTCAGCTGCCGAGCCTTCCACAGCAGTCGATACTTCCACCGGGACATCATCCATGCCACCTCATCTGCCAAACCATCTGCTTCTGCTAGATTATCAGTGACACTACCATTTCTAGCTTCATCTACATATCCTCAGACTGCGCTGCGAGTCTCCCAGACATTGGTGAATCTCAACAACTGGATGCAGGAAGCTACTTCAAAGCTAACTGCTATATCCAGTGCTGTTGCAGGACAGTCCTCAGCCTCAGCAGAGTCACAAGTACCTCCGTCAGTGGAGGAAACAATATAGAAGATCTTGGAAAACCAGAAGACCATTACGGATACTCTGGTGGCGCATGGGAAGGTCATTGAGGACTTGAGCAAGCAAGTCAAAAAGATGAAGAAGTCTCAATCATCGAAGAGGTCCGTGGACAAGTTGAGAAAGGAGGTCACCAAGATTGCATCTGCCGGGGACCTGCCATTGGACCTGCTTTTCGAGCCATCAGTCCCAGCAGTACAGGCAGCACCAGAGGCAGCAGCCGGCCAGTCTGAGGAGCCGGTTTCCACTTCCCACACTGCTGGGGAGATGATCCAGATGCTCAACAACCCAGTTGTTCCTCAGCCGGGTGATGATGAGATACAACTTGAGGTTGAGGTTGTTGATGATCCTATGCAGATTGAGACCACATAGGGAGTTCTCTTAACTCTCTACCCTTTCCCTGTTTTTATTTTGTTAAGCATTGGAGACAATGCTTATTTTCGTTTGGGGGTGGTCTATTTTGATTATTTGACATTTGGGTTGTAGTAACTCTGATACTATTTTTCTTTCATCTTTATTTTCCTTTGGTATATATATATATTTTCTCCATTTGATGTAAATATTCATTTCCCTTATGTATATATTCTTCTCCCTTATGTATATATTCATTTGACTTCAGTTTGTATATTCTTTTGTCTCGCTTTTTGTAGTTTATTTCATAGCTTCATTAGTTTGCTTTTCTTTAGTAGTATAACTTTTTGTTTACTTTAGTAGCTTCTTTTTAATTTGCTAGCTTCTTTTACGTTTTTAGTGAACAATAAGCCTTTGGTTTTCTTAATGCCATAATTCTTTCCAAAGGTGGATTAGGTGTGAACGTGGTGGCTCTTCCCAAGGATGGATGTCGTGACAACCTTCTTAAGGGATTGAGTCCATTTTCTTTATGTTTTGGTAAATATAGTAGTAATGAATAAAATGGGTCTCAAGCATGCTTCACTTGGTACCAACACATTTACCTATGATTGTATGGTTACAAATAAGTTGTTGGCAGAAAATAGCTCTAGTTGTGACTCTTTTGACTCTTGTGTTGACTTAAGTAGCCATCGAGTAGTCCAAATCGAGCCATTTGTGATTCTCAATCTTAGCTAGGGTTGTTGTCGGTCCTCGACTCTATTTTCTATTAGCAATCCAGAAGTGTGAGGGGTGAGATGTTTAGTTATAAGTCCAAGTACCCGTGCTAATGGTCTAGAACTTGCCCCGAATATTTGTCTAGGCAAAATTCTAAGTGTAGCTTGGCTTGAGAAATGATCGTAGGCTCTCCTTGATCCAGCCTACCAATGTGATATCCCTAGTCAACCCCTTTGAGATGAAGCCCTTTTTCTTTCAATAACCACGTTACAAGCCTTCGTGCAGTTTAGGTAGCCTCGATTATGGAAAGGTATCCGATAAATGTTGGTGCCATCATATCCACCAACATCACTCTAGCTGTCCAGAAGGGTGAAAGATCCTATCCATACCCAAACTTTTTCACTGAGTACTTCAAGGATCAAGGGGTGAAGTCGAAGCATTATGATACAGATGTGAAGGCCAAGAAGCCTTTCTCCTAGTACCACCTTGAGGGAGCTGACAACCCTAAATTCAAGGGAAAAACTACTGCCTCCACTGGCCAGTCTGAAGAATCGGCGGTAGTGGTTACTGACTCAGCTGCCGAGCCTTCCACAGCAGTCGGTACTTCCACCGGGACATCATCCATGCCACCATATTCATCTGCCAAACCATCTGCTTCTGCTAGATTATCAGTGACACTACCATTGCTAGCTTCATCTAAATATCCTCAGACTGCGCTGCGAGTCTCCCAGACATTGGCGAATCTCAACAACTGGATGCAGGCAGCTACTTCAAAGCTAACTGCTATATCCAGTGCTGTTGCAGGACAGTCCTCGGCCTCAGCAGAGTCACAAGTACCTCCATCTGTGGAGGAAACAATATAGAAGATCTTGGAAAACCAGAAGACCATTACGGATACTCTGGTGGCGCATGGGAAGGTCATTGAGGACTTGAGCAAGCAAGTCAAAAAGATGAAGAAGTCTCAATCATCGAAGAGGTCCGTGGACAAGTTGAGAAAGGAGGTCACCAAGATTGCATCTGCCGGGGACCTGCCATTGGACCTGCTTTTCGAGCCATCAGTCCCAACAGTACAGGCAGCACTAGAGGCAGCAGCCGGCCAGTCTGAGGAGCCGGTTTCCACTTCCCACACTGCTGGGGAGATGATCCAGATGCTCAGCAACCCAGTTGATCCTCAGCCGGGTGATGATGAGATACAACTTGAGGTTGAGGTTGTTGATGATCCTATGCAGATTGAGACCACATAGGGAGTCCTCTTAACTCTCTACCCTTTCCCTGTTTTTATTTTTGTTAAGCATTGGAGACAATGCTTATTTTCGTTTGGGGGGTGGTCTATTTTGATTATTTGACATTTGGGTTGTAGTAACTCTGATACTATTTTTCTTTCATCTTTATTTTCCTTTGGTATATATATATTTTCTCCATTTGATGTAAATATTCATTTCCCTTATGTATATATTCTTCTCCCTTATGTATATATTCATTTGACTTCAGTTTGTATATTCTTTTGTCTCGCTTTTTGTAGTTTATTTCATAGCTTCATTAGTTTGCTTTTCTTTAGTAGTATAACTTTTTGTTTACTTTAGTAGCTTCTTTTTAATATGCTAGCTTCTTTTTACGTTTTTAGTGAACAATAAGCCTTTGGTTTTCTTAATGCCATAATTCTTTCCAAAGGTGGATTAGGTGTGAACGGGGTGGCTCTTCCCAAGGATGGATGTCGTGACAACCTTCTTAAGGGATTGAGTCCATTTTCTTTATGTTTTGGTAAATATAGTAGTAATGAATAAAATGGGTCTCAAGCATGCTTCACTTGGTACCAACACATTTAACTATGATTGTATGGTTACAAATAAGTTGTTGGCAGAAAATAGCTCTAGTTGTGACTCTTTTGACTCTTGTGTTGACTTAAGTAGCCATCGAGTAGTCCAAATCGAGCCATTTGTGATTCTCAATCTTAGCTAGGGTTGTTGTCGGTCCTCGACTCTATTTTCTTTTAGCAATCCAGAAGTGTGAGGGGTGAGATGTTTAGTTGTAAGTCCAAGTACCCGTGCTAATGGTCTAGAACTTGCCCCGAATATTTGTCTAGGCGAAATTCTAAGTGTAGCTTGGCTTGAGAAATGATCGTAGGCTCTCCTTGATCCAATTTGAAATGTTCCATAGCCTACCAATGTGATATCCCTAGTCAACCCCTTTGAGCTGAAGCCCTTTTTCTTTCAATAACCACGTTACAAGCCTTCATCCGTTTTATAATGACCCTCTCTTGGCACCCAATCTTTCCTTAGCATTCTTGAGAAATATTTGGCAAAAACATAAGTTTGGGGGAGAAAAGAGGAGTTTGAAAGTGATGAATGGTACAAAGAAGATAAAGAAATGAAGAAAAGGGAAGTCAAAGAAAAGAAAGAAAGAAAGAAAGAACAACAAAGAAAAATGCCAAAAAGAAAGTGAATAAAGTGAAGAGTTGAAGGGAATCCAAAAGAAAATAAGGAGGAAAGGTTGAAGTAAATAGAAAAGGAGAAAAACGAATATCATGATCAAGAAAGAGTGACGTTACGTCTCTCTAGTTCCCCCGAGGAAGAAGAAAATAACTCAATGAGTCGAAAAAGTATGAGCCGAAAAAAGAAAATGGAGTGCTTAAGGAAAGATGAAAATATTCTATTCCAACGAGTCCTACCTTGATCCAAAAGCCTTCATTACATCCCGCAAAAGCCCTACATGATTTCAGGTTGAGTGAGCTTACATTAGTGGTGATTTACACGAGGGGCAAGCTTATGGTACTTAAAGCCGGGCTTGTGACGTTCTTTTGAGAAAGATGAGCGAACTTTTCACAATCCTTGTTTCGAGTGTTACATTCTAAAGTGAGATTTGCTAATGGAGAGTAGAGAAGGAGGAGTTTGGGATCCACAATGACCTAAATGAAAGAGCGGGCTTCCTTGATGAATAGAGTCAACTCTTGATGCTCTAGAGTCACACTAGAACTATGGTACTCAAAAAGTCATATCATGGTGTCGTTGATAATTCATATGTGTTATGGGTAATTGTTGGTCCCAATTGATGTGTAATTGATTCATCTTAGGCTAGCTGAAATATCCCCTTTTCTAGTGAAGGTGGGAATTGCCTTATTTGCTTGAGGACAAGCAAAAGCTTTTTGACCGCTTATTTGTTCTCTTTTACTTGCGTTTTAGCTAAAAAATGCTTAAAGGTATTCACGGAAACTAACGAAATGTGCTTACTTGCGGGAATATTGGAAATCGAGCCAAAGAAGTCAAAATCAACTCATAAAGGAGTCTAACGTGAACAAGAACCAAAACAGGGCAACAGAGCCAGCAGTGCGGACCGCACGATTCTAGTGCGCCCGCAGAATGAAGATTCAGAGAGTGGTTTTTGGCCAACTCAGGGAGTGCGGACCGCACTGAATTGTAGGGCCGCATCCATTATTATGCGGTCCGCAGGATTGAAGATTCAGAGAGCTGGAAAGTAAAGGAGTGCGGACTGCAGCATTTTTGTGCGGCCGCATAATCGTAAGTGCGGCCGCACCCACTTTTATGCGGACCGCAGAAGCCTGAAGTGCCAAGCTCAAATTCCTAAGACTGCCGACCGCAGCACTTTTGTGCGGCCGCAAAAGCCCATTGTGCGGACCGCAACAGAATTATGCGGCCGCACAACCTTTGCAGGGGCATTTTTGTCAGATATTTTCAACTTAGTATAAATAGAACTTTTTATCATTTTTAGGTTAAGTTTTAGTTTTGCAGAGGTGCACCTGAGCGGTTTTCTTTACTTCTTTGAGTAATTTTGTACTAGATTGACTTTTTAACATTAGATTTTCTTTGTTAAATCAATTATTATGCATTCTCTCTTAATTTCTTCTTGCATTTTTTTATTTTTCATGAGTAGCTAAATCTTCCGGTAGGGTTGTGACTCAAACCTAGTGTGAGTACTTAATGGGTATTCAATTTTAGGGCTTGTTTGTGATTGGGTTAGTGATATTTAGCCTTGTTTATGCTTAAATTCTAGAATTAATGGTTGCAAACATTGATTCATGCCTAATTGACCTAGTCTTTGCTTGAGAAAGAGAGATTAGGTTTAGGAAAACTTGGGTAACAAGGAATTGGGGTGAACTCAAGAAAGTGATAGCCCCGATTAAAGGGTCAAATCTAGAGATAGTAAGACCCGACTTGAGCTTATATCACTTGATTTTGCGATACCCATTTGGGTTTGAGAAAGCCAAATTGGGCAAAATCACTCAAACTACCGAGAGATATAGAGTAAGCAATTGTGTGTGATGCTATACCACGATCCCAATAAATCAAACTTGCCCTATAGTTTACAACCCGTTAGGTAGCCACCTAGGTGGAAGTCACGACCCTAGATTCCTTTATCATTTGAAAAACAATCAAAACCAAAAACACTATTTTCTAGTTTAATACTTGCAATCATTAGATAAAAGTAGAAATAGAAACAACCAATGAATATGCGGAAGTAAATCTAAGGCATATCTTACATTTACTCTAGTTATATACCTAATCTGATATCTAACTCCCTGAGGAATCAGCCCCGACCTGTGTTGGGATTTTATTATTGTATCGACCGCCTCACTACCTAATTGCGGTGTGAGTTTGGGCGAGATCATAGAGTAACATCAAAATAATTGCAATCACAAAAGAACAAAATGATTTTATTGATAAACATTGCGGGTTACAACTTTGTTTATCCCTTGATTCTTTAGGGGGTATTTGCAGACATCAAAATTTTAAAGGATCAAGCTAAATCCTAAATTAAAGATACTACGAGACTCCTGAAATCCTAGGAGTCTATCAGGGTTTCTTGGAGCTCACTCTACCATAAACCCTAACGGACACCTATATAAATGGATACATATACCTTTGAAGAGGCGTCTCAAAAAAATCCCATAAATCTCGGGATATTCATAAAGGGATCAAGGCATAAAATAATGTCGTGATCAATAAATGTTCCTAGATAATCAAATACTTCAAGAAGAATATCCATACAATGATTGACTTTCGTGGAGATCAAATAATCCAGAGAGGTTCATATCATCCTACGTTCGAGAATACGCTCATCTAGCCTTCGAATCACGGAGAACAATTCGGATGAAGAATAAAGGGATAAACAGAGTTGTAACCCGCAATGTTTATCAATAAAATCACCTTATTCTTTTGTGATTGCAGTTATTTTTCGTGTGTTGAAAAGTTACTGCAAACAAATTGGCACGCCCAGTGGGACCAGTTCTGCTCTTCATTGCTTCCTCTTGTAAATCGAAAACTCCAAGTTTTCAAAATCATTTGTTGCGATGGGCGAGTACTTCAAGTCTCGTCTTCAAGTTTCGGCAAGCCTACACCTCGACAAACTTTAAAGTAGGGGGCATTTGTAGACATCGAAATTTTAAAGGATCTAGCTAAATTCTAAATTCAAGATACTACAAGACTCTTGAAATCCTAGGAGTCTATCAAGGTTTCTTGGAGATTACTCTACCCTAAACTCTAACGCACACCTATATAAAGTGATACATATTCCTTTGAAGAGACGTCTCAAAAATCCCATATATCTCGGATATTCACAAAGGGATCAAGGCATAAAATAATGTCGTGGTCAATAGATGTCCTTCTTGATAATGAAATATTATCAAGAAAAATATCCATATAATGATCGACTTTCATGGAGATCTGTCACGACCCAAAAACCACAAGTCGTGATGGCACCTAACTCAACCCGCTAGGTAAGCCAACTAACAGAAAATACAACTCAACTGATTATAAGAGAATAGAAAATAGATAACTGAACATTTACAAATTTACCCAAGACCTGGTAGTACGAATCACGAGCTTCTAAGATTTGGAATTTCAAAACTGATACAAATAAATACACGTTCTTTTTGAAGGTTACATAAACAGATTAGCAATAACATAAGACACCAAGGACAAGTGGTGGCTATATCCAAACGCACGAACATCTTCCGAACCAGCACCCGACGTCACTAGCAGCTCCGATCCAAAATCTGCACGCAATATGCAGAAGTGCAGTATCAGTACAACCGACCCCATGTACTGGTAAGTATTTTGTCTAACCTCGTTGAAGTAGTGACGAAGCTTTTAGTTAAAAGATGCTTATTGTTATAACTTGTACATTAGATTAGCAATAAAGCAGTTCAAAGCATAATAGATAAAGGTATCATATACAACTTGGCGAGACAGTCAATAATTACTTAAAGGAATCACAGTACTAGATTTACAATCTTTCCCAGTATAAGAAGTATATCCAAGATATCATGTCAAACGACACGGTAAAATCCTTCGTGCTTCTATCTCTGCCTCACCATATTATATATATATATACATATATATATATATATATAATTTATTTGTGACAAATCAATTAGCACGGCAACACCCTTCGTGCGTTCAACTCATCCTCCCAAATGTACGAGTAACAGAACCAACCAGATGATAGAAATATCGATAACAGGAATTACAAGGTAGGAAGTATGCAAGTACAACAATGGACAAGGATACACATGTGGGCAACAGTAAAAGGCTAAGCGAAAAGCACATGAGTAATAATAACAATTGGAAAACAACGAATATCAACTTTAATTAACTAGCATATTGGAGGCCTAGGTACAAATATAATAAATAAGACGGGAATACATGATTTCACAAGTTGACAGGTAAGGGCATGAATGGCTAACATGGTGGAAGGCTTATACTAAAGTACAACAGAATAGACACAACATGAGTATAATTATAAAAGTAGGAAATAGGCATGGTATTTGCAAGTTAAGCAAGTAGAAGGTTTGAGCAACACAACAACAATTGAAATAGAGATCAATGACATAACAATAGCAACAAGTCACATTAGATCTATAATTATGACAATAACAGTTCAAGATAAAGACATGAACGTATACACAGAAGACTGATATCAAACATAATGCATGTCCCTCATCCTCGCCTACACGGAAACACCCATCATGCCATGACCTTGCGATAACACACAATCATAACAATATAAATGAAACGGCACGGCATCACCTTTCGTGCTTTTACTCTAAAATGATATGGCACGGCATCACCCCTCGTGCTTTTACTCTCAATAACATGGCACAACATCACCCTTCGTGCTTTACACTCTTCCTCACATGATAATAAATATAAAATGGCATGACATCACCCTTCGTGCTTTACACTCTTCCTTACCAAGCATATGAATATCAATAAAATGGTAAGGCGGGAAGTATAAATAACATTGAGGAGAGCGTTCAACGAATATTCCAAACAAATTCTCAATCACTGCTTTACAAGTCAACAATGATTCAATGAACCCTCAAGGGCCATATAATTCAAGTACTTCCTCAAATCACACCATTTATCAACAACACAAGTATGGAATCTAGCATCTCAAACTATCGGCCCTAGCAATGTAGAAGTGATTTTTGCATAGGGATGACCGAACTAGACACATCCATGTATTCTCAGAATTCTATCAAATTTGATCAAGTTATATTAGTCTAAGTCTTGATTACTAACATATTATACTACGTTCTTAGTATCGGTAAATCTAGTGAGGCGAAGCAAGGAAGTTATGTATTCTACAACACACAATTATAGCACAACCTACCCCCGAGCATGATTAACCCCGACACATACATATACGCTCGTCACCTCATATATGTATCACCCCCGCATGTAGCAACCAATGACAAACAGGAGGAAAAATTCCCTCAACAAAGTTAGGCAAAACACTTACCTCGATTCGGCTAACTCAAACTCAACTTAGCCTTTTCCTCTATAAATTCGCCTCCGCTCGACTCAATCTAGCCAATGACGACTTGAATACATCACACAATGCAAGAGAAAATAACTTCAATTAATAAAGCTGTGATTTTTATTCAATTTCTAAAAAGTCAACAAAAGTCAAACCCCGGGCCCTCCCGGTCAAAACCGGGGTCCAAGGGTAGGTCTTGACTACCCATAGCCTCACGAGTCCAAATATGTGTTTTGTTTTCAAATCCGAGTCCTATTCGACTCTCAAATCCTAAATTTTTATTTTTCAAAACTTTGACAAAATCCCCAAATTTTTCATAGTTTTCTCATGAATTTGATGCTAAATCTTGTATAAAATCATGAAATATAGTTGGAAATTGATTAAAGATACTTACCCAATGTCTTGGTATGAAAATCCCCTCTCAAAATCGTCTCACCTCGAAGCTAGGGTTCAAAAATATGAAAATGAAGCAAAACTCGGAATTCTCAGCACTTAACAGGCTACAGATGTCGCATTTGCGAACAGAACTTCGCATTTGCGAATGAACAGTGTTTTCGCAATTGCCATAAATGGTTGGCAATTGCGGATGAACAATGTTTTCGCAATTGCCACAAAAGGTTCGCAATTGCGTATGAACAGTATTATCGCAATTGCCATAAATTGTTCGCAATTGCGAATGAACAGTGTCATACCAGAAACCAGCAAAACCTAAACTTCTCCGAAATGATCCGAAACCACCCCGAAACTCATTCAGAACCTCCCGGACACAAACCATATATGAATTTCAATCATAAAACACACTACGAACCTGCTTGCGCACTCAAAACACTGAAAAGAGGTTGTCTTAGCCCGATATTGACCATGGTCAAACTCCCAAATTTCTTAACTTTACTAGTCTCTCAACCAATGATCCAAACATACACCCAAGCCCCTCGGGACTCCAAACCAAAAGTGCACACCAGTCTAAAAATATCATACGAACTAGCTCGCGCGATCAAATTGCCAAAATAACACCTAGAACTACGAATTGGACGTCAAATCAAATGAAATTTTCAAGAATGCTTTGAAATCTCTATTTTTACCACCGGACGTCCGAATCACGTCAAACCGACTCCGTTTCCCACCAAATTTCACAGATAAGTCAAAAATATTATATTGGACCTGTACCGGGCTCCGAAACCAAAATACGGACATGTTATCAACAATGCCAAACATTCAATCAATTCTTAAAAATATTAGATTTTTCAGAATTTTAATTTTCAATAAAAATTCATAACTCAAGCTAGGGACTTCGGAATTCGATTACGGGCATACGCCCAGATCCCATATTTCAATACGGACCCACTGGGACCGTCAAAATACGAGTCCGGGTCCATTTACTCAAAACGTTGACCGAAATCAACTAAAATTAACTTTCTAGGCAAAAGTTCTTGTTTTTATCAGTTTTTTAAGCATTTAAGCCTCCCAGGTCAATACCCGGACTACGCACGCAAATCAAGGAAGGCTAGAATGAGGCTCTAAAGGCTTCGAAACACAGAGTTTGGTCCTAAATCACCGAGCGAAGTGCAGATACTCAAAACAACCAGTCGGGTCGTTACAAGATCAAATAATCCAGAGAGGTTCGTATCATCCTACGTTCGAGAATACGCTGATCCAACTCTTGAATCATGGAGAACAATTCGGAAGAAGAATCAAGGGATAAACAGAGTTGTGACCCGCAATGTTTATCAATAAAATCACTTTATTCTTTTGTGATTGCAGTTATTTTTCGTGTGTTGAAAATTTATTGCAAACAAAATGTCACGCCCAGTGGGAATAGTTTTGCCCTTCATCTCTTCGTCATCTAAATCAAAAACTCCAAGTTTTAAAATCGTTGCGATTGTCGAGTACTTCAAGTCTCATCTTCAAGTTTCGGCAAGCCTACACCCTCACAAACCTTGAAGTAGGGGACATTTGTAGACATCAAAATTTTAAAGGATCAAGCTAAATCCTAAATTCAAGATAGTACAAGACTCTTGAAATCCTACGAGTCTATCAGGGTTTCTTGGAGGTTACTCTATCTTAAACCCCAATGTACACCTATATAAAGGGATACATATTCCCTTGAAGAGGCGTCTCAAAATCCCATAACTATCGGAATATTCACAAAGGGATCAATGCATAAAATAATGTCGTGATCAATAGATGTCCTTCTTGATAATCAAATACTTCAAGAAGAATATCCATACAATGATCGACTTTCATAGAGATTAGGGGTGGGCATAAAATCCGAAAAATCGAATTCCGAACCGGACCGAATTATTTCGGTATTTTGGTTTCGGTTTTTTTCGGTATTTCGGTCTAGTTCGGTACTAAATTTTCGGTATTTCGGTATTTCGGTTCGGGACTCGATTTTAGAAATCTAAAATTTCGGTATTTCGGTATAACCGAAATACCGATTTTTAAAAGGCCACTGCCCATCCCCAGCCCAACGCCCAAGCCCACCCACCCTTCTTAATTTTATTTCCAGCCCAGCCCAACTGCCCAAGCCCACCCATCTTTTGTTAGCTGGTTAATAGTTAGAGTTAGGGCATGAGTAAAGACGATAATTTCAATTGACAAGTTTCATCTGCTCAAGCTCAGCAGACTGCTGCAGCGCTGCTACGATTTGGCGTCGGCGATTTGGATTTTGGGGGGATTTCCGACTTCGCACTTCGCAGCTCCGACTCCTCACTCCCCAGTCTTCAATTTTCAAAGGTATGTTTCTACTTTCTAGCGATTTCTATTTTCTAGCGATGGAAATGAATTTGATGAAGATTTCTAGTTTGAAGTGTTGTACTATTGGGTGTTTCTGGTCATTTTCTTGGGTTCGAAATCTACTATAGTTGTTGTTTTTGCTGTTTTGCTGCCTGTGCTGTTCTGCTGTCCACTTCTCGACTTTGCGAAGTGCGAAGTCGGAAATCGCCCCAAAATCCATTTTTGGATTTGTTCTGTTCTGTATCTGTTCTGTTCTAATTTGCGATGTGCTGTTCTGTAATCTGTATTTGTTCATTTTTCTGCTATCCAGATAACTCCCTCAATCAATAGTTCAATACAGTAATTCTTGACACGATAACGAATGAGGATGAGATGATTTGAGCTATTTCATGTCATGAATATGTTCTTCTCCACGATTGGTTTATGTATTGAAACTGTGAAATGTATTAGTTCTAGCTTCATTATTTCCTTGTCAGGTTATTAGATCTAGAAACATAAGTTATGTTAGGTGTTTACAAATTACTTTATAACAGTTTCTTTTCATTCATCCTTATGTCTGCTTAGGTAACTAGCATGCTAAAATCTGTTTGGCTTTTTGTTAAGTTGACATATGAAACACTAGTGAATGGGCATGATTACACAAATTAGGGATTATGAGATAGTTATTTGAATTAAAAATCAGTATTTAAACACGATATTTCAATTAAGGTGTTTCTGCTCCCACTTTTCTGCTCCCTTTGATTATATTTGTAACCTTGATCAACTTTTGTAAATAGCTAAATGCCTATGATTGTACCCATGATTGTTATTGTGTTTATATTTGTTTAATTTTGTATAGATGGCAGATACAAGTAGAGTAAGTGATGCTGGTTCAAGTGAAAGTTTACCTATTACGGTAGATAGTAAACACCAACACCATTGGATACCCAAGATTCCAAACAAAAAGGAAAGCATGCAACTAGGTCTGACCTTTGGAACCATTTTTGATAAATTTGAGGTTAATGGGGTTGGGGAAAGCACGATGTCGATATTGTAAACAAGCCTATGCGGCTAATTCATCTAGGAATGGAACAACAGGATTGAAGAATCATTTGCTTTAGATGCAAAGAATACCCACTTAACATTGATAAAGATAATAGTTAAACAAAGATTAAATTTTCAATCTTGCCAAAATGACGAAGGATCAATTTTTGGAAAATTTGAACAAGAAGTTGTTAGGAGGGCCTTAATTGAGATGATAGTTATTGATGAACCCATTTAGCTTTGTAGGAAAATGAAGGCTTTATGAAGTTTAATGAGAAAAACTCAACCATTATTCGTCTTCCTTCTCGTTAGAACAATAACAAGGGATTGTTATGAAGTTTACAGTGAAATGAAGCAAAATCTAAGGAAAGTCTTTTAGAGAAGCACAACCAAAAATTTGGCCTCACAACAGGACACATGAACTTCACTACAAAGAATAAATTATATGTGTTTGCAGCCCACTTCATTGATAAGGATTGGAAGTTGCATTAAAAGAATACTAGATTTTTGCCCTATTTACTAGTCATAAGGTGTGAAGAGGATGGCTAAAGTTATTAGGGATTTGTTTGCTTGAATGGAAATTAGACAAGGTTTTCACTATTACCGTGGACAATGCTTTCTTCAAATGACGTCACAGTTAAAGAATTGTCTTAACAGTTAGATATTGGAAAACTAATATGATGAGTGGTAAGGCATTCATTCATGTGAGATGCATGGCTTCATATACTAAATCTATTGTGCAAGATGGTTTGAAAGAACTTGATGCTTCTGTGACACGTGTTAAAATATTGTGAGGTATGTTGAGATCTTTTGCCTGCAAGGACCTTAAAGTTTAAACAGTGTTGTGCACATGTAAAGGTAGAATGTACCAAACATTGTGTTTGGATGTTCCTACTAGGTGGACTTCCACCTATTTGATGTTGGACACGGCCCAAACCTTTGCAATGGCCTTTGACAAGTTTTCATCTTTTTGATGATGGATTTTCTGCTTATCAATGTTCTCATGTTTGTGAAGATTGTAGTAGTGCAGGTCCTCTTGATTCTTGATGATTGGGTGAATGTGAGGAATGTGATAGAGTTTCTTGCAAGATTTCACGAGCTAACTAAAAAAGTTTCAGGTCACGTTATGTCACTTGTAATTCTCATTTTGAGGATGTATCTGAACTTTATTGTCATTTGAAAATGTGTTTTAGCTAGTGAGGATGAGCCATTTGAGAAAAATGGCTAGCGAATGCAAGAAAAGTTCAAGAAGTATTGGGTGAGCCTTGAAAAGATGAATATAAAATTGATTTTTATTGCTTCTGTGTTGGAATCCACGTAACAAATTTGAATATGTTGAGGGAGCACTTGAAGAACTTTTTGGGAGGAAAAAGGAAGAAATAAATGCTTGAGGTGTATGCTTATATGAATTCTTTGTTTGGAGAGTATCTAAAAAATATTCAACTGGATCTGTTCCTCAATCTCCATCTAGATCTACTTCATCTAGCAACACATCTAAATACATCTAGTGGGTAGTGTATAAGTGCATCAAAAATAAGGACTAAGCTTAGCTTGAAGAAACAAAAGGAAGACAATGGGGGTGGGGGTGCTAAATCGGAGTTGGATAAATACATTAGTGAAGAACAAGAACCTTTTAGTGAAGACTTTGATATCTTGAGTTGGTGGAAAACACATGCTCCTAGATTTCCTATTCTTTCGGAGTTGGCTCGTGATGTGTTGGCCATTCCAATTTCTAGTGTGGCGTCGGAATGCGCATTTAGCACCGGTGGCCGTATTCTTGATTCATTTAGGAGTTCATTGACTCCTAAATGTGTGCAAGCTCTTATTTGTGTTCAAGATTGGCTTAGAGAAGAGAACAATCCTATTAGTGTTGAAGAAGACTTGAAGTATCTTGAGGAACTCGAGCTTGGTAAGCTTTAATATTTTGCGTGTATTTTAGTTCAAAATAATATATCATGCTTTTTCATTTGTATGACATATTTGGTCGAATTATCTATAAATATGGAAAATAATGGAAGCACTACTAGCATTGTTTGATGTATAGTTGCAACTTGCATCTTGAGTGGTAAGTTTAATACTCTATTTGTTTGGTGATATACTTAATACTTTTGTAGTTTTGTTTTGTTATCATCAAAATATTATATTCTAACTTATGATTTATATTTTTTTTAGGTTCAAGCATTGTGGTCAAGTCTATAATGTGTAGTTGTGTACAGATGCAATTTGGAGTTGGGCAGAATTTGGCAAACTTTGGAGTTGTGTACAGTGCACTGGCGTTTTTGTTCACTGTACAGTGCACTGGTGTTTTTGCTGACTGTTGACTGTTGCTGCAACAGTGTTGCTGTTGCATCTGTTAAGTTTTTTACCAAACGTTGTTTCAATTAGAAATATGTATTGTTTCAATTTCAAACGTTGAACAGTGTTTGTACTTTGTAATTGTTAATTTGTTAGGCGTTATTAGAGCTTGAAAGACTGTTTGAAATTGTTAATTTGTTAGGCGTTATTAGAGCTTGAAAGATTGAATGTGCACTGCCCCACTGCTATTAGTTTATTACTTTAACAGTGAATGTACTTTGTAATTGTTAATTTGTGAATGTGCACTGCCCCACTGTTCAACGTTTATTACTTTACAAGTGAAACTTTGTGAATGTGCACTGCACTGTTAGGCGTTAGCATTGATTATTTAGCGATTATTAAACCGAAACCGTACCGAACCAAAATAAGAAAAACCGAACCGTACCGAAATATTTTGGTATGGTATTTGGTATACACAATTGATAAACCGAATACCGAAATACCGAACCGAAATTATTAAATACCGAACCGAAGTACGGAATGCCCACCCCTAATAGAGATCAAATAATCTAGAGAGGTTCGTATCGTCCTACGTTCGAGAATACGCTGATCTAGTCCTCGAATCACGGAGAACAATTCGGAGGAAGAATCAAGGGATAAACAGAGTTGTAAACCGCAATGTTTATCAATAAAATCACTTTATTCTTTTGTGATTGCAGTTATTTTTCGTGTGCTGAAAATTTATTGCAAACAACTGGCATCACTAAAAATACATTTAATTAGAAGAAAATCAAATCTTGTATGTTTTAACATGCTACTGTTGTGATTTTTTTTTTTTTTTTTTGCAAAATGTGCAATTTTTTTGGCTGAAAAATATTAGCGGGAGTTATTTTTAAAAAAATATAGAAAATATACAAATGTGTTTGTTGAATGTGATTCGAGGATAAAACCATAATGAAAAGAATAAATGGACGTCGGGAAAATATAGCAATTGAATTTATAATATTTGCAGAATGCGATTATAAAGTTTGCGTGCCTAGTTACGATTTATAATTCACGTATAAGAAAAGTGATTTATATAATATTGCAAGTTATAAGTCGCATTTAATATAGCGATTTATAAGTCACATTGTGTTATTGTATCAGTGCAATATATAAGTCGCATTTGATTTTGCGTCTGTACTAATCAAACAAAACAATAACAAAAAGAAAAATAAGCAGCAGTAAAAAGGGGAAACGAAAGCGCACACTCGAAAAGTGTTTCAAAAACCCTCCCTCCCTACCTCTCTTCTTCTCCTCCGTCACCGGCAACGACAGCTGAAACTCTGAAAGTTAAGCTTCAAAATCTCATCTCACATTCATACTACAACCGTAAAGGTTTCTTTTTCTCTCACCCTTTGCTCAAATTTTCAACCAATGGAGGGAAGAAGATTCGACGAATCCTCTGTACTTCCTCACTCTGTTACCGTCGGTTCCGGTCTCCGGTCTTCTCCTCCACCTCGTCCTCCCAATTACACTTGTTGCCGAGTTCAGGTAATGTTAAACACCTCATTTTCACTTACAAACACTTTCTTACACTTCCAATTAATTTCAATAGTTAAGTTTAAATCTATGTTTTGCTCACCTCGTTGTTTTCCTAGTTTATCTATTTTGCTAATAACAGCTTAATTTGCATTATTTTTAATCCTTTTTGTGCTAAAAAGGTGCTGTAGTAATAAATGTAAGAGATTTGTATGTCAGTGTAGGGATATTGTTTGATATAAAGAATCCCTAGTTTTAGAGGACTATAACTATATTTGTTTATGGCTAATTATTGAGTATTGGAATGACATGGCTCCAATTATAGTTGAATGGATATAGCCTCATGGTTTAGTTCAAGTGGCAAAGGTTGAGGACTTGTGAATAGGTCACATGTTCGAGCCTTGCGCCATCTGAACTAAGCCTGGTATTTAAGTTGAGAAGGGTTAGAGCGGCCCATTACCCCCGAGTTTTGTAGGCTGCTGTTGATCCTAAGTTGGCCCAGACAGGCATCTCGGTCTTTAGAAAATGTTAGAGTTGAATGAACATAGATGATTCCGGATCCGAAAGTGTAGTTATTGTTTTTGTTGTTGTATGTCCAATTTGGAATAGTATTCATAATATTCGTTATTTTGTGATGTTACTCCTTAGTGTGAGCATGTATTTTTAGTGGCATTGCTGTTTGCATATGCTTTGCTTATAAACCAACTCCAAGGGAATAGAATCTCTGTTTTTCACATACGATCTTTGTCAAGGTCAAACTCTGTGGTGAGTTAGGTCTGTTGTGATGCAGTTGGGTGTTCTAGTGGGATTGGGAGGGTTTCTCATTAAGAGCGCTCTCGTCAGAACCTTAACGATGGATAGTGTGTATGCTGAAAGAGGACACCGCAGGGATACGGCTTTACGAAATAAAATTGGAGATTTATTAGGAATACGCTTTTTTCCATTAAGATTTCATATTGACATGGGGTTTATGTGGTAAAGAGCCAATTACGATACTGACAGTATCTTATAGTCATGGAGTTCTTTTCTCTCTTTACATATTGGCCTCTCTATAGCCGTGCAGGCAAGTCTTTTTATGGCTGACCGTTTGATGAAGAAACGTCCTTGGTTAAGCATCTTTGTGGTTTTCTGCATGTAAAGCTATTTGGGTTGATGTGGGGAAACCTGTAGCAATTCCAAAAGTCTAAATTTGTTATCTTTGAGAATGATGGTAGCTTTTCATAGTTTGGGTAATTTTGGATCTATTTATATGTCAGTTGTGGGCAGCGCCTGGTTGTACTAAAAAGAATATGACGACTCTTTTTCGAGAAGATATATTGGTACTTAGAACTTATTATTTGTTACAAATAGCTACTCTATCTTATTTCAATTTTCTTTCGTGAATTGCATCATCACAACCACAACGTATCCAGTGTGATCCCATGGGTGGGGTATAGGGAGGGCAGAGTGTACGCAGACCTTACCCTTACCTTGGGTGAAGTAGAGAGACTATTTCTGATAGGCCCTCGGCTCAAGAAAAACGTTTTCAAAATACGTTTAAAAAAATACAAGAGTAAAGACGCTATGATGAAAATACCAAGAAAAGTAAAGTATTGGTAGCAAAAATAGTAAGATAACCAAAGCAAAGGCAACAACTGTAGTAATAAAATTGAAAAATAATATAACAATAATAATACTAATAAGGAGAAGAGGGAAAAAATAAGGTGCTCTAAACTAGAATCATGTCCTCCCATAGAAAAGAGAGAAATCGCTTGACTACCTATTAATCTTTTATCCTAATCCTTGACCTCCATGCTCACCTATCTAGGGTCATGTCCTCAGTAAGCTGAGATGTGCCATGTCCTATCTAATCAACCTCTCCCCAATTATTCTTCGGTCTACCTCTTCTTCTCCTTAGACCTATCAATGTTAACCTCTTGCACCTCCTCACTGGGGCATCTATGAACCTCTTCACATACCCGAAGCACCTCAACCTCGCTTCCCTCATCTTGTTCACCACGGATGCCACTCCCACCTTGCCCCATATATCTCCGATCCCAATGTTATCTCTCCTAGTATGCTCACACATCCATTTAAGCATCCTCATTTCCTCTACTTTTATCTTCTGAACGTGTGATTTCTTGAGTGGCCAATACTCTGCCCCATACAACATAGTTGGTCTAATAATCACTCTATAGAGCTTACCTTTTAATCTTAGTGGCACCTTCTTATCACATAGGACACCGGATACGAGCCTCGATTTCATCCACCCCACTCTAATACGATGTGTGACATCATCATCAATCTCCCCATTTCCTTAGATTATTGATCCAAGATACTTGGAGCTTTCTCTCTTGGGATGGCTTGTGTATCAATCTTCACTTTCATATCCGCCTCATGTGTCGCGTCACTGAATTTGCACTCCAAGTTTTTGTCTCGCTCAATTTGACATCTTTAGACTCTAGGGTCTGTCTCCAAACCTCCAATCTAGCGTTAACCCTGCCGCATGTCTCGTCAGTCGATACTATGTCATCTGCAAATGTATATTGCATCAATCTGCATGCAAAATTGAATCATTGAATCACCATCGTATTTTGAATCAAGGGTTAAAACTAGGAAAATAACTAGGCACCCCGAAGGATCTTACTTGGTTAGTTGGTTATTTAATTTAGTCTCCGAGTTGGTGACTTTTCTTAGACGGAGACCCAGGAGCAACTAAGCAAGCTAAGGTTTTGCTGTTATTCTTTCTGACTTTCCCTTCGTGTGTTGTGCATGAGGAAAAATGTTTTCTTGAAAAATAAGTAGGTTTCACACTTCTTTTCCGTGTTTAGTTAGTTAGTGGAAAATTATTTCTGAAAACTATTTATTAAATATTGATAATGATGTCGGTAAATTATGGATTGCTAATGCTAATAATGTCCAAGTGTTGGTAGGAGCAAGGGTGGATGGCCTTCCAGTTTTATAGAATTATTTCATAACTGGATCTCACTGCAGGGAGCATTGAAGCACTTGGCATCAATTGATCCATTGGAATTATGTGATGAAGCCAAAGTAGAGCACTGCCGGGCAACTAGAGATCTAAGAAGTTGTGGACGACATGTACAGAGTGTGTTGAATTCATGTGGTCATGCCTCTTTATGTGAGGAATGCAGCCAGAGATGTGATGTTTGCCCTATATGTAGGATCCCTTTACCAAAAGATGCCGATAGACTTCGACTGCGCCTATATTACGAGTGCATAGAAGCAGGTCTCATCTCCAAGAGGTGTGATGATAGATTACAAGAGAAAGAGGACAGTGATAAACAACTGGTTGCTGATATCCAGCGGCTTTACACTTTGTTTGATGTGGCACTGGAAAACAATCTGGTTTCTCTAATATGCCACTGTATCCTTTCATACTATTAGTACCAGTGGTCGACTAGCATCTTTTGAGTTTCAAATAGTTTTCTTGCAAGGAAATTAGTTAAAAAGCTGTTAATCTTTTTCTTTATTGTTCTGTTAATTCTTTGTGAAAGGAGAGAACCATAAAAGGAATAAATTGGTGGTTGATTGTATGGTTCTTTTCTTACTTAGGAGAGTAGAACCTCTTAACTTCTTAGTAGTTGGTTATATATTTTATTATGTTGTCTTAACGGCTGCAAACAGATGTGACGGATGTTTGTATGGATGAAAGTGCTGTTTCCAGTGATCCCATCATTGCTTTCTTGCTTGATGAGGTGGTGGTCAAAGATTGGTGCAAGAGGACGTTCAACAATATTTTGACCGAGATTCAAGTGATATGTATCCTAATAATTAAAGCTTGTAGTGTACTTCTAATTCCTTATCAAAGGGGAAATAGCATTCCTTGATTTTGTTATAGATAAGCTATCCATGAATGCACTGAAAGAGAGCTTGAGTTTATTTCTCAAGTTCTCTGTCAAGTTAGGTGGTATCTCTAACGTCATTGATGTCTTGGAATCATCATTCAAAGGTTCTCTTTCTGCAAAGCTTCATGATCTACACCACCTTCAAGAGAGCATCTTAAAGACAAAACAGGTAAGCTTTCCAGAGATTCTTGCAAGTGGACCCAAGCCACCTATTCCTCATTTCGTAGTTTTGCCTGTTTCATTTATTGGTTGCTTTTTTTTTTTTAGAAACACATGTATGAGCACAAAAAGAAATTGCACAGGTTCACTATTTTTTTACGCTACTTGCATTAACTAGAGATTCTGGATGGTGTGATGAGCTAGTGATTATCACTATTCAGCTTTTGTCTGCACTGGTGCTTTCTGTATCTATTATGTTACACAATTTGAATTTTGTATCTTGCCGGTCTGACAACTTCTTGATAACACTCAATGAGATTATTACTGCTGTGCAAATCTGCAGCACATGGATATTATGATTTGGTGTATAAGGCATGAGTTCTTGGAGAATGTGAGGTCTAGGCATAGAGATTTTGCATCGTGGCGAGCTCTGGTCAGTGGAAGGAAATCAGCTGCAATTAAACGTGCATGGCCCGATTCAATAAATCATTCTGAGGAATCCAATGGACAATATCGTTCCACTCTCTTTATTGAAGATGCTCTTTCGAATATTGAAGCAGCAGAGCGGGGAGACGTAGATGATCATGAAGAAGAGTTAGCACTTGCCTATTTGCAGAAGGATGGGGGTTCTTTATATTCGCGGTCAAAAATAGAGGGAATGGCTGGATGCTATCCATTTGAGAATTTGCGAGCTGCTGTTGACATTCTCTTTTTACGAGGAAGTTCAGACTTGGTCGTCGCAAAACAAGCAACTGTATCCTTTTGTAATTAATATTTAATATTTTTTGTGTTTTTGTTTTCTTTTTTGGATAAGTAGTTCATTTGTAGTGTTTTTTTATGAGAACTGTTCCCTTTCTCTTTTCCTTGATCCTTCAAAGTTCTTGTATTATATGTTTGACCGGCAATGGACAGTACCTGATGAGGAGTGGAGACATATCATTGATGATTTTGCTGCCACTTTTGATGTGACCAGACACTCGCTATTGGAATCCTTTACATTTTTCCTTTTAGATGATGAAGGTGCTCTGGCTCTGAAGGTAAGGATGGAAGTTCTATTCAATAATAGCTGCTGAGAGTATTTTGTAGGCTTCGTTATCTTGTAATAATCTCATATCAATTTTTCTTAATGTCGTCATCAAAAATCAATTTTTTTATTGTCAACTGTGCTCCTAATGAGTTGTAACTTGTGCATTTGCATTGTCTTTCTCTGCCTGATTTTATGATGTAATCAAATGCTATTGAACGGAAATGAAATTAGTGATTGGAAAAGGACGAGGATACTCAATGTTAAAATGTATCTTTTCCTTCCAGGAGAGTAGACTAAATATTTGGATTTACTTTTATTCTTTCCGGGGTTTTGTCGGCGGGAGCGGGGCATCTATTTGGGGGAAGACCATCAGAGATGATGCTCTTCTTACAGACAGTACTGCCCTACGATTGCCTTTCTAAAGTTGAGAGATATTCACGTTGTGCTTCAGGTGCACATTGCAACGTTCCATTATCAGACTTGGCTAGCAGCTAGAGTGTTTACAGACTTGTAGGGTTTTGACACATTTTATTCCTCTGCGGCCAGAGTTTATGTGATGAACGCAATTCCGCTTTATGTTTCTATCTTGGGCATCTTATGAACTGTTTTACCTTTTGTCATTTCCACAACCTGAGTAGACTTGATTATTGTCTCTTCAATTTTTCCTTTTTAAAATAAAGAAATCATCACTGTGAGCCTTCTTAAGCATGTGGTCTTTGGACTGGTGCGGATGCTGAATATCAGTTACTTGTATCCCAGGAAGCCTGTCAACTTCTCCCAGAAATATCAAGTCCCACAGTACACCCGAAGGTTGCTCAGGTTCTCTTGGAGCGGGAAAACCCTGATGCAGCTCTCATGGTTCTGAGGTGGTCTGGACAAGACGGGACACAGCTAGTTTCACTTCGGGAGGCTGTGACTGCTGTTCGTGTGCGGGTGGAGTGTGGACTTTTGACTGAAGCATTCACGTATCAGAGGCTGGTCTGTGCTAAGATCAAGGAAAAGAAGTTGAGGGGTGAACAATTTCAGAGTGCTTCTGTTGAAGTAGATGATCAATGCTGGTCGTGGGGTCTCTGGGTGGAGACTCTTGTCACTGAAATTTGTTGTCTTTGCATTCGGAGAAGCTTGGTTGACCGTATGATAGAACTGTCATGGAATGCTGATGAGGAGAAACATCTTCATAAATGCCTGCTGGATTTTGCTGCGGAGGATCCTTCCACGGCCACAGGAAGTCTTCTTGTAGTTTTCTATTTACAGGTACTTCTTTTTATATCCAGGCATGTTCTATTCTGCAGTTTTCTCAGCTTGCTGTTGCACTCATTTCTTTTATTTTGGCAGCCATTTACACACATACGTGTTTTTCTCTTTCACTTGAATTCATTTACTAGTTACTACCTGTAAGAAAATTAAACAAGTATTATGCAATTATCCTTTTGGTGTTGGCCACTGGTGACTAGACTTTTGTCAGATTGCACTTGATTTTTCATGGCAACGTACTGGCAGTAACTGGAGGATTGACTTTGAATGTTGTTCCTTCTGAAAGTTTTTTTAAAGCTGCGTAAGATCCATTGAAGTAGGCAGTCTTAACTATTTCATCCAGATGAGTGTCAGTTAGAAACTGAGTGTCAGTTAGAAACATTGCGAAATGTAGATCATTTTGGATTGGTTGACTTTTCACCCAAATCTACTTGCACTTAACTTTTTTATTTATTTATTAAAGCCACCTTGTAGTGGCGGGGGGTTTGGCATCGACCCCTACCAGGTAGATCAATAACCAAAATAAGAAAACATAAAGGAGGGGGACATTAACCCTAGTTGTGATTCTTTAAACTATTTTGGATGCCATACCAGACAAGTATTGGATCGTTTTCCTTCCCTACTTGCACTTATCTAATTATACTGATTCAACACTATCAGTGATGGACCTCTGGATGGTATATAGAGTATTAGATCTCGTCTGGTCCGGTTGCTTTACCTCTGCTCATCTTCCGCATCGCCCCCTCAACCTCCTCAACCTTAATGTCATTTTTAGGACGAAGAAGATGCCCGACGTATGGAGGTGGAGTTTGATGGTGTCGTTGTACAAGAATAAAGGTGATATCAAGAATTGCAACAACTATAGGGGTATCAAGCTGCTGAATCACACTATGAAAGTTTGGGAGAGGGTGGTGGAGAGGGAGGGTCATGAGAACTGTGTCTATTTCTGAGAACCAGTTCCGATTCATGTCGGGGCGGTCGACTACAGAAGCCATCCATCTTGTGAGGAGATTGGTGGAGCAATATAGGGAGAGGAAGGACTTGCATATGGTGTTCATTGATCTAGAAAAATCCTACAACAAAGTCTCGAGGGAGGTTCTGTGGAGATGTTTGGAGGTTAGTGGTATTCCAGTAGCATACATCAGGGTGATTAGCGATATGTACGATGGTGCTAAAATTCGGATGAGGACTGTGGGAGGAGACTCAGAACATTTTTCGGTGATGATGGGGTTACATCAAAGTTCGGCTCTTAGCCCATTTTTATTTACTCTGGCAATGGATGTGCTGACGCGACACATCCAAGGGGAGGTGCCATGGTGTATATTATTTGCAGATGACATAGTGCCGATGGACGAGACGTGTAGCGGGGTCAACGCTAGGCCGGAACTTTGGAGACTGACCCTAGAGTCTAAAGGTTTTAAGTTGAGTTGAACGAAAACTGAGTATTTGGAGTGCAAGTTCAGCGATGGGACACATGAAGCAGAACTGGACGTGAAGCTTGATACATAAGTCATCCCAAGAGTGATAGTTTCAAATATTTTGGGTCTGTTATCCAAGGCAACGGGGAGATTGACGAGGATGTTACACATCGTATTGGAGCGGGGTGGATGAAATGGAGGCTCGCATCAGGTGTTTTGTGTGATAAGAAGGTGCCACCAATATTTAAGGGCAAGTTCTACAGAGTGGTAGTTAGACCAAGTATGTTGTATGGTGCCGAGTGCTGACCAGTCAAGAAATCCCATGTCAGAAGATAAAAGTAGCAAAAATGAGGATGTTGAGATGGATGTGTGGGCGTACCAGGAAACATAAGATTAGGAATGAAGTTATTAGGGACAAGGTGGGAGTGACCCCTTTGAAAGACAAACTGCGGGAATCGAGGCTGAGATGGTTCAGACATGTGATGAAGAGAGACATAGACGTGCCGGTTAGGAAGCGTGAGAGGTTGACCATGACGGGTATGACTTCTGAGGAAGGGTAGAGGTACGCCTAAGAAGTACTGGGAAGAGGTGATTAGGAAGGACATGACATTGCTTCAGCTTACCGAGGACATGGCCCTAGATAGGAGGTGTGGAAGTCGAGGATTAGGGTCGAAGGTTGATAGGTAGTCGAGGATGTCTCCTAGTATTACCAATAGTATTAGTAATATTCTTATTTCCTGTTCCTAGACCTTTTATTATATGTTGTGTCTTTCTTACGGATAGTATTAGTACTATTCTTGTGTTTCTTATCTCTAGATATTTGTTAGTATACATGAGTTTTTGATTTTTTTCTTTTCTTTTTCTTGTTGTTGTTATGGTTGGTTGCTTGTCATTGTTCGTTGAGCCGAGGGTCTATCGGAAACAACCTCTCTACCTTCACAAGGTAGGGGCTCTACTTGTGGGATTATACCGATTTTTTTTTTTTTGTTGTTGTTATATCGAAGAAAAGAATAAGTGTATGTCAAGGGGACATCCCGACAACTACAACAAACTCTTTGGTACAAGTTATGATAGCCATTTGCAGTAAACATGTTTATTATACTATTATACAGATAAGTCTTTGACCTTAAGCGTTATGATTGTACTATTTTGCTCTATTCACCCTGATTATTTTTCATCATCTAGTACCTCAAACATGCAACTTAGAGGCTGTTTGGTCAAAGCTTCTAGGAGGCCGAAAGCACTTTTTTTATGTGCATATTTTTTTTTTTTGAAATTTGAAGTGTTTGGCCAAGACACATAAGTGCATTTGAGCAGTAGCAGAAGCTGTTTTTTAAGGAAAAAGCTACAAGTTCTAGCTTCTTCCAAGAAGCAAAGGCAAGTAGAAAATCAACTTTTCAAGACAGAAATATCCCTACCATAAATTTCCATTCCCCAAACTAACCCTCATTAATTTAACCTTTTTAATTTTTGTTTTTGCCATCGCTTTCTTCATTGCTTTTTATTCTCCTTCTCCGATTCTTTGGAATAGTCTCTTTACTGTAAAAAGATCTCTTCTTTTATAATAAGATTTATGGAGTAGATTTTTAATGAAAGAATTACAAGAAAATACACGTGACTTCACACCATAACAAAAAATTGCCATGTTTAGGTTTTACTTGATTTAGCCCATATTGTACATATTTTGAAAGTACTAACAAATTCAAAATCTGTATTCTTACTACCATTCTAAAAGCCATGGAGTTAAATCTATATTCTCACAACCATTGTTTTCACGCTCTCTTCTTCTCACATCTTCTACATATGCTTCAAGGGGCCTTGTATTTTCTGCTTCCCCTCATGTGTCACTTGGTTGTAATGTAAGAAAATTAAAAAGTAGAAGTCCACCATTGAAGGCCTTTCAAAGCTTTGCTTTCGAAAATAGGATTTTTTGAGTTTGTTAGTTGTTCGGATTGAGTGTTGTTCCAATTGATTGAAAATATCAAAAGGAGTTCAAAATTTAAATTTGAAGTGGTTTTGAGTAGATTTGAGCAAGATTTGAGTTAAATTTCAGAAAAGACGCAAGGAAGAAGACGAAGTCAGTTCTTTGTATAATTATGTATAATCTTGTATAATAGTGTATATGAATGTATAAACACATCTTATACACTATTATATACACTTTTATACACCTTTATACAAGCGTCTGTGGACGAACTTATTCCACGATTTTCAGTTGCAATTCTTGTTCAAAACCAGTCTAAATCTCCGTTAAATAACTTCAAATTTTGTATACAACCTCCTTATACTATTTCTAACAAGTCTAAATAACACCCACTCCAAATTTCTCACAAAATCAAATTTGGAATTTAAACCCACATATTTAGGCTTGTTAAAAATCTAATTTTCACCACCTAAATGGATTTGGTCCGTTGAACTAATATATGAGTCACAGTTACTTATTCAAAAATTAACTTAAAAGCTTGAGCAATCTGTTTCAAAAATTAAATAGTAATTTCGAGAACTTATTGGAGTTGGGTGTTGAATCTTAGCCTATTATTTTTGGGCTAGTTGGTTGTAAATTGAAATATGGGCTATGAAATTGAAAAGTAGGGAGCACAATTGTTCTTATGTGAAATTTTTCCATTTTTAGTTTATACTGAATGATGTATATTGATATATTTGAATCAATCATGTAAACAATAAGTAATATCATATATCCAATATTATTTCTTGGATAACTATATTTTATGTATTAAAATCTTTGATGTATATATTTTTACTTTATGGTTTATAAATTCAATTCTCTTTTAAATAATAATAGTTGTAAATTGTACCTTTACCTTTTTTTTTTATTTATTTATAATTTGACGCTCAAAAGTACTTTTTGGAAAGATTATTTTGCGTACATCCCACCCTCCCTAGATCCCACTTGTGGGATCACATTGAGTATGTTGATGATGGCCAAACACAATATTCTTATCTAATATTGCAAAAAACACTTCTCAAATGAATTGGTCTAACACAAACTACTTTTTTCCAAATGTACTTTTTGAAAAACACTTCTCAAAAAAGTAAGGCAGCTTGGCCAAACATGCTCTTAATATAACATATTTGCTAAAAATGCTACTACTTCGTTGTGTACAGCTGCATTCTCTTTCTCCCTGTGTGTGTATTTCAAGCAATGAAGGAATAACGAGCTTGATGTTGGATGGATTCCTAAGTTTTTCGTGTCTAATTTGTGACTCACATCCCTTGTCAAAAAAAAAAAAAAATTTGTCTCTCACTTCAAGTGTTAAATTTATGGAATGAAGCTCCACCTATTATCCCGGTCACTTTGGTCAGACATTTCTCTTTGGAGTTTTGAGTTAGTATCATCACAAATAGAATAGGATTATTATGAAGACATGAACAATTAAGAAAAATGTGGAATGGGATTATCTTGTTGGTAAGCAAAATTGAGTTATTGAATTATATTACTGATGATAAAGCATGTGAAACCATTAATGATGAGAATCATATAGTTTACCATACCGAAGATACTTCTACTTGAGCCTGTGGATCATATCTATGCGTATATGTATTAACCGGTATCTCTGATGTTGGGAGGTAGCTGGTGCCAAGTGGAATAGTCAACCTGCAAACTAGCTGATTGGACACCATCTTTATTAAAAAAAAACAAAAAAAACTAGGAATGTTTGTGTTATATGTATATAATCACTGGCAGGAGTTGATTTCAGGATTAGTTTTGGTACTCTTTTGTCTGTAATCTGTCCATCTGGATGGGGATTTCATATGGTTCCTAACGATTGTAGTACTGTCTTTTCGTACAGCGTCAAAGATATGTTGAAGCATACCAAGTTGATCAGAAGCTTCAGAGCATGGAGGAAAACTACATTTCTCAAAATTCCGCCACAGAAGAAGTCTTAGACAGGATAAAATCAACAAATCATTGGAGAACTTGTTTGGTTGTAAGTGAACTTGATCTTTTTGGATTTGTTGTTCTCTATGCATATATAGGATTTGAATATTTACTAGTGTCAAGTTTTGGTGTTTGAATTGGAAATTGTTAAGAGTGAATAGTACTTGTTTGCTCTGTGAAACATGAACCTTTTTTTTAATTTTTTTTACCCAGATCCTACTCTGGTTAGGAACACACGTCTGCCTAAACACACTGATCTTGTTGTCATTCAAACAGATTATCTGGATTGTTATACAAAAAATCATTTGTTTCCATGTCCTAAATCTTAATTGTTCCTTTACTGATTGTATCTCGCTAGCAGCCAGGACCAGTATGTATGGTTACCATAAGATACAAGCAGTATCCCCTTTTTATTTTATGTTACCTAGTTGACTGAGCATGAGATCATATCAAGGTTGCAATGGTTGTTTTGATATGGTACTTCCCGTCTTCCCTACCTGGCTTTCTCGACAAACTATTAAGAGGTAATCTATGAAACCCACTGGGTGCAAACAATTTCTGAGGGCCATCGGACTGGATAAAACTTGAATTAACCGTGGTGCACTTGCAGGAAACTCCTTGCCGAGGGCCTGTGCACCCCCGGGATTAGTCGGGGCTCTTAGAGACTCGGACGCCCGGTGCAAATCAAAAAAAAAAAAAAAAATTTGAAGTTATGGTAAGAAAGGGAAACTGCAAAAAAGATAGGGATTAACTAGTTAAATTGTGACGCATAGCAGTGTAGGTCAGTGATCATTGAGTCCTTTACTACTTAAGGTCATTGTATTGCTTCGATGTAATAATGAGCTGACTTCTCATCTTCCTTTCCTGTTGTTCTCTTTGATCACTTTTCAGCTTTTATGATGACAGTGACTTAAACAATTGTCATAGTCTTACTTATTTTAATGTGTAGAAATGTATGGGTTGTAATATTTTGAATTTTTTTCCTATGTTTTAGGACAAGGGAGTAGAGTTGTTACCAAATATCTTACAACAACAAGTGAGGACAGGGAAGTTGCCTGAAGTTGTTACTTGTAAGGACACAGTTGACATTTCTTTGAAGCCCAATGCTGAAGCTCATGAACCTATCTTGACCAGTTTATTGGCTAATCCTCCCACTGATTCTACCCTCGTTCAGCGAGTTGATATTGTTAAACATTCTGTTCTTGATGCTCCACCTGCACTTGGGGGATCATTAAATCTATCTAGCTTTAAAGTTGGGCATTATGGTTCTCCCAGTTCCCCATCTAATTTCTTTAATGATGCTCAAAGAGTATTAAAACCTGAAAGTATCCTTGGCAAAAAATTGAGATTTGATGAGATTGCGACCCCTGCAAGTCGTCGTATTGATCCTCCCCCTCCTGAGATGAAGATCTCCAGGAATTCATTAAGGGACTCTTCTATTAGCCGCCTTCGCAATTCTCAAACATATAGAGTTTCACCAGAGAAGTCTCAAAATGGGTTTCCGAAGGAATCTTATATTTTTCACCAGTTTTCTGGTAACCATGTAAATTCTCTTACCAGCAACAGAGGCATATTAAAAGATTCAGTTGAAGATTCATACATGAATTATCCTGGTAAACGTCTACTGTCAGATGCTGCTGATAGACCTCGGATGTTACCATTAAATGATTCGATGGATATAACCTGGAGGTAAACCTTAATTTTTGTAAATCCTTCTATATCTATCAGCACATTTTGTTGTCTTAGGTTTGATCACCAAGCTTTAATCTAATTTTGTTATTTCGCTGATTGTCAACTTAAAAGTCATGAAGAAGAAGGTTCTCCCACAGTGCGTCTAGAAACTAATGGTGGACCAAGGTGGAGGTCCGATGCCACCAGTGAAGACGAGGATTATTTATCACCGGATGGACTCGCTGGAGTTGCCTCTCCTGCACGCATCTCAAGGGGAGTCAGAAGAAGCAGGATTGCGAGGAGATGATGGACCTTGGTGTTGTAGAATCTGAGAATGTGACTAACATATGTATCCCTTTTGCTGGATGTGGCTTTTCGTTGGAGACCAGAGTTGAGAGGCATTGAAGTTTTTGTTAACAGGTTGCTGCTTGAATTTCTCCTCTTGGCAATGGTAAACTTGGGTCGGAACTGATTTTTGAAGCTCGGCCCCTCGACGTTTCCTCTTTCGACCCTTGCATGGTTTTCACTTGGATGCACCGCATACTTTCAAAGAGCAGCCAATGTCTGGGTTAACAATTTTTGTATGTGAGATTAGCGATTTGAGGCTTGGTTGTAACATATTTATTGTTTCCTTCTGAAGTCGTGCCCATATTACGGAAATTCTTTGAAAAGCATGTAGATAGATGCGTAAACTGACCTTGATATTCTGTAATAGGCTTACCTTCGGCTTTTTGTTTCCATTTTGTTGTCGAGCAGTTAGGTCTTTTGCCACCCATATGCAATTGATATCTGACTTTAGAGCACTAATTGAACTCTTAAGTCCATTTTAAATCTCGAGAATTGAAGTCCAGATCAGGCGAAACCATTTTTTTTTCCACTTTTGTTTACAGGAGTAAAGTGGGTTAGTGGACTCGGAACTGAAAAACGTTTCTACATCAGAGATTAAAATGTATCTGTCAATAGATCAGCTTATTTCCATTCTAAATTAGTTATCAATTGAGCAAAATTCCATCATAACTTATTAATTATGCTAGCTTTCGATCTAATAAACCTTTCTTTTAATTTGGTATAAGAACCTGATATGCAAAAGCGCACATCCATGGAGCTTAGGGGTTGTTTGGTAGGGTACATAGGAATAATGCTGAATATGGTGTATTAGTAATGCTGGTATTAGTTATGCTTGCATTAGTTATGTTGACATATTTCTTATCTATTGTTAGGTTTGATGTATTAAAGCATTGCACAATTTCTAAAAGAATTGTTTGTTTACAAAATGCCCCCAAAACCATTCCACCACTCTATCTTTTTAAAAGAAACATATGTTGAGGAATATTTTCATATGAAAAAAGTTTTTAAAAAAATTATTTGATTTGTCTACCTATATTGTTGTATAGAACTGAATTTATAAAAAAGAAAATATACTAAGTATTTATCTATTTACTAGGGATATAATTTTATTCTCACTATTTGGATTATTTCAATATTGCATTAATATAATAGCATATTTTAATTAAGCATAAATTGTGAAGGACAATTTTGTCTATAATTAAGCTAATGCATACATTAAAACCTATTGCATTATTAATACCAATCTTGTCTATGCATTAGTTATGCATATGATAATACCAAATAGAGTGTATAACTAATGCTTGCATAACTAATGCATAAATTCAAATGTGTATCAAACAAGGCATTATTAATATACAAAGATAATTCATGCATTATTTTATCTAATGCATCCCTACCAAACGACCCCTTAGTAGCATAAGTGAATCATATAATACTTGTAGTTGTTGAAGTGTCAACTTCTGTATTCTTTTTAATTTAAAGGAGTGCTGTTTATTGATTCAAAGTCATAATTCCTAAACACCAGAGCGGATCTAAGATTTTAATTCTATGGGTTTAATATTTAAAGTTTTTAATATTAAACACATTTAATTTTAAAGTTATGCATTTATATCTATTATTTATTATAAATTTAATAATTTTAATATATAAATTTATGCTCCACATCGAAAGTACTGGGTTCAGTATGCTGCATCCGCCCCTGCCGAGCACCCACGTGAAGTATGCTCACTCTTTTTCCTTGCACGAAATACAATTTATTAGGTAATACAAAATCACCAGTTGGTTAAGTAGTCACTATAAATTTGATAGTACTAGTCTTAAGGGCACTGCTTCAGCTTTGTACGAATTTGTTTTAGTGATTTTTCCAAAATAAGAAAATGGAGGGAGCTCTGCAACTTCCGATAATTGATCTTAGCTCTACAGATGGAACTTTACTCGCTGATTCGCTCCGCAAGGTACACTTCACTTTCTATAATACAAATAGTTTCACATAAGTAGTAAAACCTTTTTCTTAACAATCATGGTGTCAGTTTTGCGCACACCTCCACTAATTTTAATTTAGAGTACTTGAAGTAGCATCTTTACCAAAAGAATTCAACATTTAATATATATATATATATATATATATATATATATATATATATATATATATAAAACGAAAAATAACCTTATGTATAGGTGTATACAATATAATTTTCGACAAAGGGGGTCGGCTGAACTCTTCTGCCCACCTAGCTTCGGACCTGCATGCTAGCACCAGCATAGATATCGGATACCAGGTAACTTTGTCCATCAAAGCTGGGACAAATCGGAAGAAATCACTTAGTGTTTATGCCTCCACTATGTTTGAACCCAAGACCTCGTGATTTTCAACGCACTTCATTGACCACTAGGCTACAACTCTGGTATAAGTGTAGTAAAAGTTTGAACGCTAAATAATGGGAAGTTGGGAACTTTTTGAGCATGTGTTTTGCAGGCATGCGTTGAGGATGGATTCTTTTGCTTGATAAATCATGGGATAGAAGAAGAATTGATTCAACAAGTTTTCGAAGGGAGCAGAAGGTTTTTTGGTCTCTCACTTGAAGAAAAGATGAAGCTACTTCGTAAGAATCATAGAGGTTACTCCCCCCTTTACTCTGAGATGCTTAATTCTACTGATAATCCCAAAGGTAAATTATTTCTACTTTCATCCTTCACTTTTTACTTGATAATCTTTATACTAATCATTGAGTTTAAGTTCTATGCACTAATGGTTTAAAAAAATATTTACACAATCAAATCATTTCTTAATCGAAGCTCTTCTCAAAGAGTCATTTAAAAAAAAGTCAAGGCTAAAAATGGAAATAAAAGTTTATCCCAATTAAGCTAGCGTAAAACCAAACATATGTTTTATATTATACCTTATATATCCCATTTTTAATTCAATGAATTAAATATTTACCAATAAAAGTATATTCAATAAATAATCCCATCATTATTTATAATCCTGATATAACTTGTTCTATAAATTTTTATTTTTTATTTTCGTGGTAATACACGCAATATTATTTTATTGGAATGCAGGTGAGCCAAAAGAAAGCATCTATTTTGGAGCACCTGAAGACATATCACCATATGGTAATCTAAATCAGTGGCCTCCCCAAGGTATATCCATAAATTTTCCTGCTCCCTTGTTTAATGACAAAATTTTAATGTAGCTTTTTTTCTAGATTTTCTGAATTTTGAAAAAATCCCAGTTTATTGATTTAAGAAGCATATGTATTGATTCACTTAATATGTCACATTTATGTTTGGGGCTTCTAGATGTTCTGCCATGTTGGAGATCTACAATGGAAGAATACTACAGAAAAATTCTGTAAGTTTTCTACTCTCTGTGAGTTACTTGCATATTGTAAGCTGTTGTAAAGAATTTTTGCCTTATTTTGCGAGCTACTAATCTCACTTTTATGGATAGCTGCATTAAATTATCTTTTAAATGACTTGATACTGCAGTACTATCAGTATATAAAAGTTAAATTCGAACAGAAATAGATTAAAGCTCAACATAGACTTGTCACATACTTTATTAAGTTGCCTAGCTAGCTAAGTTTTTTTTTTAATTGACTAGCCTATTTCGGATTTGATGCTCAGGTGTGTTGGTAAAAGAGTAGTTTCACTCATGGCTGTAGCGCTGAATGTGGATGAAGATTTCTTTGAGAAAGTTGGTGCATTCGATCCACCAGCCGCTCTTCTTCGCCCCCTGCGTTATCCGGGTATTTTTTTGTTAAGTTACAAGGTTGGAGTGTGTACTTATTTTCTTCACTTCCTGTATAATGTCTTTGAGATAGGTTAATAGAAGAGAAAATTATATGTGTGTTGTGTGGATCTATGGAGCCACAGTAATAACATAATTAATGCTCCCCGTTCAGGCAAATTGTAAGAGATTTGCCTCTAATGTAAGAGATTATTATGCATAAACCATGACCACATAATATTTACATGAACATATGATTCAGGCAAATTATTTCCCTCTTATCAGTTGCAGGTGAGATAGACTCTTCTGATAAACATATGCATGGCGCTGGGGCTCATACAGATTATGGAATTATTACTATCCTAGTGACTGATGGTGTTCCTGGACTTCAGGTATATGTATGTTAGATAGAAAGGATCATGAATCGACAAAGCGGCAATTTTGTACAGAATTGATAGTTTCGTTTTGGATTGGCTTCTCTGTTTATCAGGTTTGTAGGGATAAGTTAAAGAAACCACAGATTTGGGAGGACGTGCATCATCTGAAAGGGTACTTAAATTAGTTACACTTTACTAGAATTGTGGTGTGGTGTGAAACATCATAACTTGCATGATCAGTGTTTCTGAACCTTAGCAGTGTAACTAGTACATAACTTTAACATGAAAATTGTCAATTTGCAGGGCTCTCATTGTTAATATTGGAGATATGATGGAAAGGTGGACGAATTGCTTGTTTAAGTCAACATTGCACAGAGTGACACAACCAACACATGAACGATACTCGGTATTCTACATCTTCTTAACATGTTAATTTCTTTATCTCACTGAAATGTTCTTCATCCTACTCATGTCATAATGTTCTTTGAAGACTGTGAAATGCCAAAGAAGAACTGAAATTAGTAGTTTCTTGATATATAGTCAAGGACAAAGCTAGGTGAAGGGAAGAGGGCTCAATTGATCATTTAAATTCCCTCCGTCGGAAAATTATACCATGCAAATAGGGCAATAACAAAAACTTTCATCTTGATACAAGAAGATTCTAGTATAATGGGGAAAAAGGATTATAAAACAATTTAGGTCACCACCTGGTTTCGCCGCAGGATATTGTATGTGGTTTTGCATGACTATTCATAGCTACATACTAAATGAAACATTCCAGGAGTTATTTTTGCAGATTTTGTTGAGGTTTTCTTATTAATATATATGTTGGTTTCTTAAGAATGAGTGATCTGCATAAACTTAAAAATTCTTCTTACAAAAAATCAGGTGGCTATGTTTTTTGATCCAAGTCCAGATTGTGTTGTGGAATGCTTGAAGAGTTGCTGTACTGAGTCTTCTCCTCCTAGGTATTTACCACATTTTTGTACTAATGTGTAGGTTTCTCACTAATAGTTAAGTGTTCCTCTTTTGAAATTCTAAATTCCTTTAGCATCTTTTCTTCAGTTTCCTTTATTTTGGAAGTATTATTATAGTGATGTGCCAGCAGGTTTCCTCCAGTTCGTGCTGCAGACTACCTGAAGGAGACCTACAAAGTTACTTATGGCGACCAATGTAAGTTTATGCTGCTCTAGTTGATGAGATAAATAATCAATTTTTCATTGGTCCGACTAGTCCGGATTCGCATCCGCTAGGGTTCGCTAAAAGTGGTAAAAAATGCTCTTTACCGAAAGGTTCTCCATTCCAGGACTCGAACCCGAGATCCCTAGTTATAACGGGTGAAAGGATTCAATCATCCCGCTACACCACTCAATAGTGATAAACATTCAATTTACCTTATTGTTTGGTTACCTTGGAGGATCACTATGTAGCAATATATGCTTAAGTGAAAAAGCTTCTATATTTCAAAAAGATTAGTAACAAGAAAAAAGCTTCTTGACTGACAGCAGAAGTTTTATATGAATATATTAGATGTGATCCAGTTGATCATTTTGTCATTCAACTTAATATAAATTACTTAATGTTTTCTTAGTATAAATGTTGGAACACATAGATGATCGGCCATGATTAACATTTATTTGTTTTGCTGCAGAAATATGTTGAATTGGCAACAAAAGTGGCACTAGGGGAAGAGATAAGGACTGATTTATTCATCAGTTTTCTCAATATTCAGGAGCTTTATGTGTAAAAAATGTACTAGTTGTATTGTTCTGTAATATTGTGAAAATAATGAGACATCAAGAATTGAGAGCGTGATTGTAAAAGTATCTTTCCATCTATTCTGAAACTTTACAAGTTCAGTCTAAATTAAATATATACATTCACTATATGAACTACTTACGACATGTTTATTATTATTATTATTATCTGATATTTTCAAAAGCCAGGAAATCACGCCTCGCCCCTTCTATTTTCATATATTGTCATTAGGAATTTGTTAGATGTTGTTAATTAGAACTAATCTATATCTATATTTATAATCTATAATCTATATCTATAATAATAATAATAATAATAATAATAATAATAATAATAATAATAATAATAATAATGTTATGAAATACATATTTATATGGATGTCCACTAATCAAATATAACTCCCACTACTCTTCTCCATTATGTAGATAACCCCCACTACTTCTCACCATTATTGTTGTAACTCCCTCACCTTCATAACCTACCCATGATCTTCCTTCATGATCTCAAATGCTTAATGACATACTTATGGAATTCTTTTGGTATACCTCTATGTTGTACTATAAATAGAGGATGAGAGCTCATTTTGTAATACACTTGAATACATGGAAGAAATAGATTCTCTCCTCTCTTTCTCTCTACATTGTTGTCTATCTTCTTGTTTTATATTATTACTTTGAGCTATGTTTCGTAACACGTTATCAGCACGAGTCTCTATCCAATTGAGTTACTACATCTACAAAATTGTCTTACATCAGAAAAAGCATATGTCTGCTGTGCCTGATATTCCTCTGGAAGAGATGAGTTTTTCTTTTTCATTTAGCAATTTCAAATAATGGTATGAAATATAATAAAAGGAATAACAAGGTTGAGGAGACTAGTACATCGTGAAAAGGCATATAATGCTAAGATACGTTTTCTAATTTTTTTTTTAATTAATTCATTTTCTTGTTAGTTTTTCTCAAAGGTTCTTTATTTGTTCGAAAAGTTTCCAATACTAAGTATTACTTTGTAAAGTTAAAAATACTTAGATGTAAATTAATTTCTACTCTACGTTTTTCTTTCTAATATTTATTGTAAGTTTAGTCTAATCTCTTTCACCTAATGTTCAGGTTAGATGTTATATGAGAATCAGAAGCATATAATGATGCAAGTAAATGTTACATACTAAACCAGAGACCAAAGATGTACATAAATTAAGGAGCTACGCCAGCTTTTGCAAAGTGATTTGAAGAACTTTGATTCCTTTGTTACCAGTAAATAGATACTTATTGTGTAACACATATATGAGTTTACTTTTATTACTATTAAAAGTAGTATACCATGAAAGTCTCAAGGGTGAGTCTACTTTGGCATATTATGCCATTAATTAAGGATAAGACGGTGGGTTCAAGTCCCAACGCACCATGAGGGTAAGACATCGGGTTTTGAGTCCTGATGATCCATGATTGTAAAAGTTGGGTTCGAGTCCCAACTCATTATGGCCTAACATGCCTTTATATGGATAAGGCATTCGGTTTGAGTCCCAATGCACCATATTGATGATATATGATGACTAAAGAAAAATAATGTATTTTTCATGAAAAAGCATAAAGTTTGTCCCACTTGATTTGCTCCATTCTTGAAGTGAATGTGATAATGGTGCATAATAAGTCTAAATAAAAACAAGTGGTTGACCAATGAACGTGGGCATGTCAAAGATCAAATAATAACAGTCATCATTATGATAATTGTAAAAAGGAGAACGACAAGGGTTCTCAAAATGATCCTTCAAAGGTGAAGGAATATGTATCAATGTGGTCTATTAATACGAGACACGTTCACATGATTATAGTCCATTCGTTGAAAATGTGACTTGTGATAAGCATTGTAAATGCAGGTTCATTCCTGAAAGTAAATGTTGAAATACATATGTGATAAGAATTACGCATAAGAATGTGCTTATGCATGGTTGGATAAATACAACAACTCACCTCTAAGGGAGGTTTGAGAGAAATAAAGATAATGAATATTACAATGTGGTTACATGAATATGTCATTGGTCGCGTACATGTGGTACGCTAAAAATAATTTGACATGCCTTATAAAAAGTTATTAAAGGCAAAAGTAAAGCAAGAAATGATTTTGCTTATGATGATTTTGACCATGACAATTATTATGATATGATTTTCTCCGTGAATGAGACATTCACCATATGGATGGTGTGACAAAAGATATTATAGTACAAAAATCAATTAAGAGCTCCGGAAGAGCTAATTTGTCACTACCCAGATGAATGAAATTGTTCATGACATTGATATTGTAGTAAGTCTCAAACGGAATTATTGAGTTTCAAATTATATTAGCCTAAAATGGTTTGGGCATATTGAGATCTATAAATGAATAGGAAGATTGAATATTTCATATTAGCTATTAGACGGTCATGACTGGGGGTAAGAGGATAAAAGGTTACCCGTTTTTCTTTTAATTTGTACTACACAATATAAGCTAATGATGATGGAAATCACATGCCAACAAAGTAAACTAGAGGTTTACTCAAACAAATTTATAGTTGCATGAACGGGTTGGCATCGCCCCGGTTCCAATTATGATGCAAAGACATTAATTGAGAATTCACATTGCGCAATATTGAAGAAATATAGAAGATTCTTTCAAGAATTCTCTTGTGCTTGCTTATTCTCATGATATACCGTTAAGGTTGGGATATGAATCCTTTAAGATCTAGATCGAATAAAAGGGTGATATATAGTATAATATATATATACTATATATATTATATATATATATACTAGTATATATATAGTATAATATATATATATTATATATATACTAATATATATATATGGCCCAATACGACTACCATCAGTGGAACCGTTTACTATTATATTGATTTTAATAGATGCTATTATTTATATGGTCATATTTGCGTTTGTTGTCCAAACTGTGCAGTTTGGATTTTTGCAGATTGATGCTCAAATATTAGAGGAGTCACAGAATATAAATTTTCTTTGATAATGGCTGGTTTAAATCCAAGTTGGTTTAGTAGAGATTGTATGCCTCCAATTAGAGCTTAAACCATTGGTATGGAGAACAAAATTACCAAAGGAAATTTGGTATGAGATGTATTATTTAATATAGAGGCAGCACTTGTACGCATCTAGCCAGTTATGATAAATTCTCCCCGTCAGAATTGGTTCAGGGTCAGGAACCAAATAATTTCCATATTGAATATAGATGTGCTTATATGATTTAATTGTGACCACCCACATGCACAAAGAGTGTTCCCAATAAAGGTTGAGAAATGTGTTGGTGATCCTAACATTACGGGAGAAAATGGGCAGCTGAAACAATGATACGTGGAATGAATTATTATGAATACATCTAGATCCTCGTACAAGAAATGTGAACAAATGTGAACTTGAAGTTCAAGTGATAATTCATTTCTAAAATATTGCCAGGACATTTGCTGACCCAAGGCTAAATGTCATTTTCAGCTGTTAATGCACCAAAATAGAATAAAGTCCATGATGGACAGAGTTTATGACACGCATGAAGTGTAAATAGACTAATCGGTTCCAAAGATAAACTCCTTAAGAAGGAGAGGAGCAAATGTTCAAGATGGTCACATATAAGGAGGCAAGTGCTTTATAAGAGCACCATGACATAACACTTTATAAGACCTCATGGGGAGGCTCAGGTACCTGAAAATAATGAGATAAAGAGATCTCAATAAGTTATGTCTTTAGTGGGTAATGATAGAACCGATGTAAAATGATCGTCGACGATGTTGTTAATATAATGTAGCGCTCAATATTATTAATATTGACGAGGATCTTGAGCTCAAATCTGTCACGGAATTTGGACAGATAAATGACTGGCCAAATGAAAAATATGCAATGAAAATTGACTTCATCTAAAAAATATGAAGTTGGACGAATAGTCCCAACAACTGAAAGTATAAAGGCTATATGGAGATATTGAAATATGATTAATATTATATTGCAAAAGGAATCCTTGATATAGATTTGTTTATTCTAACAAATATTGTCAAGGTTTTGTTGGTTATACAAATGCAGGACATAGTTCGTTGTTCAAACAATCTATTTCCATGTGAGGACGTGTGACTTTTCTTTGAAGAGACGATTCCAATAATATTGAAGACGATGATGCTTGCACAACTCAATTAAAAGAACGATATATTGAAGAAGACAAAATAAAGCACATTTAGCCAAAGTTTCTTTGCAGAGACGATCTTCAATAAAATGATGAAATAGATGTTCAAGAAATTCCTTCAAGTGATAATTTGGCGGAATAATTCACGAAGGCATTGCCGATCTCAATATTAGAGAAGTTGTTATACAAGCTTGGAATTCGGCGTCTCCGAGAAATAAGTGATATTTTCATCAGGGGAAGGAAAATACGCGCTGTACTCTTTTTCCCTTAGCTAAGGTTTTATCCCACTGGGTTTTCTTGACAAGGTTTTTAATGAGGCAGCAAGTAATGCGTATTACAAGATATGTGTACTCTTTTTCCTTCACTAAGATTTTTTCCTCCATGGTTTTTTCTTAGTAAGGTTTTAACGAGACACATTATCTATGGACATCCAAGGGGGAGTGTTATGAAATACATATTTATATGGATGTCCACTAATCAAATATAATTCCCACTACTCTTCTCCATTATGTAGATAACCCCCACTACTTCTCACCATTATTGTTGTAACTCCCTCACCTTCATAACTTACCCATGATCTTCCTCCATGATCTCAAATGCTTAATGGCATACTTATGGAATTCTTTTGGTATACCTCTATGTTGTACTATAAATAGAGGATGAGAACTCATTTTGTAATACACTTGAATACATGGAAGAAATAGATTCTCTCCTCTCTTTCTCTCTGCATTGTTGTCTATCTTCTTGTTTTATATTATTACTTTGAGCTATGTTTCGTAACAAATAATATATTAAAAACAGGAAGCTCCTTAATTAAAAGTCAAAATTACCAAAATTACCCCTCTAAAAACCTAATTACCTAATAAATATTAGTTTAAAAAAAAAACCTTACGCTTCATAAAACAACTCTTTCCAGCAGCCCAAACGAAAAGACGCTACGTTTGCTAAAAATACTACTGGTTAATTATCTTGCTTCACAATTATGACGACCCTCTTTTGGAAATTCATGACACTTTCATGGCCAAATAATTAGAAATCGTCAGTTTGATACTTGTTATGTACGTGCATGGGGCCTTGCAGGGTTTGCAGGATGTATGGCCTGCCAAGTTCTACAGGTTTTGATTTGCAATTCTTAGTTTGTTTATCAATATCTATATCTATCTATCTATATTATTATAAAAGCATGAATGTTTCATGCTAAATGTTGGTAGACCAAAATATCCTTGAAATATTGATTGAATTTTATACCCTTAATTATTTATATTAATTTTCACGAGAAGTCATAAGAAAATGATACAATTGGAAATACTGTCCATTGCGATTAAGAATTGTAATAGGATAGAGATTTAATCATGAAGAAGTAGAGCAATAATTGAAATAAGAATCGATTTTGGAGAAGATAGTATTTATCACGTAAGAAAAAGTGATATGCTATAAGGAATCAAATTGGTAGTGTTTCTCAATTTTTGTTATATCTTTTTTCGTTAAGTTTTTTGTTTTAAAATGGAAAATTTACATGAAAATACACTTGGAGAAAACACTTTTCACCCGCCTAACCCACAAATACGGTTTTCATCCGGTAGCCCACAAACATTAATCAATTTTANGAAAACAAGTCAAACTCACAAATTTCGTCGAACTTAGTCAACTACACCCATAATCACTCCTAAATCAGATTTCGCCTTTTTCTTTCATTTTTATCTTTTCCCTTTGTTCATTTTCATTCTTATTTATTTTTTACTTCCTCTGTATAGTATTTCCTAAAATTCACAATATCAGGAAATTGAAGTAAAAAATATATTCATCCTTAAAGTCTATAATTTTTTTTTTATTTTTTTTTTGCAAAATTCAAAGTTTTGTAAGGGAAATTCTTATTTCACTGGAAAAAATAAAAATTTCCATTATTAAACACTATCTGAAAGCAATTTTTTATAATTTTCTATGTTGTATAATTATGTATACTTGTGTATAATCATGTATAATTCTGTATAACTATGAGAATACACACAAATATACATAGTTATACATGATTATACAAAGTATATATAGTTATATACAACATATACATCATACTTCCTCCCTTCGGAAGTCATTAAAAGTGAGAAGAAGAAAAAGAAGAAGGAGGAGGAAAGATTACCAAAAAAAAGGAGATTTCATAACTTAGAATAAGAGACAATAATTAAAAGAAATAATCACTCAATATTTTCTTTTTCTTCGAATGGGAATAAAAGGATCCTCTAATGTGAAAGTCGAAATAGGCTTTGGCGAGCACTGAATCGAAAAGAAAAAGACTACAAAAGATAGATCTGGTGTGGATTGTTCAACAGTGTTATTTTGTGGAAGAGGAAGATAAAGATGAACGGAGCAAGAAAATCTAAAGAAGAACTCTACTATTTTGCCAGAGAGAGAGAGAGAACTGAAAATTGAAAATTGAAAATTGAAAATGAAAGAGAAAGTAGGGTGGGGAGAAAATCTGAAAGGGAAAACTGATTTGGGAATGGAAAAAATTCCTCCGCATAAAGAAAAAGAGTGGGGACAGTGATGTGGCTAGTCGGTGAAAATAATTTTTCAACATTATAGAAACTGGGCCATACCGGGTAAGAAGGAAAAATATAGGCCCCATTCTGTTAGAATGTTGGGCCAACTGATAATAAGAGTAATTTGTTCTATTATTTACTGGTTAAGTCTTTAATAGGAGAGAAAGAACATCTCCTATCAATAATCATGTGAAAAAGTTGAAGGACTTCTTTGAGCCAAATAAGAGCTAATATATTATTAATGACTATTAAATTATTTTATTCCCTACAAACTTCAGTGCACAAGGAAGTTAAAATAGTTTTTACTAATAATACCATAGTAAAGGAATCATAATGACATTCTCAACCAAAAATATTTCAAATGATTTTGTATCCTTGGAAGAGGCAACATAATTTAGTGATGACACAATCTTTGATAATTAATAATTTATATGAATTTATGAATTATTTTTATACTTAATTAATTGATACTTATCACTAATTTCTTAATCTCATTCTTTTTAGATGTAATTTGCATGTTGTAACACGAAAAATACTCCTTGAGAAGGATGGACCCGGAGAAGAGAGTACATTAATTAAGGTAAACTAAAATTACACACATGAAATATTTTGATGTACTATATAAAATTACCACTTAGTTGTGATACAGTTAATTAGGTTGGACCTCATAAAATTAAAATAAGTAAAAGTTATCATATATATATCTATGTATATTTCAGACGCTAACTAATCATCTTAACCTCGACAAGGAAATTTTTCATATGATGATTTACATTGAATTTTTCACAGAAATTTGATTATTATAATAATATTTATAGTATTTTATAAAATTATATATATATAGCTAGGCATATAAGTGCAACGCACGTGCCGAGAAACTAGTCTATAATTAATAAAAGCTAACATATATAGCATTTGCAATATCGATTTAAGATGGCTTTCTTTTTTTAGATCCTAAATCCAGATTTTTCCGTTGAATGAATAGTGTATCTACCCTTTAACAAAGTTATTCAATCAGAAGCTAGAACTTTTGTTATGTACCACAGTCTGACTTTTTCATCACGAACAAAAGAAAAATTAATAATATATTGAAGTCTGTGGTACCGACACTAAATATGAAGATCCATAAGCTGCTGCCAAAAATTATAGATATAATGTGGGTGTGTTTGGTATGTAAAAACCCATTATATTATCCACAAAACAAGTCATTTTCTTCATGACAATCACAAATTTTTTTAAAAAAAATTTCTTGAAAATCTTTTTTCATTAGAAAGGGAAAACGACTTTCTTCGCTTATTTTAATTTTTTTCAGATAATTTTTCGAGATTTTTTTTTCCGGAAAGTATTTTCCTTCGTACCGAACATGACATAAGAGGGGATTTGGTATGAGGAACAGAGGAACATTTTCTAGAAAACCAGTCATTCCTGCATGGCAGCCAAACATCAAAAAGATTTTTTCCACTAAAAGCGCAAAAAATGATTTTCTTCGCGTATATTTGTATTGGGTGATACCCTTTTTGCTTGAGCCCGACCGGGTTGGGTCCGGTCCGGGGCAAGTCGGGGCCATCGAACCCGTCCTGGATGCAAGGTAGAACGACGGCCACGTCAACAACCGAGGTCGAGTCATTTCGAGACCGTTGCAGAGCTCGATATGAGTCACCACCGGATGGAGAAACACACAAGGTCGGAAGCCGGACTCGTAACGGATAACCAAGCGTCGCCGGATATCTCGCCCAAACGTGATTTTCTCAACCACTTCAGGCCATTAAGGCGTAATTACAGGGATCCACGATGTAATTAATTTACCTACCTTATTTTTACCCTTAATCAGAATGTATAAAAGGGGAGAAGACCCCATAAAGAGGGGATCGGAAACCATTACACTAGAGTACCATCTCTCTCTATTCTTGTACGCTATCAAGCACAATTGTTCTAAGCAATATTATATTCTGCGATTATTTACTTTAACAGCAATTGTTGAGTCTTTATCTTTTATTTTCCTCAATCCAAACCTTTTGTATCTTTTAGTTCACGGATCCTTAAAACCCCATATAAATTCAATTGTTATCCGGATTCCAGGGTAAACAGTTTGGCGCCCACCGTGGGGCTAAGGATATTAGTGAGCTCTTTGATACTCTTTCTTGACGCATCACAGTACACTGGTTCTTTGTAAAAGAGTCCATCTTACATTCAAATTACCAACTCATAGAATGGCACAATCAATCAACAACGAACTTGAACAGCAGACAGGAAACAATGGAATGCCCGGGCTCGAAAACCCGATAGATGCCG